>NC_046154.1:191516481-191827311 GCF_011064425.1 Rattus rattus | reverse complement strand
CAGAGAAGAGGACCCCTGGGGGAATTAGAGGAAGTATTGAAACAGTTAGAGGAGCTTGTAACCTTATAAGTACAATATTGCCAACCAGCCAGAGCTTCCAACGATTAAACCACTACCAAAGACTATACATGAAAGGACCCAGGGCTCCAACTGCATATGTAGCAGAGAATAGCCTTGTTGGGGCACCAGTGGAAGGGGAAGCTCTTGGTCCTGCCAAGGTTGGACCCACAGTGCAGGGGAATATTGGGGTGTGGGTGGGTGAAATGTAAATAAAGAAATATATCTCATAAAAAATAAAAAAATAAAACACAGAGAAAATTATTGAATCTATATAAGACAAAATGAACATAATGTATGCTACTGGCTTTCATGCTATTGTCATTAGAATAATACTGGAAAAATTATAGCTTCTAATAAAATGATTAAGATAAAAATAATTGATATCATCAAGAAAGATCTAAAAATTTCCCTATAAATCCCATGTCCATTTTGTAGTAGCTCCTGATCCTATATGCTTTGTCTTAGATGGGAAATGTTCTCAGATATCTTTCTTCTTTATGGGAAAAACAACATTAATGAAGCTATATAGAACTGACAGTAATTCAGATTATTGTAGCAAAGATTATAAAATGTCTACTTTTTCAATGAATTATTTTGCACTGGTCCAATTTCACATTTCTTTCTTCCTGCTTCTGCCACGTTTATAAAATGTGGCCAATATCAAGCATTGCACGGCACAGGCTATATGACATATATTAGTCTATCAATTAATTTTAATGATATTTTGCATAAGATTTGTATACTGTTTTACAATGTTTATCACTTTTGGTTGATCATCTATGTGGAAGATGTTTATTGGTGGGTTTATTTTGATGAATTTAAAAAAAATCAATGAGTAATCCTTTATGCCTAAATGTTAGACTTGTATGAAATTGTAATTACATCTAAAATATGGATATTGGTAACTGACTTGTATAAACTGTCAACTACATAGTTTGCTATTTAAGTGAATATACATACATGTATCTTCATATCTAAATACATATAAACCATTGCACATAATTTTCATTCCAAGTACACATAATATCAAACTACCAAGATTTAAATTTGCATGTGTTTAAATTCCATGTACCATGTCCTCCCTTAGTGAAAATGAAAGGTGGGGGGGCTGGTACTTGCCTACAAAATGAAAACTCGAATTTATTTATGAGAGAATCACAGAAGACGAATAATTATCCCAGTGACATGATACTGCATTGTTGATTTCCTTAGGGTGACAGTCTCTCTACCATCTTATTTCATCAAGACCTAAGACAGATTGTTCATTGTATGGACATGGGCTGGCTGTAAACCGTTCTGAACAATGTTAGACAATCTCATACACTAGACTCACAAAACAGAAAAATACCTAATGTGAAGGTAAAGCCATAAAAGCCAAGCCTTTTCTGTGCTGTAGTTTTAATTAACTACATAATTATGATAAGGTTTATTGCCTAGGAGCAGAGGACACTGTTAAAGGCCTTAGGGCACCACAGTAAGTTAAATTATTTTTATGCTTGCTTTTCATTTTTATTTCTCAAGACTCACACTTGACATTCCAAGGACATGTCCCATTCAGCTTGTCCACATGGAAGGATGTTTAAGATGATATAAACATACCAAGCCTATTAACTTTTGTACTTGATAATTAAAGGGTAAGTAAACATGGGCTTAATCATCGGTTTGTTTATTGCTAATCCTCCCTTACACTTGCCAGGTACCTTGACATTAGGCTTTGACATAATTTAAGCAAGACATTAGACATAATCCATTAATTTAGAATTTATGGATTATATGATGACATTATAGATATCCTGCAAGTTATTTTTAAATATACCAATGTAACTTCCAGGATCTTTGAAAAGAAATATGCCCACTCAAATGGTGAAACCACCATGGGCTCAAGAATTTTTGTAAATAAAGTTTTGTTTTTACTAATGACAGGAATGAGACTAGTTATTGATTTTTTTCATTATTTCTACTATTCTTCAAACAAGTAATAAAGGCTTATTCTAGCTGTTAAAGAATCATCATGGTCTCAGCATAGAATAATACTAAACATGCAAAATTAAGTTAACATTGGATTTTAAGGATTGATTTTCTTGTAACTTCATCAAAATTAACCACCAATAAACATCTTCCACATAGATAATCATTGAAGAGTCATAAATAATATAAAACAGTGTACAGATCTTACTCAACTTCAAATTAAAATTAATTTACAGACTAATATAGAATATAGCCTCTGAAATATAGACTTTCTATTTCATTTATAACACATACAGCAAAACATTTACAAAAGAACATTACTTAATCACCTGAAAACCTGTTGGCTACTATTTTTTAAGCAATGGTGATCATAATAGCCATCTTGTAGATCCTACAAAGGTCACTATTGCTATTAATATAAGGATATATATTTGCTCTGAATTTGAATGTGAAACATCTTTTTTACTGTATCAGCTCATTCCACATTAAAAAAATGATAGTTATAAAAGTGGGAGCTAAACATATCTTGTTAGATACATATCTTGTGAGCTACATGTTGTAGTTCAGGGTATTTGAAATGAATACTTTATTTATCAGTGTGGGTTGCATTAATTCAAAAGACTCAAAGCACCATTCTTTTCTAGTTCTAGTGGGAAAACCCTAAATCTTCCTATCCTTTCTGCTACCATACTTCTTAATTAAAATGACAACTGAGTCTGGATGCTGCTCATGATGTGAGAGAGAAATGAAAACAAGACAAAATCATCTTGTTCCCCAGATAAATGCTAGCTCATATGCTGGCGGTGATTATCAATCCAAACAAATCCTTAGAAAGAAATGTGCTTTTAGCCCCTCTTGTAATTTCATGTATGTGATAGTATCTTATACTGCACAGTATGGTTTTCATACCATGCTTAAGATATTTTATTGTGGTTATGCAGTAACATACAAATGATCTTGCCAGTGGTTTTGACAGTGACCATTACACTGTTGAAAGCATGGGAAGTTGATGTTCATAAGTAATACTTTATAAAATACTTGTTTTTGCAAGTGTAAAACTCTGTAAAGCTATCAGACTTTACTCTATGAGCTTACACTTTATTTTTCTAGTATACTGGCCTCCCATGAACGGAGGGAGGGAAAGGAGAGAGAATAGTTTTAAAAAAACGTTAATCTCTATCTGTCTGTCTGTCTGTCTGTCTATCTATCTAATCTATCTAGATCTATCTACCTGTTTTTAATGAATATAAAAAAAATCTGTTTTTTAAGTTAGTCCTTGCAGTTATACTATGAAAATGAAACAGTGCAGGTGGAGTTTAGTAGAGAAGTAAATTAAACACATTCATTGAAAACTGCCAGTTATTACACATTAAATAAAATGGTCAAACCTAGATATTTCTTCTCTCCACTAAAGGGAAAGTACAGCTAATGGAGCTCTATGTGCTAAATTTCACTTGCAAAATTAAGTATTTTGACAAAAATACTAAGAATATTTATAATTGTTGATCGTGAGTCATTTAACAATATCAGAAATTATGATAGGATATAAGTGCATACATTCCGTTAACTGTCACATAAGTGAGATCACTTTATTATCTCTGCTTTAGATATTTAAAGAAAATGATTACA
The DNA here is from genome assembly GCF_011064425.1 of Rattus rattus. NCBI lineage: Eukaryota > Metazoa > Chordata > Mammalia > Rodentia > Muridae > Rattus > Rattus rattus. The sequence continues at coordinate 191,823,654 of NC_046154.1, read as the reverse complement.
CAGTTGATCTTAATAACTGGGACATTCAACCCACATATTACATGAATCTCACGTGTTAAACCAAGTTTGCCCACATAGGAAGATCTTGTTCATAACTGTTGTATTCCTTTATACTTATTACAGACGTAAGTAACATGATGGTGCGGCTGAAGGTTTGTTTTTAAGAATTTCCAGATTAACTGGATGTTAGAACAGTTAAAACCATCTTACTTGTTTAAAGTAATTTAGAGTATATTCTAATTTCTATTATTTATATGTCAATAGCTTTGTATTTAATTGAATTAATATCAACAGCAATTATAAAATAGAATTAATATAAAATGTATTTATTGTTTGATATTTTTGTAAATTTATTCCTTGCATGTATGGATATACACCACATATGTGCCTGGTGCCAGCAGAAGTGAGAAGAGGGCATCAGATACTATGGAGCTAGAGTTATAAATGGTTGTGAATTACATTATTTCTGCTAATAATTAAGCCTGAGAGCTCTGTAAGAGCAACCAGTTGCCTAAACTTCTGTGACACCTATCTAACACCAGAATCATTTTGTAAGCCATGTTTTTATTTATTTGTTGACATACACCACTGATGATGTAAACATCATAAAAGCAAAATGACTCAAGCTTACACAGGTATGTACAACAGTCAATTGTTCCTCAGCTAGGAACTGAGGTTTGTGAACCCTCTCCATTTAGGGAATATCCACCTGTTGCTTCCTGTTGACTGAGGTTTAGAGAACAATAGTAGCATCTATGGTCTCTCAAGCTACAGGTTTTTAACTGTACAACATTTAAAAAGGTAGAATTCTGAACAATTACTGTTTTCATTGAGAATCTGATCTCATTCATAGTAGCTTACATTGTCCTAGTTACTGTTCTCCTGTTGTCAAGAGACAAGTCAAGGCAACTCTAAGAAAAGAAAGCACTTAATTGAAATCTCGTGTGCAGCTTTATAATCATTACGATTGGCAATAGGAAAGCATATTACTGGAAAAGTAATTGAAACTATCATATCCTGACAGTCAGGCAAGAAGCAGCGTGACTTTTAATATCTCAAAGCCCAGTGACATGCTTCCTCCAACAAGATCACTGTTACTACAACAAGGCTATACCTCCCAATCCTTTCTAAGCTGTTCCACCAACTGGGGACAGTTACTTAATTATATGAGACTATGGGACCATTTTCATTCAAACAATTAATAAATTCATTTTAATTCTACTCGTTACAAAATATTTCCAGACGTGATCTTATTGAAACAAATTTACATTTCTTGAATACTTGACACAAGAAACTAGAAAAGTTTTGTACCCATTCATAAGTATGTAGACCATTTCCATCATTAACATCTTGAATTAATGTACTGAATTTTCTTCAGTAGGAAAAGAAAGTGTTGATAACTCTTATAAGCAAAAGAAAAAATCACCATTTTGTTGCTTAATTTGAACAGCCATCTTCACACAATCTAGAATTGTAAACGTAACCTTTATTTGCCTGATGAGATTCTCATCTCAGAGATTTACTGATGAATAAACTTACCCTTTCTTGTTCTTTCTGAGCTACAGCTGACTGATTCAACTCAGCTGTTTTAATTTAAACTCTTCTCCAAGCTCACTGACTCAAACTGGCTTTTCTTAGCTTCTGGCTCAATTGCTCTGCTTATGCTCAAACTAGCTCTGTCAATCTGTACTAATCTGGTTCTATCTCATTCTCTGACTGCATCCTGCAGAACAATAGTAGGATCTATGGTCTGCCAAGCTACAGGTTTTTAACTTTACAACATTTAAAATGGTAGAATTCTGAACAATTAATGTTTGCATTGAGAATCTGATCTCATTCATAGTAGTTTACATTGTCCTAGTTACTGTTCTCTTGTTGTCAAGAGACAAGCCAAGGCTGATAACTGAATTAAACAGAACTGATAGACTGAACCTGAACCAAACTCAATAAAAAAAAAACTTACAAATGACCCCAACTCCACTGCACTGCACACACTGTACTCCCAACTGACTGTCTGTCTGTGCACTGCTCTTAAATAGCTTCTTTCCCCTCTGCTTTTCTCATGAGAATAGGGTGCATCCTACCTCTGACTCATTCTGTCAAATCTTGATCTGATTCATCATTCTTGTCTGCTAGGGTTATGTCTGTATTACAACCAGAAGAATTAAATGTGTGTGTAGTGTCTTCATTCCAGCCAAATCACATTTTTAGATATCATCCTTTGCCATAGCAGCCATGTTGTTGGATTAAAATCCTTCTCCACAGAATCACCAAGAGAGTGTCCATAAGAACTTATCTAGATTACCTTGGTCTGTAGGAAGGCTCTGGGGAATTATTTTCATTTTACCCTGCTGCAGAAAGCCCATTGTCAGTGACAAGATTCCCTAGACTGAGTGACCTAGACTGTATGGGAGTGGATCAAAGATACATTAAGTCTCTCTTGTCTCTTGCCTGCAGATGGGAAGTGACTAGCTGCTTGAGCTATTCCTAACTTGACTTCCCTAAAATGATGAATTGCAACGTGAAATTTTAATCCAAATAAACTCTCAACTGCCCTCCCCCATGCCATGTTTCTTTGTGTTAAAATATCTGTTACAGCAACAGAAATAAAACTAGGACAACTGTGTCCAGTAAGGCTTATTGGTGTGTTGTATGCTCCAGGGGTTTTATATAATGTGGACTATTTGTGGTTACCATTACAGTACCATTCAACAGAGTTTAAAAGCCCTAAAAATCCTCCCTGCTTCACTGAGCCTGCCTAACACACTCATCTTGAAGTCTGAAAACCACTGAATGGTTTACTATCTCTATAGCAATTCCTTTTACAGTGCATCAAATCATCAGAATTTAAGTTAGACTTTCTTCTTTTAGCAAAATAAATCATTAAAATTACTTCTATGTTGTTTTGTAACTTCAGTTACTAACATTTGTTGAAGAATAATCCATGTGATAGACACAGTGACATTGGTTTTCTTTCTTTCTTTCTTCTTTCTTTCTTTCTTTCTTTCTTTCTTTCTTTCTTCTTCTTTCCTTCCTTCCTTCCTTCCTTCCTTCTTCCTTCCTTCCTTCCTTCCTTCCTTCCTTTCTTCACTCCAGATTTTATTTCCCTCCAGGTTCACCCTTCAACTGTTCCATATTCCATACCTCCTCCCCTCTCCCCCACCCCTAGTCCCATGAGAATTTCCTCACCCTCCCACCCCACCCACCCCACCAGACCTGTAAACTTTCTGGGGCCTCATTCCACGTTCTTGAAGGTTAGGTACATCTTCTTTAACTAAACCAAGACACAGGAGACATCTGCTGTATATGTGTTGGAGGCCTCATTGCAACTACTGTTTGCTTGGTTGGTGATCCAGTGTCTGAGAAATTTCAGGGGCCCAGGTCAATTGAAACTGCTGGTCCTCCTTCAGGGTTGCCCTCATCCTTAGCTTCCTCCAGCTTTCCCCTAATTCAACCAAAGGGGTCAGCAGCTTCTATTTATTGGTTGGATGCACATATCTGCATCTGACTCTTTCAGCTACTTGTTGGGTCTTTTGGAGGGCAATCATGATAGATCCTTTTGGTTAGTGCCCCATAGACACTAGATCTAATTATTACCATAATACAATTTTAAATAAAAGTATTGTTGTGTGATTCACATATAACTTAAAAGATATGGTTATTTTTATATCTTTTTTATATAAATCAAACATTGGGCAAATTGTACTAAACAAGATCTAAATCAATTAGTGAAATTATAGTTTCTAGTTTGTAATATTTTTTACACCAATGACTAATAATCTCCTTAAAATATATACTATATACATTATATAATATATATATTTCTAGACAATTATGCATGCATGATGCTCTAATGTATATCAAAAGAATACCATCTTTGTCAGTTATTTGATAACCAATGAGAGAACCTAAAACACTGAAATAACTTCAACTGTCTTTCAATTGTAGTGAGTCATTTGCTGTTTTGAAAACAAACTAAACAAAGTGTAGTACAGATGTGTGTCTGGTGACAATTCTTCATTCTTAAATTTCAGATCAAATTGAAACCACTGTAAAAAGACACTGATTTTTATTTTGTTCATAAAATAAATGATGCCTAATCTCTCAGCCTGCAGAAATATGGTTCAGAGTCAGAATCTCAGGACTAATTATCATTGAGATTTTATACAAGTCTGTACTAGCTATGACACTCCTCTGCACTTCAAGTCCATTTACACTTAAAATGTAAAATAAAATGAGCAACTAACGGAAAGAATGCTGTGAGGAATACTGTGAAGCTGCTCTGAAACCAGTGCTAGTAATCTTATTAAATTTGTATATGACTATCAGATATACACAGCATATATTAAAAAATAAGCGTTTGATTACTAACAGTAATCATATATATTTGAAAATAAAAGATTTTTACTTCTTTATCTTACTTATGTGGGTGATATTTTATTCTAACTTTTCTCCTAACATATATTGAGGTAGGTACATACTCTTACATACAGTAAGAATTTATAGATTTATCATTTCAGTTATTCAAATTAGATTTTTTATTTTTACATTTTAAATGATGTTATCCCCTGCAGAAATAACCCGAGTCTTCTAATTCTATGAGGGTGTTTTCCTACTATCCACCCATCCCTTCTTGCCATTTACACTGATATTCCTTGCAACTGGGGCATCGAGCCTTGAAACCAGGCTGAACTTATTAAATTTGTATTCTCCTCCCATTGGTAAACAAAACAAGGTTTGATCCTAAGCTACATATTTGTACCCTTTTTAGCCATGGGTGATATTTTATTCTAACTTTTTTCCCATATATTGTAGGTACTCTTTTACAGTAAGATTATAGGTTTAATTTTCCTGGGAGATTTTTATTTGTTTGGTAATTGTTTGTTCTTTTTTTTTTTTGGTTCTTTTTTTTTTTTTTGAGCTGGGGATCTGAACCAGGGCCTTCTCCTCCCATTGGTAAACCAACAAGGCTATCCTACCACTGAGCTAAACCCAACCTTATGGTACTTTTGGATGGTGGTTGTTTCCTGGGAGCTCTGGTTGTTTGGTATTGTTGTTCTTATGGGGTTACAAACCCCTTCAGAACCTTCGACTCTTTCTCCAACTCTTCTAATAGGGTCTCCATTCTCAGTTCAATGGTTTGCTGCTAGTATTTGCCTCTGTATTTGTCGTGCTCTGGAAAAGCCCCTAAGGAGACAGCTATATCAGGCTCCTGACAGCATGCACTTCTTGGCATCAGCAATATTGTTTGGGTTTGTTGGCTGTCTGTATGTGGGCTGGATCCTCAGGTGGGGCAGGATTTGAATGGCCATTCCTTCAGTCTCTGCTTCAAATTTTGTCTCCATCTCTCATCCTGTGGATATATTTGTTCACCCTTCTAAGAAGGACTGAAGCATCTGTACTTAGGTCGTACTTCTTCTTGAGCCTTATGTGGTCTGCAGAATGTAACTTGGATAATCCGAGCTTTTGGGCTAATATCCACTTATCAACGAGTGCACTCCATGTGTATTTTTTTTGGATTGGGTTACTTTACTCAGGATGATATTTTCTAGCTAATCCATTAATTGCCACTGTTGTTGCAAAACAAGAGTAACACACACCTGAGAACAACAGGACATCTGACTTCTCTCCTTAGCGTTCATGAGATTTTTTTCCCTGCACTGAATTACAAAAGTCAAGAAACTGAGCACCTATTGGCTTATTTAATCAAATCAAAACAAACAATCAAAACAGAACATGTTAGGTTAATAGATAATTGGAAATACTCTTTAATCATCTATTTATATTAACATTTTACTTATTATTTGTACATAAATATATTGAAGACACTTGGTTTATGTAGTTGATAAGATTACAAGAAACTCATACCATGGCAAAGGAAACATTACTGTATTTTTTTTCCTGTATAGGTACTGAAGTTTTGTTGCTGTTATTGTTCTTGTTGTTGTTCTTGTACTTATGATTGCTCAAACATTTGACTAGGAATTTGGATAATTTTTCCTTATTATTTTGTTTTTCTTTATTAGGCGGGTGAAGAAAATTTCAACATTTAGCATCCACTGAAGTAAATAGTGGGAGTCCATATCAGGCAATGTGAGAATCTCAACGTTAATAAGGAGGAACAGCAAGTTTTGATTTTAGAAGAATCAAAGAAGTATCCAATATGGACCAGTGAGTTTGAAGCCTGCCAGCAGTATTGCCTTCTGCACAGAACCTTATTCTAACCCAATTCTTACCATGGACACATTTTCTTAATCATAAGCTGAGTTGTTTTAGAAATGAAGTGTCCACTAAGTAGCTTCTAGTTTAACAGTGCATTTTATTCTGTGATTATAAATCTACTCTTAGTTTAGAATGTTAGCATTTGTAATTCAAGTAGCTTCTCTTTATATTCCCAGCCTTCAAGCAGGCATGTCTAACTTTTATAGAGGGAAGACTGGCAGGAGTATTATTTTACCTAATACATTGCATGAGGTATCTAGATGTACACTTTAAACAATTTTTGCAGGCAGTCTTTCTTTTTTTTCATTTTTATTGGCTATTTTAATCATTGACATTTCAAATGTTACCCCCCCTTTCTAGTCTCCCTTCCACAAACCCCCTCTCTTTTCCTCCCTGCTGCCTCTATGAGGGTGCTCCCCCACCTGCCCACTCACTCCTGCCTCAGTACTGTAGCATTCCCCATTTAATATGGGAGACTTAGCTCAGGTGTACAGATACTGAATAAAGTTGCTACAAGGCAACTTTTACAGTGCTACTGCCCTAAGTCTGCATATGTCAAAAAATCTGGCTCTCCAGGGCAGACAAAGAAGCAGAGACAGTGAATGAATTCATACACTATGGGAAGAAACGTTAGGAACAACTAATTCCGTGGGAAAGGTTAAGGCAAAGACTTTATTAATGCTCTGCAATTAGCCATCAGCTACATAACCATGCATGATTGAAATTTGTCCATGTTATCTTATTTTGAAACAAGATAATTTAGCAGAGCTAAGTAGGGTTTAGAAATGTGGTCATCATTGTTGCTCTAAATGAACAGGCAAGGGAAGCAACACACACACACCCGAAGGAAGGCAGAATTAAGACACTGGAAGAGACTAGCAAGACGAACACCAGGACAGCCACCTGAACCTAGTATAAATATGAAACTAAGTTCCCTATAGTAATTGTTCCATGGGAGCATAGACCCTTAGAATGCCAAACTTCTGCTATCTAGGACTTTTGATACATTGATTTATTCATGGCCTTCATTTGTGTTGTTTCATTAAAATAACCAGGTAATTAACACAATTTAGGTTTAGAAAAAAAAATATTTAGGAAAACATTTCCCCACTAAAAAAAATATAGCTCTAAATGGAAAAGAAATATTTAAATCAAATAAGGTAATAGTTACTGAATCAGAAAATGGTATAATACATTTTCAATGAGATGAACTGAAACATCCAAAATATCACACAGCTTCCGGAAATTCATAAAGCAGAGGAAACTGAGACAAACTTCAAATTATAAACTTTTAAGTCAGAGGAAAAGCAGCTATGAATAACTGGATAAATGGTCCAGAAAACTCTAACAAACAAACAGGGAATTTCTACTGAATGGAAATGGGATCACGGAAGCCGTGTCGTCCTGATTCAGGTAGGACTGCTCTTCAATATTGTAGAGTGGAGAGTTCTATTAGCTTTTTATAAGAATATTCCAACTGGCACCCAATGCTTAGTAGAAGACTAGTGAGCAATTAACTATCTTCATTAATGATTTTATTAAACCTACTTAACAATCATGTACATTTTACTCTTCAGATACATTTTAGATATGAAAGCAAAACGAGGTCTAGAACTTTAAAATAGCATGCCTCAGGGCACCACAGCCAGGTAGAAACCAGAGTTGAAATCCAAATAGTTAACATTGAAGGTTGGGTTTCTCAACTTCAACTCTCAAAGATGGCTCTGCTTAAGACTATTTGACGCTCTTGCAGAGGACTTAAGTTTGGCTCTGAGCACCCATGTACGAGGCATCTAAGGCTTCTTGCCACTCTCAGCACTGTTTGTATGTATGCATACCCACATGGAATGCATAAACACAGACATAGACACAGACACAGACATAGACAAAGACAAGACGCACATTCTCTCTCTGTCTCTCTGTCTCTGTCTCTGTTTCTGTCTCTCTCTGTCTCTCTCTCTGTCTCTCTCTCTGTCTCTCTGTCTCTGTCTCTGTCTCTCTCTCTGCCTCTCTCTCTCACATACACACACAAACTCATATACTACAAATTTCTAATAAAAGAAAATATTTATTATATTTATTAACATAAGTTGCACAGAATCTTCTGAGTTTAATTCTAGAATATCCTTTTGTTCCTGGAGTCAGAATTACCTTTCTCAGTGCTAGGACCCAGCTTTAAATATCTACTATACAGAGTCCCTTGGGAGAACGCAATCTTTCCTGATATTGCCTACTGGTATTGTGTGGATTAAGTAATGGAGAGCATATTCTTCTTGTTCAAAGTTCACTGGGAGGCTTTTACCATCTGTTCCTCCTGCTCTTTTTGAGGAGCTATTTGATCCTGCAAAAATTTAAATGACAGTCGACATTAAGTCATCCTATACACTATGATGATTGCTATGAGAAGAATTTTTAGATGTAAATGATATAAAAGCAGACTCTATGGAGACAGAAACCAGTTTGTTGAGCTTACTGTATTTTGTGGCTTATTTTAAATTCTTCAACTAATCCTTTTTGTTTGTGGGCTTACTTTCTGTATGCGTTCTATTTCCTAAAATCTTAGACAAATCATGACCCTCACTGAGCAGCAGAGACATCCATATTGAATAGTCAAGTGGAAACTTCTGTTCTGGATTCACTTGAGCCAGATCTTGGTTGACTTCCCATCATTTTCTTACCTGAGTTTTCTAAAGTTTATTTGTAAAAGAGGAATTTTAAAAATGCAATCCTAGAAATTGTCTCTCATCATGATTTTGATTTGATTTTACATCTTGAAAGGCCATTCACTTTTATGAGGTTTTGTAGACTAATTTGTTCTTTACTTAATCCTTACCCTACATATTTCCTGAGTTAAATTTATATTTTACTCTGTGGATTACCAGTAGGACCCATAAAGCAGATATTTATTTTAAAGAGAATATATTTGTTCATTGGTATTTACCTATGGTATTCCATGGTATTTAATATGCTAGTACATTTCCATTATTCTAGAATGGATCCTTGAACATTTAATGGAAGCTAACATGCCAATTTAATAGGTTCTGTTTCTTTGAGCAGTGGCTTGTTAACTTCTGCTTGTAACATAGTAAGCCATCCCCTGCTAATGTCCTTCTGGGATCTCTGTAGGCCAGAGTTGTTTCACTTCTAATATACATCTGACCTGACCTGACCTGAAGCTCTGTTCCTGGTGCCCCTTTTGGCCTGTGGATGAGTCTTTGTTTGCTCTAGTTCTGTCTGCCCACTTTATCTATCACTCACACTTCTGCTCTTGCCAAAGTCTTAATCTCCCTTCACCACAGCATAGAGCAAAGCCTGAAAGCATGGTAGAGGTTGTTTTTCTCATCTTACTGTAGGTAATCTTTTCTCTTACTTTAAGGTAATCTTTGAATATTATCAGGGAACTTTACGAATTTCTGAAATTAGGGTGGCACTCTGAGTTTTTCTTTTAACTTGATGCTTCCAGAGTTTTAGTGGAAGGGATGCATATTTAAGTGGCTTGTAAAAAGTTAAAAAAAAAACACCTATTTCTTGCTGAACTTATTTTTTATGACCAGCAAACATGGAAGGACCTGGAGAGGAATCTGGATCCATGTTGGAAGTGGTTACTTCCTGCAAGCAAGAGAGGCAAATTAGATGCCTTATATTTGGTATTATTATGGAGTCATCATTTACATGATGTATTACTTATAACTTGATTTGACTAGACTGTCTGGTCTCACATATGGAATATTATTTTGGCTTCTTCTTGGATTGCTGACCAAATATGCTAATGTAAACATTATGACCTGATCATGCTATGCTATGATCTCCCTTTTGTGCTAATTTGGTGTTTTCCCCCTTCTGCATTGCTACATTTAGTTACATAGCATGATTCCTAGACTCCAGCTGCCTTCTTTAGTAAATTCTCATGATGGAGAGGAAGTTGTCTTCACCACTACTCAGTATGTTCTACACTAGATAAAAGACTGAAAGAGTGAAGAAAGTCCTAGAAACACCTGTAGAGAATTGTATGTAACTATTCTTTTAATTTCACTGCAAGTAATCTTACCTCAAGGACTGTATAAAACTTAAGAGGCCAGTCCTCAGGAATCAAGTACAATGGTACCTTTTATAATTCCTAAAATGCTAAACTTTCTAGACCCTTTCATAATAGCAGACTCTCATTGTCTCTATCTTTGTCTCTCTGTCTCTGTCTTTCTCTATCTCAATATTTTTCAGTCTTTTGATCCTGTCAATTACCTAATTTTCATTAGGACATTCTTCTTTTACAACCAAGTTTATATCTAAATGTTGTAACAAGGATTGCCTTCTTGTCTAAAGAAGTCTTATAAACACATCAACTTAGGAAATATATAACAAGAAAAGGATGGAAAATAGCATATGAGTGAGTTTCTAAAATATACAGGTTCAGAAGACCATATGATAATATTGATTTTGAGAATGTATTATTCATTACAGAATTACATTAGAAGGACAAGCCATACTCTCATTCCATCAGAAGGATAAGAAGGCATCAGTGCTACTTTCAAGGATTTGAAGGGTGCAGGGTGGTAGTTCCCAGCACATCTCTCTTGAACTCTTATATTTGGCCTATTCAGAAGCCAGATGGCTTATGGATAATGACACTGAAAATCTAAAATGAATCAAATAATGATTCCAGTCTCAGCTGCTGTACCAAATGCAGTATCCTTACTTGAACAGCTTAACACATCTCCTGGTACATGAAGTATTGATCTAACATATGCTTTTTCAAAGTACTTGTCTATAAGGTCCATGAAAAGCAATTTAATTCAAGTTGACAATATATAACCTTTATTGTTTTACCTCAAGGGTATGCTAACTCTCCAGTCTTGTGTCAAAACTTAGTTCAAAGGGATCTTAGGACCTTGAGCATTTGTCTTTACACAAAATATTACACTGGTCCAATATAATGATGTTATTGCTCTGATTGGATCAAGTAAGCAAAAGGTAAGAGTGACATTATATGTCTTGATGACATATATGCAAAATAGAGAACAATTCAAGTCCCTCTACTGTAGTGATTTTTTTATGATTCTTTATGTCAGAGGCATTCCTTCTCAAGCAAAGAATAAGATATTGCTTCTAGTTAATTTGACCACCAAGAATGAAGTATAATGCTAAGTGGATTTATTCAGATTCTGGAGATAACACAGTTTTCAACTAGGTATGTTACTGTAGTCCAAATACCAAGTGACTCAGAAAGCTGCTAACTTTGAGTATGCCTTGGATCATGATAAGGCTCATCAGCAGGTCCGAGCTCTATTTTGGAGATGTGAGTGGAAGATTAGGATGCTATTTGTGGCCTTTGACAGGTCACAATAAGTGAATTGCAGGGAAGATGCTTGGGGTTTTGTAGTAAGGCTTTACCTTTGTCTGAAGACTATTTACCCATACTTTATTTGAATTGTTGAAGGTATCTTACAAATTCATAATATGTCTATGCTTTTCAGAGGACATCTGGTCCATAGGGAACATATTTTCTTATTCTCTTTGAATTAGTTATTTGATTTCTTTAAGGCTTAGTTTCTCATTCTGCACAATGGAGATATTAATCTTACTTATCTCATAGGCTTGTTGGGAAAACGTTAGAAAATAATAAAATGCCATATGTATCAAACATATCAGAGCAAATAAAGTTAACACTTTCTAAGAAGTTTCAGTTATGGTGGAGTCTAAAATAATAAACAAAAAAGTGACTATAGTCAAAATGCACTGCAGACTTTTTTGTAGGTAGCTACTGACACATGAAGATTTTGAGAGACATTGTACAGAAAGTGAAATACATTCTCAACTCTATAAAAATTATTAGTTAACAATAATGTTTTTATTTAGATAACATAAACTTCACTACATCCAATAAGCTCAAAACAGTAGGAAAATTTGCATTATATAACTCAGCATCCAAGAATGTACTTCATTTATAATTTGTATGAAAGGTATTAAATATCATCAAGCCACTATACTATTAAGTAAGATATTTTACATGGCATATAAAATAGTTTTGGTTATGTCCTCCCTTAAAAAATATTTTAGTATCATATGCTATCTATATATAAGCTATAATTAACAATAATATACAATGCAGTAATAGTATATAAGTATATAATACAATTGTAAAGAAATAATTGTATATAATAATTATACAAAATAGGTTTATTATATTTCTATATATGTATTTATTGTATTGGTATCACTCCCAATTAATCTTTCTTATCTCCTACCTCGATGTGTCTCCTTCAGCTTCTTCATGCCTTTCCTCTGATTGTTTATATCCAATTCTTCTGTTTTGTATTTGTCTATCTTCCAGAAGAGATTAAAGATCAAATATTGTTAATCTATTAATAATGTGAAAGATTTAAAAAAAACTATCTCCTTTCAAAATACAGTTACATTTTGTAATATATGACCTAGTAGAGAATGTAGTACACAAAACTTACCTATCTGAGGTTGTGAATCTAGCACTGAAGAAAGGAAGGAGGTGATGACCCCAAAGAGAAAGAAGTCAAGCATAATTAAATGGAGATGGGGAAACATGAACAATGAGACTTCCCATTATGAACCAATCTATTGTTAAAGATTATAATGTTCTAACAAAGAAACTTTCTAGAATCAATGAAGTAAGTTTTGTTGTCATCCCTTGGATTTGGGTTGCTTGGTATTTCTAATTAAGAATATATTTCTATAGGATATTGAAAAAGTCATATATTGGCTTATGAGTAATATTAAACATTTATCTTTTTATTTGTGTCATATCTTCAAACAAAAGGTAAGGATTCTACTGTTTGATTATTTTTATGTGAATTCTATTTATTAGGAAGAAATATATTTATGTAATAATACAAAAATTCTAAAGAAATAAATGCAAACCTTTAGAGTAGTTTTCCAAAACTCTTTGGTCAACGGAATAAACAAAATTCTAATCATGTTCTCTTTGCAATAAACATTGAAGGTCTATTCTGAGGAAGGGGCTGAGAAGAGCAGCCAATGTTCATTGATCAAGCATAATAGAATAAGAAAGTTTACAAAACCTTTATTCAGCCAAGGAAGTGATCAGAAATCAAATGTTTGCATAAAGATTACACAATTCTGCAAGCAAAGGTTAGGTATTACAATGAGTTGGACATTAACTATCAAAGACATAAACTTTACTTGTCAAAATCATTGGTCACATGGTAGACAGTAGATGTTAAAGTGACATGTGTGTTTTCATATATGAAACTTCATTCATAAAACAAAGATTTTATTTGCAATCCATGTTTAACTTTGAAATAATGGATCAGACTAAAACAACTCTATATTTGTTGCAGATACATTATAGCACTTTCAATAGGTTACCTTCTCATCATATTTAAAATGAGAAAATGTATTAAGTCAGGTCATTTACAAAATAAAAGAAAGAAGATATATTTGAGTAAAAAGAAAAAATCTGTATAGTTATTTATTGTGAGAGGGTCTAAAGTAAATATTTTATTGTTCCACAATCTTTTTGAACATTCTTTTAGACAATGGTTAATAGTGCAATACCTAAGCAGTGATTTCCCACTACTGAATTTACATTCACAAATAAGATTTTAAAATGTTGTTAACAGTAAGAACTGCAAATTGACACAAATTACTAGGACATCAAGCAGCATGGGGTTTTAGCATGTAAATAATATTTAACTGACTTAATGGAAATTTTAAATGCATTAACTAGAACATAACATCCTGATAACACAAGCAATTAATGGGCAGAAAGGAACACACTAAATGTGAATATTTAAAATAAAAGAAGTTATACTAGAGCAGTTTTCCTTAGAGAAGAAATTTGCCTTCTGAGAGAACAGAACACTGGAGTCTTTTAAATAAAAACCTACTTCATTCCTTCTAGACCAAAGAAATTGACAAACTTCTAATTTGGTACTTGTTTAAAAAAAATAGTTCAATTTACTTTACTTCTCATAATGATATTTGTTTATATCTTCAGTTTTATTTGAAACAAAATACTTATTCATGCTGAAGAAATGTGCTTATAGCACACATTACTAAGTGACTAATATATTTTTTAATGTTTATTACTCCAAACTTCAGCTTCATTTGACATAACTGCTTATTAGAATGGTCTTTCAGAGTATGATTGTCTCATAGATCTAGCTAATGGCACAAAAGCTAAAACAAAGTCTACAAAAATCCTATTATCTGATATACACTTCCAATAATTTATATTTTCTACTAAAATGAGTATAGATGGCAAGTTATTACTGTCAGAACTTGAGAGCCATAAAGTAGTAAGCATAAAAATAAAGCAAATATACTATGAAAAATAGAGACAAAATCCTGTGATTATTAATGATTTGAATTTGACAGGATCTGGATTCAACCAGGAGATAAGTCTGGAGGACTCCTATGAGAGCATTTCTTGGTTTCAAAAATATATATTTCCTAAATATTGCAATTATGTGTATGTATGTGGCTGTGATTGAGTGCAGGTGCCTGTTTGGTCTAGGAGAGTGAGTCAAACTCCTGTTGCTAATCTTCAGCCTGGCAGCTTCCTGTTGTGGATGTTCGAAGAAGGAATCCATCTTCTGGAAGATCAGAGGACCAGCCCTGACTGTAGCAGTTCTTTCCAGAGGTGTCTTAGGGATAATGAGGTTCGGGAAAATACTTTTAATCTTCCTAAATATTTTGCACACAATGTACACATGGTGTAGATATTATCATGGAAATCTAAGAAGGAAACTTATTCTAAAATAAAGGAAAATATACTTAATCTCAACAAATAATTATTTCTTGTTCCCCCCCATCTTTATTAACTTGAGTATTTCTTATTTACATTTCGATTGTTATTCCCCTTCCCGGTTTCTGGGCCAACATCTTCCTATCCCCTCCACCTCCCCTTCTCTATGGGTGTTCCCCTCCCCATTCTCCCCACATTGACACCCTCCCCCCAACAATCACGTTCACTGGGGGTTCAGTCTTGGCAGGACCAAGGGCTTCCCTTTCTACTGGTGCTCTTACTAGGATATTCACTGCTACCTATGTAGTTGGATCCCAGGGTCAGTCCTTGTATAGTCTTTGGGTAGTGGCTTAGTCCCTGGAAGCTCTGGTTGCTTGGCATTGTTGTTCATATGGGGTCTCAAGCCCCTTCAGCTCTTTCAGTCCTTTCTCTGATTCCTTCAAAGAGGGTCCTGTTCTCAGTTCAGTGGTTTGCTGCTGGCATTCGCCTATGTATTTGCTGTATTATGGCTGTGTCTCTCAGGAGAGCTCTACATCCGGTACCTGTCGGCCTGCACTTCTTTGCTTTATCCATCTTATCTAATTAGGTGGCTGTATATGTATGGGCCACATATAAAATAAAAAATTCACTTGTGATTGGTTTTCCTCAGAGTATTTATTAAAACACTAAACTTAATGCATTAACAAGGTGATAGTATTTTCTAATTAGTAATTTTGAATTAACTTAATGTCACCAAGAAGACAAAATATATGGGGTACACATACACACACCCACACACACACACACACACACACAAACACACACACACACACACACACACACACACACACACATATTTCAAGTTTTAATGGCTTTTAGAGCATCTCATATTGGCTCTTACTCTTTCAGCTATGATGTTAAACATGATCAGCTAATGTATCATATTTATATATATATATATGTATATAGAGAGATATAGATAAAGATAAAATATATAACATATAATCATTTGTATAATATATGAGAATATATATATATATATATATATATATATGAGAGAAGATGTTACATAACCATATTCTCTAATCTGGGACTGGGTAAATCAAGAATGTAGATTCACTTTCAGTCCTACCCAGAGGAATACATACAGATAGTGACATGAATCAAGTGATCTAGGATGCTACTGGATCCTTCAGAGTCCTCTTTGAAAGGTAATACCATTGTGGCTCAGCTCCAATTGTCTTTAGTGAGAAAACACAAAGACAATATGATTGGTGCATTGCTCAGCCATTCTCAGAGAAGCTTCCTCCTGATGCAGATGAGAGAAATCACTGATACCCGCAGCCAGACATTATGCAGAAAATGGGAGGTTTTTTTGGAAATTTTGTACATAAATATAATGCTTTTAATGAAACCGACAGACATGCATACACATACTGCACACTATTCTCTTTCCCTCCAACTGCTAGCATACACCCACTCGCTCCTCCCACTGAGAAATCAGTGTGTTTAAGAGACGCCACTCGTTATTTGGACAATATATTCAATCCATCAAAAATATCTTTTTTTCTTAGACAAGTAAAGTCTGCCTAGAGTTTGTGCTCATTTTACTCCATCAGTTAAGCCTAGTACTTTCACAGTTCTTGCTATAAAATTATGACTCTTCTGATCAGCACCTGTTTGTCTGTCATTTTTGGAAACTATAAAGACAGTAACTCTTTTTAGTTCCCAACTTGACTGAAATTATTCTTATTCTCCAGCAAAATTTTTCTGCTATTACTTGAAATAAAAGACAGAAACAAACTAACAAAGAAATTTGTAAAATACTCCAAAGTCTAGTATTCTTTAGTTTCCCCTTCTATTTTTGTCTTCTGTCGTTCTAGAAGTTTAGCTATAATCGCAAAACTGTACTATTTCTATTATCTATCTATCTACTATCTTTCTATCCATCTATCCATTCATCCATCTGCCCTGCCATCCATCTATCTATGTATCTATGTATACATCTATGCATCTAATTATTTATGTATGTATCTGTATCTACATAGATATCTATGTATCTAGTTATCTATGTATGTATGTATATATGTATGTATGTATGTATCTATCATCTATCTATCAATCTATCTATCCATCCATCTGCCCAACCATTCTTCTATCTATGTATCTACATATCTACACATCTAAGTATGTATGTATGTATGAATGCATGTATCATCCATTTATCTCTTTGTCTATCTGTCTGTCTATCTATCTATCTATCTATCTATCTATCTATCTATCTATCTATCTACCTGTTATCTATGTATCTGTATCTACTGATATTTGTATCTATGTATCTATCTATATATCTATGCATCTAAGTATGTTTGTATATATGTATGGCTGGATGAATGTATGTATATATGAATCTATCATCTGTTATCTATGTATCTGTATTATGTATGTATGTACATATGTACGTATGTATGTATGTATGTATGTATGTATGTATGTATGTATGTATGTGTCTATCTATCTATCTATCTATCTATCTATCTATCTATCTATCTATCTATCTATCTACTGAAAGGCACACCAAGTTACTGATTTCATGTAGAAGGTACAAAATACCTTGAAAGGGTCAGTTCCTTCTTTTAGCCACATAGATCCTAGGGAACAAACTTAAAACATGAGGTTTCAGGGCAGCTGTCTTTACTTACAGAACCACCTTTGGATGTGATATTTTATAATATAGTATTAATCTGTCAGATATATAACTAGAAAAGATATTTGCCCACTTTTTAAGCTTTGTCTTCACTGGAATAATTATTTCCTTAGCTGCAAAGAAGCTTTATAATTTAATGAGGTCCTAATTGTTAAATGATAATTTATTAATTGCTATTTGCTAATATTTATTAGTATTTCACAGATGGTTGGAGTTATATATTCAGGAAGGTTTATCTTTACTTTATGTTGAAATGATTTTATACTATGAAAGACTAAACCTAGACTCATACTTCCTAACATGACTATCAAGTTTCTCCAGCTCAGTTTGTCATATCTATAAGGTTTATGTTTATACATTTGCAAAAATTTAACTGGCTGCTTTCATGGACATTTATAGAGGCACTTTATATTTTACAATGATCTGTGTTGTATGCTTGTGTCAATATTTCTCTGTTTTTGTCACCAAGGACTTGAATTATAATTTGAACTCAGGTATGGTGATAATCCCAGTACTATTTATTTTGCTAAGAATTGTTTAGAATATTTGTGTTTTCTGTGAATTTATGTTAACTTTAATATATATCTTAATATTTAACATATCTGTTATAATATATTATTAATAGATGATGTGTACATTACATTATATATTATATGTATACATACATATATGGCACATTAGAATTCCTTTGAAATATCACTGGAGATTGAAATTAATATGTAGATCCTTTTGCTATTGAAGTCATGTTCCTGGTGGTATAGATAAAAAACTAGTAGTAGTTTACAATGGAAAACATGAGTTAAATAAAGAATATAATTTTTTTGTATAGGTAGTATTGGAATTGTATAAGTTACAAATATATGTATATTGTAAATTTTTAAAGGAGGACATATACTAACTGTATTTAACCAAATAGTGAGGTTTTAATAGATGTACCCATTAAAAATCACAATAACCCTTGGGAAAACACACTAATCTTTTTCTAGAATAAAATAGTTTTTTGAAGTTACAAAGCAAATCATTGGAGATAATGAGCATATGCTAATGGTACAGGGAACATAAATGATGTTCATATTGATACTATTGTATCAGTCTTTAGAACAGAGTCATTATGCTAGCACATGAGGAAGGAGAACAGTGGCTTTCACACTTATCTATAAACTTACTGACAATGGATGGCTTCTAGCACAGAGAAAGGTACATTTTCTCTAAAGATGAGCATTTGGAATGTTAAATATGCTCATGTGAGTGATGACCTTTCACACATGAACATATGGGCAGCAGGAACTGGACTTAAAGTACAACTTCTACAAAAGAAAGATACATGAGTTTCAGAGGGTGGAAGGTAGGCAAAAGCTGTCCATGGATAAGAGGGCTGAACATTGTATCCATGTATGAAGTGCTCAAAGACTAAATGAAAATCTTTATATTTAATATATAGATATTTAACAGTATGCCTGGCTTCTCTCTTCAATCTCAGGAGTGCACAGAGCTATTTGACAGAGAATATCAGAAGGCATATGCTAATGTATGAGTGGGAGTTCATAGTAAAGAGTAGTAAAGAGTAGTAAAGAGTGTGTATTCTTGGAAGGTGGTAGTCAACAGCATTTTGAAACAGTAAATACCATAGTCATAAAATTCATAAATAAATTTATATGTCATTGGACAGATCTTGCCCTCAAATTGAATAGGCATTATTCCATCATTATGTTACTTATAAACAAAAATATTCTAAATTCATGTTATTTATAAGCAAACTGCACTTTAAAACTTTGACACAAAAGGAAGGGAAGCTGGGTCATTAAAATGAACCCCAGTGAAAATCGGGGGAGGGCGGCAATGGGGGAGGGTGGGGAGGGGTTTTTAAGGAAGGGGGAGGGAAGGATGTTTGCCCACACTGAAATGTATATTATCTGCTAATAAAATAAATAAATAAATAAATAAATAAATAAAATTTGACTAAAATTAGTTTTATTACACAACGCAAATGAGTTTCCTTTGGCAAAAGAGCTGTTGGAGCAACATCTGTTTAATCAACAATTTTTAAATTCCATCTTCACCTCTCTATGCATTAGCTATTCATCTGGAGGTTAACAAAAATAAAGCCCATCTGTATTTTTCCCCCTGCCCAGTACTAATTTTGTATTTCCCGATGTGCCTAACTTTACATTAATAGTTGCATGTCCTCAGAGTCACAGACTAGGTGACAGATCCTTCCACTTTGCTCAGTTCTTATCACCTCTATTCCTCCTGAGAAAGCACTCTTTGAAGACACAGCCATATGGTTTCTCTCACACTCTAGGGTAGCAGATTGGCAGCTTTCATTCTGTTTCAACACTTGTTGAGTGGCTATTTCCACTATCTCCCACAGGTTAGGGTGCCAGGTAGATTTATGGCCCAAAACATACACAGGAAATAATTTCCCAGTCTGTTCGTCCTCAGCAAGTCATTATGCACAAGTCTGGCAGGCTGAGTTCATGCACTGAATAACTCCTCAGTACCACAGCAATGCTTTACTGCACTGCTTTATTTGCTGCAATTGAAATGGGGCCAGGAAGTCCCCGGAATTCATCATGCCACACCAATTACTTCCATTCCTTTTCTAGTGCTGGCTAGGTTGATGCAATTAGCAAGCCAGAAAAGGCACGATTTCTGAGGTCATTTTCACACTCTTGTAGCTGGAGCAATTACCACTATACCGAGCTTCAAATGAAATTCCTTCTCCTGACCTTTAGATCTCAAGTCATAGCACATTTAAAATAAAATGAAATAAAATAAAAATCTGTATCTCCTTCTACCCCGATTGCAAAACTCACAGATAACGATGCTTCAGCAGGTCTTCTTGCACTGTCAAATGTACAGCCATGCTTAGGACCTCCTGCTTCTAACCTTTCTGTCATTAGTCTTTGACTAGTTGTGCTGATCTGTTTATTTTTTGTATTGCCAAAGCTAAAATAATGTCATAACTGTAGGAAGTCATGATGACACTTCTGCTTCTGTTGCAATGGACTTCTCAATTATAAAAAAAATAAAATAAAAAATAAGAAGTTAAAATGTATTTATTTTGTTGACTCTTTCGGAGTTTTGCTTCACTTCAGTATGCTCTTATGAATTGAGAGTATCATTTTCGTGCCACAGCTATTTCAAATTCTCACTTGAATGTTAACCAGGTTCAATTTGAGCACTAGTCCAGACAGTTCCTTAAACAAAGAAAGGAAAATGTGTGCTGCTGGAAGTCCTCACAGGACCATCTTTTCATTCTAATGATGCCTGTATGCCCATCGTCAGATTGTATAAATGTAGACTACCTTGCATTAAGGAAAAGAAGTCTTAAGGTATTTGTTGGAAGTTATCTATCTGATTACTGGGTGCCCATTTGCATTTAGGTGGAACATTTTTGTCCAAATAAGTTCTTAGTAAAAACACAAAATAAAATAATCAATCACTAAGTGGAGAGGAAGTACAGAGATTTTAAACATGTTAAGGCTCTAAGGGTAAAGTTTGCCTGATGAAAAGGAATACAGTTGGCTTTGGAAGGGAAGGGGGACTTTGCTGGAATAACGGCAAGGAAAGAGATAACTCTAACCTAGAAATCTGAGTGATAGTGAGAGGAATTACCAGGGCTTCTAGAATGGAAGGAAGAGTGCAGTTTCAATGATCTGGTCTCATGCATGGAGCAGAGGACACACCTGTACCATGTGAGGCCGGATCACAGAAGAACATGAAATAATATTGAGTGTCGATTTAAGCCAGACAAGTATAAACACCTGTTTCAATCACAATATAAATTGTTTACATTCCGAATGCTGAAAGAAGGATAAGAAGTCTCTACCATATGAAATCAGTAAGCAATGGGCACGGTGGCACTTCGAGCCATTTTTGAGTGTAGTAAAGGAAGGATGGAACTACATCTTTGAATCGGTGTAAAGATAAAAGATGAAGTGACTTGTTCATCTTCAAAGGGTATGCGAGAAGACATAGAAAGTGGTACTGTGGTGATTATTTAAATGTAGAGACCTTAGGATAAAAATATTTAACGTGGTTGATATGGGTTTCTATGAGCACACATTATTCTTCAGTTTGTCGCAGAAAGGCCAGAAATGAAAATCATGGAGCCACCATTTTTTGTTGCTGCTTTTGAAGTTGGGGAGAGAAACATGGCTTAAAATACAGGGTGAATTATGGCTCCAAGGGTATAAAACACAGAGGTACTTTATCCTGTTGTCACTTGCAGGTAAATTCTGAACACACACACATACACACGCGCGCGCACACACACACACACACACACACACACACACACATCAAAAAACTAAATGGACCTGAAATAGAAAGAAGAGAGTTCACAGAATGAAAAGATTAAAAGGTCTTCTAAGGAGTAATGAGTAAAGACCATGCTCAGGATCTCAGTGTGAACAGAGGATCAGGGTCAGCACCCTCGTTTCATGAAGAGCATCCAGAGGTGTTTCTCGGTGTTCAGGATTCAGAAACTTTATCCATTTTAGGACTTATGAAAAGTTCTGAGACAGAACATTATAGTGATGGTGGATAACTGTGATCACAATTCTCTTGCTTTAAAATTAGGTCGGACCCCTGTAAGGTTCCCCTTTATAACAGCACAGAATGAGCTTCAGCTCAGAGTGTGTACATAGTGCTGTGAGGGCTGAAAGCGTGGCTGAGGTGTCGACTGAGTGCCTAACCTCTGTGAGGTCATCTGCTTGACTCCTAGCATGCCTCAAACACAAAGGAAAAATGCTGCTAATACCACAATGAGATGTTAATTAGGCAAATGTTCAAGAGTTGTGGTGCCTATAATTTCTTAGCAGGACTCCAATGGAACCTACCTGCACATGCTAATACTACTCTTTGTTATTCTGAAACTTAAAATGGATTCATTTTTCTGAATAATTTGTATTAGATTTTTTTATGTATAATTATTAAACTCCTGGAAACAGATGGGTTACTAACTTTAAAACAGTTAATCGATATTAATGCTATGCTTTATCTGGTTGGATGTAGGAAATATTCATGTTTGTCTGCTTGGGCATTGCTCAATGTTTTGTATATATTTCACGACACACATAGGATGACTGAGATAAATATAATTTTGTAATAATGTAAAAATTATATTTTTCTTCTATTTCTTGAGGGGCTGGAACAAAATCTGGGGTCTCGTGCAAGTTAGGCCTACACTATCTATCACTGAGCTACAGTGTGAGACTTTTAATTTTTGGCTTTTAGAACTAAGGAATTCACTGGATTAGACAGTTTATTTTTGAGCATTTTCTGTAGGTCAGCAAGAGTGATCCATTACAGTTGGATAGCTGAATAGCTAGGTATATAGACTTGCTTCACCAGCCTGCAAACGTTCTCCTTATTTCCCAGATATAATAGCCAACAGCTTCTATTTCCAGAAAATAGGAAATAACAGATTATTATAGGTATCTAATTTTGTTATATATAAAATGTATATGCATATATATTTGTGGGGGGGTGTGGGGGTGTGTGTGTGTGTGCAATGATGCCTGACATTTCAAGTCTCTGTAAAACTAGGTGCTTCCTATCCCACTGAAGCCAGACGAGGCAGCTCAGGTTCTAGAACACATCCTACATACAGGAAACAGCTGTTGGCATAGCCCCCGTTCCAATTGTTCAGGAACACATGAAGGCCAAGCTGTGCATCTGTTATATATGAGCCAGGAGGCCTAGGTCCAGCCTGTGTATGTTCTTTCATTGGTCGTTCTGACTCTGAGGGACCAGGTAGGTTGATTCTATTAGTTTTCCTATGGGGTTCCTATCAACTTCAGTGCCCACAATCCTTCCTCCATTGCTTCCCTAACAGTCCCCAAGTTCCATCCTCTGTTTGGCTGTGGGGGTCTCTATTAGTGGGAGTCGGCTGCTGGGTGGAGGCTCTCAGAGGACAACATGCTACTGCCTGTAAGCATAGCAGATGATCACTAGTAGTGTTAGGGATTGGTGCTCGCCCATGATATACATCTCAGGTTGGACCTGTTATTGGTTGGGCATTCCCTGAGCCTCTGTTCCCTGTTGTAGACATAATAAAATTTGGGTTGAATGTTTTGTGGGTGTTTTGATGTCTTTATTGCCCCACTGGGGTTCCTGTCTGTCTAGAGTAGGTGGCCTCTTCAGTTTCCATATACCCAGTGTAATAATAGCTAAGATCACCCCCATTGACTCTTAGGTGCCCCAATTATCCCATATCTCTGTCTCATCATGGAGATGCACCTACTTCCTTACTCCCATCAGTTACAGATTTCCACTCATTTTCATGTCCATCTAGCTATGTCTCCTGCCCTTTCTACCCCTGATCCTGAATCCCCCCATTGCCCCTCCCATCCTCCCTCCCTGCCATATCCCTTCTTTCATCTGCCTCTTATGACTATTTCATTCCATTTTCTAATTGAGATTCAAGCTTCCTCACTTGGGCCTTCCTTTCTGTTTAGCTTCTTTGGGTCTGTGAAGTGGAATATGGAACCTGTGTAGTTATTTTTTTTTCATGTTTTTATTGGTTATTTCACTTATTTACATTTCAAATGTTATCCCTCTTCTCAGTTTCCCCTCCACAATTTCCCTATGCCCTCCTCCCTCCCCCTTCCACTATAAGGGTGCTTCCACACCCTCTTGCCTCACTGCCCTAGCATTCCCCTATCCTGAATCATCAAGCCTCCATAGGATCAAGGGACTCCCCTCCAAGTGATGCCAGATAAGGCAATCCTCTGCTACATATGCAGCTGGAGCTGTGGGTACCACACATGTACTCATTGGTTGGTAGTTAAGTCCTTGGGAGCTCTGAGGGTTCTAGTTGATATTGTTGCTCTTCCTATGAAGTTGCAAACCCCTTCAACTCCTCTCAGGGGACAGCTATATCAGGCTTCTGTCAGTAAGCACTTCTTGGCATCAGCGATAGTGTCTGGGTTTGGTGTCAGCAGATGGGATAGATGCCTAGGTGGGGCAGTTTTGCATGACCTTTTCTTCAGGTTCTGCTCTACTCTTTGTCCCTGCATTTCCTTTTGACAGGAGTATTTCGAATTAATATTTTTGAGGTGCATGGGTAGTCCTATCCCTCAATCTGGGGTCCAAGCCTATCCAAGTGATATGGTCTCTACAGGTTTTATTTCCTCTTTGCTAGGAATTTTGGCTAAAGTCCTTCCTATAGAATCCTGGGAACCTCTTTATGGCAAATATCTACTTATAAATGAGTATATGCCATGAATGTTCTTTGGAGACTGGGTTACCTCACTAAGGATGATATCTACAAGTTCCACACATTTGCCTGCAAAATTCATGATGCCTTGGTTTTTTAATAGCTGAAAAGCACTAGTTGTATAGAAGTACTACATTTTCTTTATCATTCTTCAGTTGAGGGACATCTAGGTTGTTTCCAGTTTCTGGCTATTATGAATAAAGCTGGTGTGGACACAGTTGAGAAGGTGTCTTTGTGCGATATTGCAGCATCTTTTGGGTATATGCCCAGAAGTGGTTTAGCTAGGTCTTGAGTTAGAATTGTTCTGTTTTCTGAGAAAATGCTAAATTGATTTCCAAAGTAGTGATACGAGTTTGGATTCCTACCACAACAAAGAAGTGTTTGCCTCACTCCACATCCTCGCCAGCATGTGGTGTCTACAGATTATCTTAGTTATTCTGGTGGGTGTAAGATAGAACCTCCCAGTTGTTTTGATTTGCATTTCCCTGACAACTGAGGACTATGAACATTTCTTTACCTGCTCCTTGGCCATTCAAGATTTCTCTGTTGAGAATTATCTGTTTAGTTCTGTACCCCTTTTTTTAAATTTGGGTTATTTGGGTTGTTATAAGTGTCCAACGTCTTGAGTTCTCCGTAAATTTTCTGTATGACCCTTCTGTCTCAAGTAAGGTTGGTGAAGATAAATTCCCAATCTGTGGGCTGTCAGTTTGTCCTATTGACAGTGTCCATCACTTTATAGAAGCTTTGCATTCCATGAGGTCCCATTTATCAATTGTTGATCTTAGAACCCCAGACATTGGTATTGTGTTCAGGAACTTGTCTCCTATATCAATGCATTCAAGGGTATTTCCCCTTTCTATTTTATGAAATTTGGTGTATCCAGTTTTTTTTGTTGTTGTTTTATATTTTTTTTTTTTTTTTTTTTTTTTTTTTTTTGTTGTTTTTTTTCGGAACTGGGGACCGAACCCAGGGCCTTGCGCTTCCTAGGCAAGCGTTGTTCTTCTGAGTTTATTTTTCAACCCCTTGGTGTATCCTGTTTTATGTTGAGGTATTTTTTTTTTTTTTGCAGATGAGGAAAGGCATTTATTGGAGGTGCAGAAACACTAACAGCAGGTACACAGAGAAACCAAAAATCTAATTTCTTTCTTTCTCTTTCTCTCTTTTCTCTCCTTCCTTTGCTTTCATTTTTTTTTATTAACTTGAGTATTTCTTATATACATTTCGAGTGTTATTCCCTTTCCCGGTTTCCGGGCAAACATCCCCCTAATCCCTCCCCCTCCCCTTCTTTCTGGGTGTTCCCCTCCCCCTCCTCCCCCCATTACCACCCTCCCCCCAACAATCCCGTTCACTGGGGGTTCAGTCTTAGCAGGATCAAGGGCTTCCCTTCCACTGATGATCTTACTAGGATATTCACTGCTACCTATGAGGTCAGAGTCCAGGGTCAGTCCATGTATAGTCTTTAGGTAGTGGCTTAGTCCCTGGAAGCTCTGGTTGCTTGGCATTGTTGTACATATGGGGTCTCGAGCCCCTTCAAGCTCTTCTAGTTCTTTCTCTGATTCTTTCGATGGGGATCCTGTTCTCAGTTCAGTGGTTTGCTGCTGGCATTCCTCTGTATTTGCTGTATTCTGGCTGTGTCTCTCAGGGGCGATATACATCCAGCTCCTGTCAGCCTGCATTTCTTTGCTTCATCCATCTTGTCTAATTGGGTGGCTGTATATGTATGGGCCACATGTGGGGCAGGCTCTGAATGGGTGTTCCTTCTGTCTCTATTTTAATCTTTGCCTCTCTATTCCCTGCCAAGGGTATTCTTGTTCCCCTTTTAAAGAAGGAGTGAAGCATTCACATTTTGATCATCCATCTTGAGTTTCATGTGTTCTATGCATCTAGGGTAATTCAAGCATTTGGGCTAATACCCACTTATCAATGAGTGCATACCATGTGTGTCTTTCTGTGATTGGGTTACCTCACTCAGGATGATATTTTCCAGTTCCAACCATTTGCTTATGAATTTCATAAAGTCATTGTTTTTGATAGCTGAGTAATATTCCATTGTGTATATGTACCACATTTTCTGTATCCATTCCTCTGTTGAAGGGCATCTGGGTTCTTTCCAGCTTCTGGCTATTATATATAAGGCTGCTATGAACATAGGAGGTCTTTAATCTACTTGAACATGAGTTTTGTACAGGGTGATAAATACGAATCTATTTTTATTCTTCAATATGTGCATATCCAGTTAGTCCAGCTCCATTTGGTGAATATACTTTCATGTTTCCAGGATATAGTTTTGGTTCCTTCATCAAAATTAAGTGTGCATAGGTGTATAGTTTCCTCTTGATGTTGTCAGTTCTAATCTGTTGATCAGTGTGTCTGTTTCTCTACCAACACCTGATAGATTTTATCACTATTGCTCTGTGGTATACCTTAAAATTAGGGATGGCAATTCATCTAGAAGTTTTTTTTTTCAGGATTGATTCAACTCTCCTGAGATTTTAGTTTTTCAATATGATTTTGAGAAATGCTCTTTTGAGATCTATAAGATTGTGTTGGGATTGTCATGGGGATCACACTAAATCTGTAGGTTATTATTGGTAAGATAGCAGTTTTCCCTATGTTAATCCTACCTAACCATGAGTGTGGAAGATCATTCCATCTTCTGGCATCTTTTTCAGATTGTTTCTTCTCAGACATCCAGCTTATTCATGAATATTGTAAAGGGTGTTTTTCCCTATTTTTCACAGCCTGTTGATCATTTGCATAAAGGATGGCTACTGATTTCTTTGAGTTAATTTTGTAACCAGACATTTTGCTGCAGGTATTTATCAGCTGTAGGAGTTCTCTGGCAGAAATTTTGGAATTGATTATGTATACTATCATATAATCCATAAACAGTGATACTTTGAGGTTTTCCTTATCATGTTGTATCTTCTGGATCACCTTTAGTTGTCTTTTTGATCTGGCTAGAAATTCAAGTACTAGATGGGATAGATACGGAGAGTGTGGGCATCCTTGTCTTGTCCCTGATTTTAGGAGAAATGCTTTAAACTTATCTCCATTTAGATTGATGTGGGCTATTGGCTTATTGTCTATTGCTTTGCTTATGTTTAAGTATGTACCTTATATCCCTAATTTCTCTAATACTTCTAACAAAAAGGGCTGTTGCATTTTGTCAAAAGCTTTTCCAGCATCTAATGATGTTATCATCTGATTTTTACTTTCAGTTTGTTTATGTGGTGAATTATGTTAACAGTTATTTGTATTTTGAACCATTACTGCATCCCTGGGATGAAGTTTTCTTGACCTTGATTGATAATGTCTTTGATGTGTTCCTTGATTTAGTTTGTATTTCATTAAGTGTTTTGCCTTCAACATTCCTAAGAGAAATTGGTCTGAATTTCTTTTCTTTTCTTTTTTTTTTTTTTTTTTGAGTCTTTGTTCAGTTTAGGTATCACGGTGACTGGGGTCTCATAGAATTAGTTGGCAGTGTTTCTTCTGTTTCTGTTTTGTGGAATAATTTGAAAAATATTGGAATTAGGTTTTTTCTAAAGGTCTGGTAGAATTCTGCACTGAAACCATCTGGCCCTTGGCTTGCTTGCTCTTTCCTTCCTTCCTTCCTTCCTTCCTTCCTTCCTTCCTTCCTTCCTTCCTTCTTTCCTTCCTTCCTTCCTTCTTCCTTCTTTCTTCTGTCTCTCTCTCTCTTCTCTGTCTCTCTGTCTCTGTTCTCCTCCTCCTCCTCCTCTCCTCCTCCTCCTCCTCCTCCTCCTCCTCCTCCTCCTTATTTTGGACTTTTTTTTTTTTTTCTTCTTCCTCCTCCTTCTTCTTCTAGGCTCTCTCTCTCTCTCTCTTACCCATTTTGGAGACTTTTAATTACTGCTTTTCTAGTTCTTAGGGATTATGGGGATGTTTAAATAGTTTACCTGATCTTGATTTAGCTTTGGTAAATTTTATCTGCATAGAGAAGTCATTGATTTCATTAAGATTTTCCAATTTTGTGAGTATAGGTTTTTGAAGGAAGAACTAATGATTCTTTGAATTTCTTGTCAGTTGTTATGTCCCCCTTTTCATTACTGATTTTGTTTATTTGGATACTGTCTCTCTACCTCTTGGTTAGATTGACTAAGGGTTTGTTAATCTTTATTGATTTTCCTGTCAGTTATATACTTTTAAGAGACTTTAGCCATCTGGCTGGTTTTGGTCACTGGATATTCTTCTTTTAATAGGTATTGGGATGGGGGTAAACTTTGATGGTACTGGTGTGGAAGGCCTCTGATGGGTATTCTTAGGCTATAGTATGGTTCCAGGCCTGCAGTTCTGTATGGTTCAGGAACCTCAGGTATGATGAAGGTGGGCAGAGAGGTGGCAGAAATACGAATGTCCCCTTCCGAGGGCATTCTGCTCAGGGTAGCTTGACTTGGCCTGGAGAGCTCAGAGAGCAAGTAACATATGTGGGGAAGAGAAGCTTGCCTTTATGGTTCAGGAGTCTGTTGGACCATCTTCCCTCTAATAATGGTATTATTCTTTTGGCCTGAGTTGGCATAAGATACGTGCTCAAACCCTAGTATATTGATCATGATACAGTGGATTCCCATATACTCAAGCATATTTAAGCAGCACGAAATAATAAAAATGGTGATATAACAGTAAATGTGCAAAAGCTGGGAGATATATCTGGGAAAAATTTAGAGACAGAGAAAGACAGAGACTCAGAAGACACACAGAGAGAATATAATAAGAGGAGAGAATGAATACGAGAGAAGTAAACTGTTGAAATTCTGCAAGAATTGGAGAAAAAATAAAACCAAGAAGCTCTAAATGAAAAGCAATATGTAATTTCAAAAAATATATCTTTGTTCTTGAATGATTATAAAGGATGTCAAGCTTTCTGGAATTTATTCATATATAGTTATTAGTTAAAACATTGAGGAAATCATTTTTTTCTAATTAGAGTTTTTAATGAATCAAAAGATTCATAAAAATCATTAGCCCAATCAAGAGTTTGAAAATTATGGCATTACTATATTCTGCACTTCAGATGTACTAGGGACAATCCATATGTGGTTGTTATATTTCCTTCATTGACTTAATTCATAAGATAGCAATCTTGTTAATGGCAAAATCATGAGGATTATAAATATGAATGCATCTACAGTCTGTAGTATATGGCATTTAAAGCTAATTTTAGAGTTTGTAGACTATTAATTATTTTAAAATATTTATCATTTTTGATAGGGTTTACAAGAAGTATGCAAGTATGAGAATTCTTGCTTTGATATGATTCTTACTTCTAAAATGTTTATTCTCCAGTTTGGGGTAAAGGCTATATGATCCTGAAAACCCAGAAATTTATTATCTACTGTATCTGATTTACTGTATTACTACAGTCTTGGTAGCTCAAACAATCAATGTTCATATTTTCACAGCTATGACAACTGAACAACTTGATGTTAGGAGAGTAGCAGAGTCAGATAAGTTTGAAGCTCTTTTCCTGGATTTTCATTGGTATCATTTGGGGAAGAACAGAAGAAATAAGAGTGAAAGGAGACAGAGATTGGGGAGAACAGAAGGAGAGAGAGAAAGAGAAAGAGACTGTTTACTCATGTGTCTTTTCTCATCAATTCAGTAATTCCATAAGAAAAACTCTCTTGTAATGGCTTATAACCCAACTATCTGCCCACGGTCCTATTGTCAAATGCTATTACTTTGGACATTAGGGCTTCAATATATGTATTTTGGAGGATACAAACAGGTATGAAGCCATAAATTGTTTTTAAAACTCTATACCAATACAATTATAAAGTAAGAATTTCCATATAAAGTTAACCTGAGACTTCTAGGCATATATTGTTTGGATGTAAGTATATGACTTTAAAAGAAATTAACTTTAATAAATGTACTAGTGATGCAATGCAAATATTAGGTATATATATGTATATATTAGATATGTATCTAAATTAAATACATATACATGTATATATGCATATGCATATACATAAACATATACATATACATCATATGCACATGCATATGCATATACTGATCCATTCATTCTATGTAATGATTATACATACATATAAGAAATTATATAATTAAATAGTATAAATTTACACATAGCATATATGCATATGATATATAATAATATTATATATATTAATAAAATTAATGTTACTTAATATAATCTGAAGCATAACTATTTTAACTTTTCTGAAGTTATGTATTCTAAGAATTTAGAACATCCATCCACTGCTTCCAATTGCTATTTTATTTTATCTATCATCAATATAACAAAATAGCAAATGTAATCTACTTTAATAAATGGGCATTTATTACAGTACATATATTTGTATGTGAAAGGTTGATGATCTGAATGTTCTGAGGAAATTGATGGCACATTTCCATGACATGTCAGGACATAGGAAGTGAACAAAGGCAGCAGCGTGGGGGCAGGTGTCCCTGTGGTTTGTGGTTCATGGCTCTCTCTCTCTCTCTCTCTCTCTCTCTCTCTCTCTCTCTCTCTCTCTCTCTTTTTCTCTCTCTCTCTCTGTCCTTTTTTACTGAAAACAGATTAGTTTCACATATAATATTTCCTGTAGCAATAAATCTCCTAGAAAGACACCCAGGGGAAGGGGAGGCCCTTGGTCCTGGCTAAGACTGAACCCCAGAAAACGTGTTTGTGGGGGGGGGGGCGGTAAGGGGGGGGAGGAGGGGGAGGGGAACACCCATAAAGAAGGGGAGGGGGAGTGATTAGGTGGATGTTTGCCCGGAAACCGGGAAAGGGAATAACATTCGAAATGTAAATAAGAAATACTCAAGTTAATAAAAAATATTTCCTGATTATAATTTACCCTCCCTCTATTCCTCCTAATTCTTCCCCACCTCCCATTCCTTGCAGATCTAATTCCCTTCTGTCTTTCTATTTTTCTTAACAGGATAATTTTTAATTTACATTTCAAATGCTATTCCCTTTACCAGTTTCCTGTTCATAAGTCCCCTGTCCATTCTCCATCCCCCTTCTTCTACAAGGGTACTCATCTCCCCATCCATCCCCCTATAACAGCCTCCCTGACATTCTCTTACACTGGAGGTCCAACCTTGGCAGGACCAAGGGCTTCTCCTTCCTTGGTGCCCAATAAGACCAACCTCTCCTACCTATGCAGCTGGAGCCATGGATCACTCCATGTATAGTCTTTGGGTAGTGGTTTAGTCCCTGGGAGCTCTGGTTGGTTGGCATTGTTGTTTTGTTGTTCTTATGGGGTTGCAAGGCCCTTCAGCTCTTTCAATCCTTTCTCTAATTCCTCCAAGGGGAGTCGTGTTCTCAGTTCAATGGTTTGCTGCTAGCATTTGCCCTTGTGTTTGACATGCTCTGGCTGTGTCTCTAAGGAGATATCTATATCTGGTTCCTGTCAGCATGCACTCCTTAGCTTCATCAGTCTTTCATTAGAAAAGACCATGTGGGGGGTTGGGGATTTAGCTCAGTGGTAGAGCGCTTGCCTAGCAAGCGCAAGGCCCTGGGTTCAGTCCCCAGCTCTGTAAAAAAAAGAAAAAAAGAAAAAAGAAAAGACCATGTGGAAGTGGCATGTTACTAACTAATGTTTGTTTAAACTTGAGCCCACCCCCTGAGAAGGAACCATTGCCCTCCACTTCATGGGTAACCGGGAATAAGAGCCTGGGTAGCCCAGACCTAGGGTAGAGCCTACAACTGGCCAAAGACTGGCAAAAAAGTTAGAGAAGTGATGCTAATGATATTTTGCTATACTCATAGATTAGTATCTTCTCTGGTCATCACCACAGAGACTTACTCAGGCAGCAAATGAGAGAGGGTGTTGAGACCCACAGCTAGATATTAGACAGAGAAAATATCTAAATTGGAGGTCTCCATAAGATCCCTCCCCATTGAAGATAAGAGGGTTATCTTAGAAGGGAATGGGGTGAATACTGTAGGAGTCAGAGCGAATGAAGGAAATCAGGAGACTATTAATTCCAAAATCAATTAGCAGAGTACAAATGGGCTCACAGAGACTGAAATGGCAAGAATGGGGCCTGCATGGGTCCATAATAGGTCCTTTGCATATATTTATGGATCTTATCTAGGTGTTCTTGTGAGACTCTTATCAATGGGAACAGGTACCTTTCTAACTCTTTTGACTGCTCTTGAAACATTTTCTCCTATTGACTTTTGCCTTGTCTTGTATCTCTTGTTATCCTGTTTGGTTGTCATCTCTTGGAGACCTGCTCTGTTTTGAAGAAGCAGAGGGGACATCTATCTAGGGGATAGATAGAAGAAGTGATGGAGGAAAGATGGTATGTGTCATATGAGGGAAAAAATCTATTTCAATTAAAATCAAAAATAAAAATAAAGTTAAGAATGGAATATTAAAAATAATATGCAATAAGGTGAAGCAAAAACTTTCACTTTAAAGTTGGACACAGAAATCAAACATACACACAGTCACTACCAACCCCCCCACACACACACACACAAGTTCCATAAAAATACTGTCACTTTAATATATAAGGATAAACCTGTGGTAGACCCATGCAGACCTTGTTCTTCCTGCTTCATGTTCTGTGAACTCATAGACACTTTGCTTAGTTGACTCTGATGGTAGTGCTATCCTGGTGTCCTCTACTTCCTCTGACTCTTGCAATATTTCTGCTTCATCTTCTGAGGAATTTGGTGGAGTCTGGGATTTGCTGGAGTCTGAGGTAAGGGATTTGATGAATACCTCCACCTTAGATTCTTTGTTCCCATGATGTCTGATTTTGGGTCTCTGCATCTGGTCTCATGTGCTGCTGGATGACTAGACAAGCCACAGATCTATTGTGTAGCATATTATTATCATTTATTATTAGAAATAATTTTATTGATTTTTTGCCAGTAGCAGTAGGTTTAACCATTATCTTTGGATTATTTAATGCCTGATTCTTGCTTAGCAGAGCAGTATAGGGTATGGGTTCCTTCCCATGGAGTTTGCCTTAAGTAAGTTGAGATGATCCTTGGTTAGATACACAAGTTTTATACCATAGCTGTCCTAGCATATTTTTCATAATGTACAGATTTTAGGTCAAATGTTTTGTGGCTGGGTTGGTGTCCAGGTTTATTTTACAGCCTCCTGTAAAGTACCTTTCTACACCAAAAAGACTAAAAATGGAGTAAAGGCTTCATGAGTGCTCCAACTCAGTTTCTCCATGATCAATGAGTTGTGTGGTTGTTGACATTGGCAATAGAAACACACTGTCAGTTTTCAGAGAGCGACCTTTTATATTAACATCAGCCTGACTTATGTTGAGATTTTCACTGAACCCCCTTGGCCAACAACTCAATTGACCATAACCCTGACCTGGCACTGGAAACCTTGCCTGGCAATTAAAGATGGACAGTTAAAACTCCATATTCCCTTGTGATGGCTTGTATATGCCCTGCCAACAGAATGGCAGGATTAGAAGATGTGGCCTTGTTGGAGTAGGTTTGTCTAATGTGGGTGTGAGCTTAGGACCCTCACTCTAGCTATGCGGGAGCCAGTCTTCCACTAGAAGCCTTCAGATGAAGATGTAGAACTCTCACCTCCTCCTGTACTATGCCTGCCAGGATGGTGCCATGTTCCTGCCTTGATGACACTGGACTCAACCTCTGAACTTATAAGCCAGCCCCAATTAAATGTCGTTTATATGAATTGCCTTGGTTATGGTATATGTTCACTGCAGTAAAACCCTAACTAAGACAGATCAACTAGGAATACCCATGAGAATCACCTTTATAGGAATTCTAGAAAGATTACACTGCACTGGTTTTCCATACCACCTTCCAAAGAACCCCAATTACAGATGCTCTTCTCTACACTCTCTCCCTCTATCCCCACACCTGATCCCTCCCATTATGATCCCCACCAAGGCCAGTCTACCCAGAAAATTAATTCTATATCTTCCTTACAAGGAGATTCATGTGTCATCACTATATCACCCCATGGAACTCCCAGATGCCTCTTTGTTACCTAACCTTTCTAGGTCTATGAATTTTAGCTTGGTAATCATTTATTAAATCACTAATAAACACTTTTATATATGTGGTCCATATATAACATGTTTGCCTTTGTGAGCTTTTGTTATCTAGTTTTTGTTTTCTGGTTTTATCTATTCATCTGAGAATCCCACTATGTCAATTTGTATTAATTATTTTGTATATTTACATCCCAAATGCTGCCACCTCCTGTTTCTCCCTCACAGCTTTTCTCCCATTCCCCATTCCCTTGGCCTCTGAGATAGTGTTCCCTGGAGTATCCCCTCACCCTGGAGTATCAAGTCTCTACAGGATTAGGCACATCCTTTCCACGGAAACCAGACAAGGCAGCCCTTTGCTACATATATCCTCAGAACCTTGGACCAGCCTGTGCATACACCATAGTTTGTAGCACATATTTTCTAAGCTGTACAATACACCATTTTATAAATGTACCACATGTTATTCATTAATTCTTCTGTTGAAAAACATCTAGCTTGTTTTCTTTTTCTAGCTATTATGAATAAACCAGCAAAGATAATGTTGGAGCAAAAGTACTTGTAGGATAGAACATATTATCCTTCCGGTATGTGCCAAAGAATGGTTTAGCTAGTTCATAAGGTAGATAAATTTGTAATTTTCTAAGAATTTGAAATGTTGATTTCCATAGTGGCTGTACACGTTTGCACTTCTACCAGAGTAAGAGTATTCCAGTTATTCTACATTCTTACATTATTGAACAGAGTCATTTAAATGAAATTTAAAAATGAAATTTAAAAATAGTTTTGATTTGCATTTGACTGATGGCTAGTTATCGTTTTTATGTTTTATGTATGTGTGTGTATTTTAAATTAGATATATTTCTTTATTTACATTTCAAATGTTATTCCCTTTCCCAGTTTCCTGTCCATAGCTCCTCATTCCCTTCCCCTACTCCATAAGGGTGTTCCCCTCCATCCACTCCTCCCTTAGTACCCACCCGACATTCCCCTGCACTGGGCGTCCAACCTTGGCAGGACCAAGGGTTTCTTTTTCCACTGGTGCCCCAACAAGGCTAGTCTCTGCTACATATGCAGTTGGAGCCCTGGGTCAGTCCATGTACAGTCTTTCGGTAGTGTTTTAGTCTCTGGAAGCTCTGGCTGGTTAGCATTGTTGTTCTTATGGGATTACAAGCCCCTTCAGCTCTTTCAATCCTTCCTCTAATTCCCACAAAGGGGGTCCTGTTCTCAGTTCAGCGGTTTGTTGCTAGCATTTACCTCTGTATTTGACATGCTCTGGTTGTGCCTCTCAGAGAAATCCACATCCGGTCCCTATCAGTATGCACTTCTTAGTTTCATCCATCTTACCTAGTTTTGGTGGCTGTATATATATGGGCCACATGTGGGATAGGCTCTGAGTGGCCATTCCTTCAGTCTCTACTCTAAACTTTGCCTCCATATCCCCTCCTGTGGATATTTTTGTTCCCCCATTTTAAGAAGGTTATTAGCCATTTGAGATTCTTCTGCTTGGAATTCGCTATTTAGATCTGTGCCCTACTTTCTAATCTTATTATTTGATTTTTTGATATCTAGTTTCTTGAGTTCTGTATATATTTTAAATATAAGTCCTTTAACATTTTTGCAGCCCGTAAGGAAAAAAACAAACAAACAAACAAACAAGAAAACAAAAGCTACTTTTCCCATTCGGTAGGCTGCTGTTTTGTCTAATTGATGCTTGTCACTTGCATTACAGAAGTTTTAGTTTTATGAGGTTCTCAGTGCCTGTGCTGTTCAGAAACTCATCTCCTATGCCAATGATTATGAGGCTATTGCCCACTTTTTTTCTTCCTGGAAAAATTTCTGGCAGGTTTTGTTGAAAATACGTTTTCAGTCTTTGAGCTGAAATTCTTGTCATCTTCTGTTCTTAGGTTTGGTTCTTTCAGAGTGTCCATTTTGCTTGCACATTTTGTGTCAGGATTTCTCTCTCTCTCTCTCTCTCTCTCTCTCTCTCTCTCTCTCTCATTATCTTTGATAGATACATCTATTTTCTCTATCATATCTCCAATGTCACAGATTTATTCTTCTATCTATTGCATTCTGTAGATGAATCTTGCCTCTGTAGTTCCTGTTCAAATTTCGAAATTTTTCATTTCTAGAATTCCCTCAGTTTGTAGTTTCTTTATTGCTTCTATTTCTATTTTCTGTTCTTGAACAGTATCATTGATTTCTTTCATGTGTTTGTTCATATTTTCTTGATTTTCTTTAAGGGACTTACTCATTTCCTCAAATAGTTGGTGTTTTCCTGGGTTTCTTTAAGTAATTTATTCATTCCTTTTCAAGGACCTCTGTCATCTTCAAATATTTGTCTTTTTCTTATACTTCAACTCTGTTGGTCTATTCAGAGTCTGTTGTGGTAGGAAAACTGGGCCCTAGTGAAAACATATTTTCCAGGCTTTGATTGTGTTTTTATTCTTGTGTCTAGAAAAGTAGGTTTGGGATGGTTATATATCTAGGTACTGGTTTCTAGATTTGTGCTTTTGGGTAGGTGTTCAGTTTCTTGGTTTCTGTTTCTACTGTAGATTTCAGCGTCTGAAGACTGTGTGTGTTCACTTTAATTCAATTGCTGTGCTAGTGTGTCCACATGGAATGCCTGCTGGTATTGAAAGCTGAGATTAAGTGATGAGTAGGGTAGGAATATTATGAGGGATGGTCTGTGTGATCCACAGGACATGTGGACAGGAAGGAAGTGAGGCTAAAGGTGGTATTCTGTTGTAGTTCTCAGGAAAAGTCTAAAGGTTTCAGTCTGGGGAGCAGTTAGAACAGAGAAGGTCTAGTAGCATCCTACTTGGTGTTTTACAGCCTGAGCTTGAGAAGATGGTGTCTGGTTGAGTTGGTGGCTGGGATATAGCAATGAGTTGTGAAAAACGAGTTAGAAGGGATGGTCTTTGGAATCGACAGGACATGTAAGTGGTGTTAGCAAGAATGAGGGTGCAGTTATTATGTTGCTGTTTTAGGGAGGGAGGAGACTGAGAGATTGGGTTGGGAGGAACTGAGAAAGCATCAGTGGGTAGTCTACCTGGTTTTCTGGCAGGCATGACTTCTCTAATTCTTGTTTTACACACACACACACACACACACACACACACACACACATGGATTTAGTCATATTTAATGACTTTTATTTAATCATTTCTCAATAGTCCTAAATTTACAACCGGAGGAAGATTAAGTTTCTGTTCCCTTAATGCCTCCCAAAGCGGATTAAATTTAGCATAAACTAGAAGAAGCACCATATTCAAACATTACATTAGCTATATAATTAACATTTATTGAATAAATGTCTCAAATTAATAAGTATGGTCATATATGCTAGCAATCCCAGAATTCAGTCATTCAATGCTAGTCTTGATTACTCTAAAAGAAAAAGTATCTAGAAAAAGTATAATCTTCATTTTGGGCATATTTTGCAATTTGTATTTTTCATTTGCAAAGTAATTTGGTTAATTTTTATTGAACTGTAGTATATATTGTTCACTGAAAATTTTGGAATGTCTAAACAAAAGTATTAAATAAGCATACAATCTTTGATAAAATTGGACCTTACGATGTCATTAGAATGTAAATATTGGACTTATTACTAAACAAATGAATAAATATAAAATATTATCAATGAAAATATAAGCATAGGGCCCAAAGAAAATATGTAATTTCTTCATTGTTAAATAAAATATTGTAATAAAAGAGAAATAAAAGCAACTATAAGGTAGACAAGGGTGGGAGACATTTCAAATTGAAGAAATGGTAAGAATTGTTAGAAGTAGCAACCAATTCTGAAATTAGTACTTGGAGTTCGTGAATAGAAAGGTCTTTAAAATGATAAACTTTGAGGATAGGGTAGTTTCAGGATACAAAGAAGTGTCAAACGTCTTGTTACAGATATGAAAGACTAGGTATGATCTGCAATAGTTGATACCACATATTCAGGAGCCAGTACCTTTCTTCTTGGAGTGATGACATAATATTCTGGTTATGTAAAGGAAAGTCAGTCAATCATTGTATAAAGTAATTTTGTAGACAAATAGCCAAAAAATTCTATATATAATTAAAACTCTGTTTTATGAAAATAATTAAAGGAAGACCAAATGATAATAAAGTGAGTTGAAGCTACACAGGCTTATGGAGTTAATCCTTAGCTGAAGCCTGACTTCATGAGAAGGCCTATTGAACAAACTGAGACCTTGTGTTTCAGTTGGCAGTTGCATGTGATCTGTAACTAGAAAGCACATACACATGACATATTTTTTTGGCAACTCAATGCTATTATTTTTGTATTGATGCAAATAACTTCTCTTTAATTTTCATGTGGAGCAAAGTAAATTCTTTTAACTTACATTGTAACTTTTCTGCTAGAATTTTTGCATAAATTACAACTTGCAATAATGTGTTTGATTCTGATGTCTCCTTAGATTTCTTCATATGGTCACATAGTTACAAGTAAGACCTTATGTATGTTTCTTCTTTATTTAATTCAAAAGTCATACAAATGTAAGAATATTCTTAAATGTTTCAAGCT
The DNA here is from genome assembly GCF_011064425.1 of Rattus rattus. Taxonomy (NCBI): domain Eukaryota; kingdom Metazoa; phylum Chordata; class Mammalia; order Rodentia; family Muridae; genus Rattus; species Rattus rattus. Next base: position 191,784,239 of record NC_046154.1, on the reverse strand, counting down.
ATTTTACCAGAAACAGAAAGTTCAGCATCCCTGCCAAATGCACAGAATGCCAATGGGCTACTATCATTTAAATTACCAGCAACACCCTCCACATCACTTTAAAAATGCCCCTAAGAGGTAGAGCCATCTGTGAAGAGCACAGATTTACTGGATCGATTTTAATTTTTAAGTTAAACTATTTAAAATTCCAATCCATTACTAAGATTGAATAATTTAAATGTCCACTTGAAAATTCTGGTAGAATTGAAGCAATAAATCTTCACCAGAGACAGCCACATACTACCACCGGGCTCTTTCGGGTGTCCAGCTTCAGGTGCCCAGCCTCAGGTATTTTCTTGTGACTGCAGATACCAAATTAACATATTCTGCCTGTGTGGGGGTGATAAAATGAATCATATCTATGAAAGCTTGAAGCTCAGACGATTCTAGGAAAGATGCCATGTCCTTCTGCATGTATGATATATTCATGGTGATGACTACATTTCATTTCCTGTGTCATTAATTATAAGGCATATCACATAAAAATTAGGGAAAGAATTCTTATGCCAGTACCCAACTGATGTAGATGCAGTTACAGCCAATCATCAGACTGAGCCCTGGGAACTCAGTGAAAGACTTAGGGAAAGGACTGAAGGGCTGAAGAGGATAGCAACTCTAGGAAGCACAGCAATATCAACTAACCAGACCCCACAGACCTCCCAGAGGTTAAACCACCAACCAAAGAGTACCCATGAGGGACCCATAGCTCCAGTTGCATATGTAGCAAATAATTGTCTTATCGGGTATCAATGGGAGGGGAGGCCCTTGGTCCTATGGAGTCTTGATTCCCCAGCACAGGAGAATGCTAGAGTGGTGAGGCAGGAGTGGGTGAGTGTGTGACAGAGTACTCTTAGGGTACTTAGACAGGGTACTCTTAGAGGTGAAGGTGAGGGGGGATGGGAGGGAAGGTTTGTAGAGGGGAGACTGGGAAGGGAGGCTACATTTGAAATGTAAATAAATAAAAAAATAATAAAAAAGAATTGTAATTGATGTTTAATTTAATAAGATTTCACTATACTAACTTGAAAAACATTGGCTAAACTACTTTGATAGCACAACAGAGACATTTCAGTTCTCTTTCTCTGTGAATATTCCATACCCAGCATCATTGCCATCAGGAAAAACCTATCAGGATGTGAGTGGTTGCAGAACTTACGTACTGAGAGCAAAACTACTTCTTTATTCACCATTTTTACATTTTCTCCTTTTTGCATATTGTATAGTGGTATCTTAATTGAAAATGTTTCTATTTCTATCATCTATTTATCAGTCTATCTAGCAATCTATACAGCTGTCCATCTGTCTATCAATTATCTATCCATCCATTGAAGATAGGACTTATTGGTATAGCAAGTAAGCTTCAAGTTTTCCATCTTCTGACCTCTGGCTTCTGAGTGTTGCAATTATAAGCATATGTAACTGTACTTGACTAGATGTTTTGAAGATGCACCTAACCCTTGAGAGACTTGAGGCTCCTGGGAGTGGAGAGGCTTGGTGAGTTAGGAGTGGGGTGGTGAGGATATCCTCTTGGAGACAGACAAAGGAGATATGGGTTGGGGAGCAGTTGAGGGGAAGACTGGGAGGGAGTTGAAGACTGAACTGTAAAAAAGAATTAAAGAAAAAAATAAAAAAGAGGTAGATATTTACAGAGACCTTGTGTTTTGTGTGTGTGTGTGTGTGTGTGTGTGTGTGTGTGTGTGTGTGTGTGTCACTTTATATGTATAGAAATGGAAAGGAACCTATGGGAAGTAATTCTTTCCTTCCATTATGCAAATCCAAGTTTTTAGTTCAGTTTGTCAGGTTTTAGTGGCATGATTTTTTTTGTTATGCACTCACTCATCTTGCTAGCCTGTAGATATGCTCATTTAAACTTATTTTAGATATTATTACAGTTGCATTACTATTACCATACTTTTTTGGGGAACAAATTAAGGGAGGATATATTATTTTGGCTCACCTTTTCAGTTTTTCCTAGAGTGGAAAGCATTGCAGAATGGCTTCTAAGACACGAGCAGTAGAGATATAACTTTCAAAGGCCTGACCCTAAAGACACACACCTATTATAACTAATCAAATCTCAGAAAGTACTACAGCTTTCAAAATAGTACCAACATTTGTCAAGTGATTTTCCCAAGAAAGAATCTGTGGGGATATTTTATATTAGATTTGAATTATAACATTCAAATCTGATTCTTCACACTGAAGGCTTATAGCTATCTTAATGTAAAATGCATCTAGTCTGACTTCAACCACTCTGCACACCGTTCCATTCCTCCATGGAATTCAAAATTTAAAGGTTTTATCTTACCTGCGAGCCTCTACCACTCAAAAGAGGCACATACTTCCAAAACACACAAGCTGAACGTAAACATCGCCATTTCAAAATGAAGGAGAAAAAGAAACAGTTGCTCCAAAGCAAGAACAAATCCTTCCGTGATAGACCTTAATTCCTGTATGTCCGTGCCGCGCATGTGCATGTCTACTTATAACTCAAGAAGCCTATCTTGCTTCAGCCTTTGCGTTCCTCAGCAGACATTTCATGTTCCTGCAATCTTCAACGTTTTCAGAATGCTGTGTCATTTAGATTGCACACATATCTACACATACACTCTATTGAAGAGTTGCTAGCAAGGAAGAGGTCTATATAATACCTGGTCTCAGAGACCTGGTAACTTGGTGAAAGCTTCCTCACCCACAACTCTTTATTATTATGCTTTGCACATTGTTTTCTGGTCTATGGTTTTGGCTATGGAATTAGTTATTGATTAGTTATTGATCAGCATTTTAGGGTCAGTTAATTGTTTCTGTTTGACATAGAGATTTTCACCTACTTTTCCATTCTGAGATTTGATATTATATGCTGGTTGGGATTCCTTTGAATTTACCTTTGTTGAAAATCTGAATTCACAGTAGGAAGTGAAATGTGTACTATGAAGTGGATATGTTCCTGGAATACAATTTGAAAATCACTGAACTTGTTTTTTTTCCAAAATATTTTATGTCTGTGTTTGCTAATGTTCCCCTTTCTGAAACTGGGATTATGCATGCTCTGGGTGAATAATAATCTAAAGAAAGGAGCTAAAGTCTGTTCGTTAAAAAAATGACTGGAGCTGTAATGATTGCTCAAAACTTACAAGCATGGGGTGCTCCTCTAGAAGACATATTTTAGAACCCCTTTACCCAAGTCGGAGATTATTTCTAACTTTAGTTCCAGGCTACCTAATGTCCTATTCTGACATCTGGAAGCACTGAACCCATGTAGTATGTAGACATATATGTTGTAAAACATCAATACACAACTAACTGATATATGATGCAAGCCAGAGAAACGATCTTCCTTAGGGAAGGACACATCAGTTGGTTATCCAATACTATATAGTCAACACTGACAGCATGGGTAGCATTATATGTGTGCATGCATTTATGTATTTTTATATTTATGTACATGTTTATATATATATATATATATGCATATGTGTGTATATCTGGGCATATGCATATATTTATGTGCCAGAAAATAAGGAAATGATGTAATTATATTGTATTCTTATGTTTTAATTATTTAATAAAACACTAATACACATACAATTTGGGAAAAATTGTGCTCATTGCATACATAAAACCTAGCAACAGACATGTTGACAATTCTAGAAAACTTTGAAGAAGAACTTAACAGGATATCCCATCAAATCATTCCTCAAATTGGAAAGAATGAGAAACTTCAAGCAAATAGTGGCACCAGTATTATCTCATACCAAAACGGAACGTGGAACAATAGCAAAATAAGAAAATCATGAAATTATTGATTTGATATACATGATGAAAATATGATCGATAAAAAAAACCTTCAAACCAAATTAAGATTACATTAAAAATTATACACGCAGACTAAGTTTTTAGTTGTCACATCTCTAAAGAGTCACCCAATATAAAACTGGATATACTCTCTCACAGTGCAAGCCTTCATTTTACTAGAATCAATGATCACTTAGAGAAGAAAAATTTGCCTCTTTCTTCCCTGTTATTGAATATATTACACAATGATTGATACCAGTTCATCTGTCTAAGTGAAGTTAGTTGGGAAAAACATATGTGTATCAAAAGAAAAGAGGAACAAAAAAAATCCCCAAAGGAGACAAGTTTTAAAAGTACAGAAAACAAATTCATCATTAATAGGGATTTAAAATGCTTTTTGGTATACCTTGGAATTTATAAGTTCATAAAAACATTCACAGATGTGCTTATACCTTGGAAATAGTTGTGAAAGGAATACATCACTTATTTCTTGTTGACACTGAGGATTTATATAAGGCTGGAATAATGCAGGCAAAGGGTTGTAACCTAATCTGCCTGAGCATTAAAGTTTTGTGTCAGCATACATATAGAGCCCCACAACAAAGGATAGAAAACCATAGTTGAAGAAATTGGAAAATTATTTTCTAAGCCTTAGCTGAATTGAATGTAAACTACACAGGTCTCGTCTGGCCATCGGTAGCAAATAACACATGCTAATCACAATCCACTTCTCAAAAACAAACTACAATGTCCTATACATCAGTGACAGTGGTCTATGTGTAGCCATACTGTATTATGAAACATGTCCAATTCCCAATGCAAGGCTCTAAGACAGAGAAATACACCATAAACCTACAAAGTACAGGCATTCAAAAGAAAATTGGCAACACAGAATTCTCTTCAAGTACGAAATTGTTGTACCTAATAGAAATATATTCTATTATAATATTATTAAAGAAGTAAAAGAAAAAAGTCATAACAAGTAACAGAATATAAGGTTGATAACTCACTGAAGAGAAAGCATTAATATTGAAATTCAAGTCACTTAAAAAAAGACTAAATAGATGTTCTTATCATGAGAGATATAATAATAAAATATTTAATGGATTTAACTACAGATCTGAGTATATCGAAGACAGAATGAGAAAAATCTGAATAAATGTCAGTTGAAAAAAACTAATCGTTGTGAAAAAATGATAAGAGAATGCTAAATAGTGAATGGAATCTTGTTAATGTGTCAAGAACATGCACATGTACCAGCACAGTGAAGCAAGAATTCCACAAGTAGAATTGTAAAAAAACAATGTTTAGAAATTTTCCAAATTTTGTTAAAATCATTGGCTTATTTACAGTGGTCAGTAGACAAATTTAAAAGACCCATTTTTAAATGTAATATAGGTACTATGAGCAATCAATTAAAATAATTAAGAGGTTTTTGAAAGCAGTAAACGAATAGTGATGTGTAATAGATCAGTGGTCATCTCTATAGAACATCATGAGGGTTAGAAGTCAAAATGATAATTTCAAAATTTAGAAATAATTCTTATGTACATATTTTAAACCAAATATGCCACAAAATTCAGAAAAAAGATAGGAACCCTGTGTATTTCAAATACTCATTTTTAAAAGACTAATTGTATAGAAAATATGTTATAACCTTTCTAAATTCTCATTTATTAATGTGTTGAGAAGTCTATTCTCTTCACGAAACTTGAAGATAAAAATTACTTATGTGTTAATTCTTTAACTTATTGTCTTGATTGGAAAAGAGTTGATAGTCGTATCTATGATTTTATCACTTAATCTAGTCAAACAGATGGAAAACAAAACCAAAAGCAGAACAAAACAGAAACAAAGCCCTAAAGGCAGGATTATCAAAAGACCTTTAAGTTTCTTATTTAATATTGTTTTTGTTGTTGTAGGTATTTTTGTTGTTTTTTTTTCTCAATGATAATAGCAGAAAACTATGTGCCCATGTTTAAACATAGGTAGGAAACCTATTTTGTATGTTCAGCATCAGATTTTTTTTCTTTTCTACACTGCAGATTTTGTTCACCTCCTGGTCCATGCTCTGACTGTCCCCATCTCCTACCTCCTCTCTGCCCTCTCCTCCCCATTCCCCTACCCGACAAGACTTCTAAACTCCCTGCGGCTTCCAGTCTCTTGAGGGTTAGGTGCATCTTCTCTGACTGAATCCAGAGTAGTCCTCTGCTGTGTATGTGTTGGAGGCTTCATCTCAGCTGGTGTATGTTGCCTGGTTGGTGATCCCGTGTCTGAGAAATTTCCGGGGTCCAGGTTAATTGAGACTGCTGGTCCTCTTACACGGTTGCCGTCCTCCTCAGCTTCTTCCAGCTGACAGAGGTCAGCAGCTTCTGCCCATTGGTTAGGTGCAAATATCTTCTTCTGACCCTTTCAGCTCCTTGTTGGGTCTTTCGGAGGGCAGTCATGTTAGGTCCTTTTTTGTGGGTGCTCCATAGCCTCAGTAATAGTGTCATGTGTTGGGGGTCTCCCACTGAGCTGGATTCCACTTTGTGCCTGCTACTAGACCTCTTTTTCCTCAGGCTCCTCTCCATTCTATCCCTGTAGTTCTTTCAGACAGGAACAACTATGGGTCAGAGTTCTGACTGTGGGATGGCAAGCCCATCCCTCACTTGATGGAGATGGGCTCTCCGTACTATAGGGAGTTTCATCAAAGGTCCATCCCTTTGAGTCCTAAGAATCTCTCACCTCCCTGGCCTCTAAAGAATAAGAAATTAGACATTTCAAAGGTCGTGTTTTCCTTCCTCATGTCTCTGTGGCCTCTCCTGGTAGCTACTAAACCGGAGCCAAGGAACACCTGATTTTTATTATTTTCAAATATTTTGGATCAACAAGATCTTGAAATTATGTTCTCCTCTATAAAGCTGTGACTTTCTTCTCACAAAGTTTCCATGTTAATAGCATAATAATAAATCATTGTTTTTTAAAGAGAATTATTTTTGGTTATTGTTGAATCACCTACTTTCTCCCTGAAGCTCAGCTTGTTTTTATTTTTGTATTCTACTGATTGGTAGAAGTATACTTTCAATTTTATATCTTTTTTTCTAAATTGTGGATAGTTTTTGGTCACTTCATGTTTATTGACAAATTATAGACATTATTCTTGTATGTTTTGATGACATAAGAGCCTGTTAGCTTCTTCTTTATATCTTGGTATTCCCTCTCGATTACTTTGAAGGTCTTTTTCTGTTACTAATTTAATAATTTCACTACATATTAAGTAGTTCACCACTGTTTTTGCCTTACAATTCACACAATTAAAGTTTTATTTAGGAAAAATATTATTCTGAGGATGCTGAAACAAGACAGGGTATTTATTTGAACAGCTTTAAGAATGAAGTACCAAGATGCTATGGAATTGAATGTTCTTTCAATAAAAAGATTTAGAGCTTTATTTTGAAAAATATTTTAAGTTATCCACAATTTCCAAAAATAACAGCAAAGATTTTTATGATACTTTCTGAGTCATAAATGCCAGCATCTCAGATATCCAAAATAAATTTAAGTAGAATACAATCCTCATATTGCTATGGCATTAGTGACTCAAGTATGGACATAATTTGAATTCAATAATTATCTTCTGTTAAATAGGTTTATATTTATATTTGTACTCTCATAATTAATATTATAAGAATATACCACCCCCACAACTCTTAGATCCTACATACCCTTCAGTCTCATGCTATACCTCCCCCCACCCCCATGCCTTTGGCTAAATATAAACTTAGAAAGAAGAAAGCAAGCAAACCATAGCGGTGTACATACATTAAGTTTAGAGAAGATTATGATATGTTGTATATTACCCAAATAGAGGTTTTTCTGTGAATATTTTATATTACTTTGGTGTCATTGAAGAACAAAAAATAGATTATATGGCAAGTGAACATCAAAAAATAAAGAATAACTATCTAATTTGATCCCTTAATAATATAACTGATTAAAAAGAAAATAATTGAAGGGGGGCATACTTTCATGCCAAAAAATAAAAAGAAACTGGTTAAATGTCCCTGATTTGTAATGCCTGGACATTTAAAGAGGGGCTTTTTTTATTTTGGTTTTGTTTTTGTGTTTTAAATCTGGAGTATCGGGACCATGCACATTATCTAGCTGGAGCAAGGTCATGTAATTGTGAGATATGATTAAAGTATCACACACAAGTCAAGTTTCAGGTCTTCGGTTCATATAGATTGGTAGAAGATTTGGGAATTTTTGAAGCAATACAGCAAATCTATCCTAAGAAAGACTCTTCTTTGTAAGGGCCCTAAGCATGAAATGTGTAGATTTGCTGTTGACATTGTAGGCTGTGAGGCCTCACCATTATTAGGGGAATAGGTCTACTAAACCTTGTAGTGATCAGACACTCCTGTCCAATAAAGACTTACCTATTGACCATCAAATTCTTTTAGATTTATAACGCCTTAGCTTCCTAAGCAATGAAACACTGAAGAGGGTAATGGCCTCCAGAAAATGCCAAGAACACTGTACTAAGAACCACTGAACTTAAGAGTCTTTGAAGTCTCTTATAGTTCCATTCTTCATGGGTCTATGAACGCAGTACTTTATAGTTATTTAAATTTTATACTTTGGTTGTTTCACTTTTAAATCCATATCCTTAATATCCTTTGCTCAGCAAAGCTCTAACCAAGAGTAAATGATCTACACTTTAGAGGTATTTTTTTTCTATATCTTTCCTAAGAATTTCTAATCAGTGGCTAACACATAGGAGATTTTGAATTATCAAATATAACCTGCCTTGTGTTTTAGCTACTTACTTCATGAACATGCTATGAAAAAAATAACAATTTATTTCTAAAATGTATTTTCCACGAGTTTTAAAGCCATTTTGAAAATAGCTTGATTATGTAATTTTAGAGAAACTAACTTGATGTTAGCTTAACTTTTGCCAGGCTAGCAATTTGTCTTTAATCAAAATTTCTGAAATAATTATAGAAAACTCTTCTGATGAGAAAACTTTCTTTATGATGAGAAAAACAACAATTTCAAATGGAAGTAATTTAAGACTAGAACTTCTCTTGCATATAGGCTATAACTTAATGAAAGAGGACTTCTAATCTGAATTTGTTTTCTCACATTAAAAGTGAATATTTTGTAAGTTTGAATAATATCCTTTGTCAGTTAGTTTTTTTCTACGTATATTCACATGATAATGAAAACTTAACTTTTCCACTTTGACAAAATGTCTCAGTTTTCATTCATACTCACAGTGCCCTAGAAATAGTAAAGTTGATAAATTTGTAGTTTGATAATGATACAGTCTTCCTCATAGATTGAATAAAAATACATATAAAATAATTTAATATTATATAGCATAGAATATTTATAAATCACTTAATATTATCATTACATAAATATAAAGTATATATTCTATAATTATTTGTGCTTTTGCAGAAGAGAGAGTTTAGCAGTTAAAGCTACTTGCTGCTTTTTCAGAAGACCTGAGTTGAATCCCCAGCATTCGTATAACAGATATAACCGCTTACATCATGTAACTCAAGTTCCAAGAGAATCTAAAGGCTCTTCTTGACTTGGTTACACTAGACATGAAGGTATTTCATAGACATATATATATATATATGAATGTATTATGAAGTTTTGAACAGTGGGTATAATATTAGATTTGTAAAGTGAATACATATTTAAATTTATATAGGAAGTGTCCTCTTTAACCTCATATCTCTTCTCAAAACTTATGAGTTTTTCTCCCTCAGTGAACATTATATGGAACAGGAAAGAAAATAATAATAACTACATTGGTGTCCTGCACTGTTGTAAAATGCAGTGGTCTTCAGGCAGCTACCGGGTAGTAAGTGTTGCTGAGTTTCAATTAGCACTTGTGTAAATGTACATTAAGAGAATGGACAGGATTACAGAAGAGGATTTCTCTCAATTCACATGCCCTGCATGGTCTCTGGATCTAAACTCTTCAGACTGTTACTTTCTAAGTTAATTGCAATGTTCTGTGACATCCGTCTATTTTAAGTCCGCTTTGGCATAATTTACATGAAAATTCCTAGGACTACACAAATGAACAATATACGAATTGAGTTTGCCACTAAAATGTTTTTATTTTTTTCTCTCCTTAGATTAAAAAAACATAATAAAGCATTTCTAAAGAGACCAGATAGCTTAGTCTTAATTTATGACATGTTGGCATTATGTGGGGTATATGTGTTTTTTAATATAATTGTATTGTTAATTCAGTATCAATAGTAAAATAAATGCATAGTTGAAAATGAATTAGTTTCACACATGTCATGCATTCGGTAGAATTACTTATAATTTATCAAAATTTAATAGTACTTCCTTCTGGAGATGAATTTATAAGTGTTTCTTAGCTGCTTGATGTAGGTTAGTACATGCAGGCAACTCTCTGAGTTCATGGCCAGCCTGGGCTACGAAGCAAGTTCTATTACAGTCAGGGCTACACAAAAAAATATGTCTCAGAAAACAAGCAAAACAGCCAACCAACCAATTAACTAACCAACCAGAGTACTCCATCTATATTGGATGTTATCACACATTAACATTTAATTCAACCAGTGTGTACTACTACCATTGACCTGATATGCCAACTCGGTGTTTTTGGTTAACTACAAAATTAACCATATCAAGTACTTAATTAGAGTCACCAGAAATATACCTCACTTACTTCCCACCTTACTCTCACTGACCCATACGTTTGGCAACCAAAACCTATTACAAGTCTTTTTAAAGCTTAACACAATGGAGATGTGATGCTACTGGTGCCCTATTTCATGCCATGCTACTTTATATTCACAATTATCCACTGAAGGCCATATGATGCCGTATCAGGGAGAAAAATGAAATGGGAAGAAAATTCATTGAACTCCACTAGAGAAAAACAAGAGTGCAATTTGCTACCCAGCATGCTCTCCAATATGCACAAAGGAGAACTTGTCATAACCATCTGTAGGCCTGTTTATAAGAGCATGCAAGCAGGACAGAAACCAAAGGAAGTCTGTCTGTTTTAATAAATGTGTAGGAGCTTGCAAGAAATATATCTTTAGCAGATAATGGGCCAGTCTGTTTGCAAGGGCAAGCAAACTTGAATCAACAAAACTTCCCTGGTGACTCAAGTTTGATTTCAGTTTTGATGTTCAGAGACTTGCCATGACATTAAACGATGTGCCACATGGATAAAAAGTTGCAGATACTGCTTACATGTTCTGTGTTTTCCAGTGATTTTATTAGGTAATAATAGTGATGATATTACGATGATGGTTTCAATTAAAAGGTGCCAACTCCTTTTCAGTCAGATTTAATGTTTATTGCTGTACATCAAGTGTTAATGTCTTTTGTTTGTTTTACAGATGAGATTGAAGTCCTTAAAGTGACATGGTTGGGACACATAAGCTTAGCTGAATGACAGGAAGCAACACAATTATGTCTAATGGTCTCTTCTAAAGGTCGAGAGTCAAGTGGCATGTCAACGAAAGAGTTCTGAGTACCATCTATGCACTGTTGCTCAATCACTTACTGAGTTACAGGCAGTAAATAAATGTAGGAAATCAGATATTAACTACTTTTAGAGAATAATAGGGCATTTAAAAAGAGTAATCTTTACAACAAATCAAGGCTAGTGTTGTTTCTACGGCCCAGAAAAATTGATAGGTATTTTATTCAGTTTATTTTTAAGTAGCAAAACATTGGTCCTTTATTGGTGGTTTCTAGAATTAGATTGTAATGTCCATGATGATAAGAAATGACTTCCTCTCTCAGCATGACCCCTTTGTCTCCATAGTCTCTTATGTTTCTATTTTGCCTCAGATGCAGGCTTCTATCACAACAACTGCGCATATCTGTGGAGTGCTCTCTAATTCTAAGATCCTTTGGTTCTTAGCCCCAGCGTTTTTAGACTAGAAATTTAGTTTATAGATATTTTAGCAAAATGCTAAATACTATGATGTTTATTATATTTCTAATATCAAAATGTAAAAACTGTCTAAATTTGTGTCAGATCCTGTATAATTCAAGAAGAACCTAGCCCTCTACAAAATGTCTGTTCCCACCATTTAAAATATTTTCACCAAAGTCAATCATTTCTTAAACTCCATGTTCATTTACATGCTTTTATCACTAAGTTTTTCTATCAGATATTTTTTTATTTTCATTTCAAATGCTATTCCTTTCCCAGTTTCCTGTCCGAAGTCCCCTATGCCATCCCTTCCTTTCTTCCCCTTCCCAAACCACTACCCTTCCAACCACCCCCTGCCCTGACATTCCCACACACTGGGGGTTAATTGAATATTTTAATTTACATTTCAAATGTTATTCCTTTTCCCAGTTTTCTAGCCATAAGCCCCCTATTCTATCCCTCTCCCCTACTTCTATAAGCATGTTCTCCTCCCAAACCACCCCTCCTTCCTGCCACCCCTGACATTCCACTACACTGGGGGGTCCAGCCTTGGCAGGACCAAGGGCTTCTCCTCCCATTGGTCCCCAACAAGGTCATCCTCTGCTACATATGCAGCTGGAGCCATGGGTTTGTCCATGTGTAATGGTTTAGTCCCTGGGAACTCTGGTTGGTTGCTATTGTTGTTCTTACATGGTTGCAAGCTCCTTCAGCTCCTTCAATCCTTTCTCTATTTCCTCCAATGGGGACTCAATTCTTAGTTCAGTGGTTTGTTGCTAGCATTCACCTTTCTATATTTGTCATACTCTGCTGAGCCTCTCAGGAGATAGCTTTATCAGGCTCCCGTCAGCTTGCAATTCTTGGCTTCATCAATATTGTCTAGGTTTGGTATATGTATATATATCGCATATCTCAAATGTTATCAAATTTTTACAAGTCCTTTCCTTACTTTTCTTTTATTCTTTTTCTTTTTTAAGTATAAAAGCAGGTTTATTGGGAGCAGCTCTCAAACTGGTTCACCAATCCCAAGAAACAAAACCAGGGAAGGCTGTTAGTGAAGTCACCGTGCAGAGAGAGAGAGAGAGAGAGAGAGAGAGAGAGAGAGAGAGAGAGAGAGAGAGAGAGAGAGAGAGAGAGAGAGAGGAGAGGAGAGGAGGAGAGGGAGAGGGAGGGAGGGAGAGGGAGGGGAGGAGGGAGGGAGGAGAGGCTACAAGTCCTTTTCTAATCTCTCTGTTTTTCTGTGTCTCTGTCTCTGTTTCTGTCTCTTTCTCTCTGTTTCTCTGTCTCTCTGTCTCCCCCACCCCATGTGTGAATGTGTGTGTGCATGTGCACACATAAATTAATCGTGAAGACTTTTTATCAAATAAATAGCAAGATATCTGGCTCAAGCTTTGTTGACAAACACAAATGCTGAAGAACCACAAAGATCTATCCCTTCATTCTTGTTCATCATTTTATTACCATCTAAGCCTTTGAACATAATTGATGAAAAGTTTAGTTCAGGTCGCAGAGACAGGTAAAGCTTGTAGCCACTTCCTGCTCCTCATGAGGACAACGCCCAACAACTATATGTGTTGGCTTAGGACATCCTTTAACTACAGGGAATCTAGTGCTTCTTCCGGCCTATGTGAACACTCACATACATTTGCATACTCAAACACAAACACACACATTTACACATTGAAATACTACCAGGCTTCCATCTGAACCAGTGAGAGACTAGTTACAGTAGCCCTATGTTTTTTATAACTTCTTTTGTTGTTATTGCCTTTTCTGTTTTTCTACGTTTTTATAACATTTTCTTTTGTTACATTTTTATGCTGTACTCATCAGAAGCATGTGAGTGGGCCCAACTCTTACTAGGTTTGAAAACCTGGGAGAGAAGCTCCAGCCTTAGGGATCATGGGAAGGCATTTTGTAAGTCAGCTTCTAGTTGGTTCAGGAACAAAGTGCAAGGTCAGGTGTCATTATCTTATAAAGCTGAGACAGGGTTTTTCTGACCACATGACCATCTATCCAAACACTGTAAACAAGAGAACAGAGGGAGGTTTGAAGTCACCTCAGAATAGATGGTGACATGCTTCCTGTGCTGTCCAGCTTCTAGCCTTGACAGCTGGGTTCTCAGTGCCATCATTTTCAAGTAAGGAAATTGAGGCTATTTGAAGTGGTTTTAGGACATGCAATTTAGGATGGCTTTGCACAAATCACACAAGGGCACCAGAAGTAAAGCAAGTTCTTTCTGATTTATTTTTCTTTCAGTCATTATTTACTTGACTTGCCACTGTAATAGATTATTAAAAGAACATGCATTCTTTGTTAATTGATAAAATAATATATGTTTAGTTTTGAAAATAAAGAAATCACAGAGAATAGAGAAAAAGAAATACTAAATGGTTTTGTTTTTAAAAAAGCGAAGTTGGAACTTTATTAATTACAAAGGAAATAATATTTCTTGAGTAATATTTAAAATTTAACAGGGTTAGAGATTAGAAACTTTAGCTTTCCAATTCTTAAGAAAATAAACAAATAGCTCATATGAAAGAATGATTAACTTTGTGACCTTTCTTAATTACAAAGACATCACTTTATTCTGTTTTCTAAAACCATTCTCCAAATTTAAGTACCTATTTCTATTAAATTATTTGGTATTTCCCTACTGGAAGTGTCTGTGATAAAAAATTAGGTAAATTACTTCTTAAACACTACAAAAAATAACATTAATCAGTGTGGGTTCTGAGAATTGTTTACAGTTCCTCTTAGTAGCTACCTAAAGTACCATGTAGGAATTTGCTATTGTTACTTATTAAATCAGTCTGTCGATATAAACTTACCTTTCGGAACTCTTTAGAAGGATATCTTTCTCGTGTTCTACTTTTCCAATAGAGATGCATTCATTTTGTAATAATCCATGATGCTCTCTTGCACACCCTAGAGGGGTTACAGTTTGTCACCTCTCAAGTTTTTAGCCCTTTGCGTTAAGATTACTCAGTAGTATAAAAATATTTTAAAATGGTTTAATCTTGCTTTAAAAAAATGAAGTATACATTATTATTATTACTATTATTTTTGTTATTAATTATTAAACCTTTTTTACAGTCCAGTCATTATCCTCCCCCTGGTCTGCACTTTTACGGTGCCTTATCCTGTTCCTCTGCACTCCCCCTGTCTCCAAAAGGATGTCCCCACTTCCTACCCCAACTCCACCAGACCTCACTACTCCCTGGTGCCCTCAGAGGATTATTTGCATCTTCTCTCACTGAGGCCAGACCAGGCAGTCTTTAAGTGTTACATTTTGCAAATTATTTTTATTAAATGACTTAACTCACATTCCTGATTTTATCACAAGACCTTTGAATTGAAGAATGGATGAAGACAATGTCTAACTATGCAGCACACAGAAGGATTTTGATAAAGCTCACATAGGCATTAAAAGTTTGTCTTAATTAGGTCTTACTGTTGTGAACAGAACCCATGACAAAGGCAAGTCTTATAAAGAACATTTAATTGGGGCTGGCTTTCAGTTTCAGAGGTTCAGTCCAGTATAATCAAGACGGGAACATGGCAACATCTAGGCAGGCATGGTGCAGGAAGATCTAAAAGTTCTACATCTTTATCAGAAGGCTGCTAGCGGAAGACTCACTTCCAGGAAGCTAGGACAAGGGTTTTAAATCCATACTCACAGTGACACACCCTCTTCAACAAGGGCACACCCCCAATTGTTGCCACTCCCTAGGCCAAGCATACAAACCATGACGGAGTTTTATGTTGTTACTTTATTTTCAATGATATGCTCCTTACCACTCTAAGTAAGGATGGGCTTGATAGAGACATTCACATATTCTATTTATTAAAGAATGGGATTCTGAAGTTTATAAGTGAATGTGATTGGCTGACGTAATGCCATTCTTGGAGAGACATTTGAAATTATCCTACTGTTTGTAATGAGTTTGCCACAGACTCAGACTCTGAGAGTGAGGTTTATGTGTGCAGGTCAATTAGTGGCTATTGGATTCTGGAACAGTGAGTAAAGCCAACACCACCTGCTCGATGGAGAAGTCAGTGCCTGCCATGTGAGTGAACAATCTGTGTTGGTAGTGTGGACCTCTTATGTTAAAGTGCATATATTTCATAAGTTGCATTATTTTCTTACATGGTGTTATACGTTTGTAAGCTTTTATTAAAATAGTTAAAGAATTAAAAATCTCCACATTTAACTTTTGTGTATACATGAAAGATTTTCTTCAAATTAACACATAATAGGTTTAAGAAAATCTAATTATTTTCTATTAAAATCTTGTGAGCATTACTAGGAGTTTGAAACCCATCTGGTTTACATAGTGAGATCTTGTGTCAGAGACACAAAAATCAGTCAGTCATTAAAACAGGTAGCCAATTAATTTTAAAAAGTTCACATCTATTTTACAAGGACTCATCCTTTTTTGTAAACCTCTGTTTCTAGAGCCGAAGGGTCACTGCTTATCTTGGGTGAAACTTGCTGAGCTGATATAAGCACATAGTTCTTTTGAAGTCAATGTATTATATAGTTTTAAGGTACTAAACAATATGAGATTTCAGTATATGTCAGGAATATCATTGCACAACACCATCTTAAACCATACCTTTATGTATTGTCTAAAATGAGAAACAATTTTGTCTAATTGAAAAAGATACAATCTAAGAATAAACAAATGCAGCCTTAGGAAAAAGAGTGCTTATATACATGTGCATATGTGTGTTTAGTTCTGCATGAATACATGTACTAACAGAGGCCAGAGGTAGTGGATTCCCTGAGATCTGGAATTACAAGTAGTTGTGAGCTGTTTCATGTAGATCCCGGGAACCAAACTTGTCTCTTCTTTACTATACAATGATTTTAAATTAATACAACAATCTAAATACATTTATATGCAAACAAAACAAGTTAAGTAGTCAAATGTGAGATTAAGGATGACCTGTTGATAATAAGATACATAGAGAAAAATGTATTCTCAGGAATTAACGTATGGGAAAACAATATTGGGTCTTGGTTCCTGTATCTCGAGACTCTTGTGAAGCTTCCTACATAGTTGATTTTGAGAAGGAAACATTTTACCCTCAGGCTTTTATTCTCTATTGAAGTTGGAATTTCATAATATGAAGCCTCTGAGTGGCAGGGTTCTGCCTTAGGATACTTTTTCTATTGTTCCAGTGTGGCCTAGGGCATATTTCTTGAGTTGCTGATCCATCTACCAATGGATAAATGTGTGACATGCACATTTTGTTATCTGGAAATGTTCTATTCTTGTTGCTGTGATAAAATATAACGTATGAGAAAAAAGTTTATTCTGACTGTGACTTTCCTTTTATAGGACATTATATTATGGGAGTCAAGGCATCAGGAGCTTGAAATAGGTGGTATCATTTTAAGGACAGTGACGAATCATAGAACAATAACTGCTTCCTACAGCTCAGCTTACTTACCCTCTTCTCTAAGTTGAGTTGCTGACAAGGCAATAGGCCATCCCATAGTCACAATAATTAACATAATCAATAATCCCTCCTATATGCACGCAGAGACTTATCTCTCAAGTGAGTCTAGGTTTTGACAAGCAAGCAAGTATCCCTAACCACACATTTAAGAATTTATATGTAACCAGAAAATGAATGAATGACTATTGTGTACAACAATTTTTTCTAAAACTTTACACCTTTGAGGATTTTTAAATATTCTGGATGTTTTAATATAAGGTGAAACATTCTATCTTTCAGGGAAGCTCTGTAAGACTCAGGAAGTACTGAAAAGAGCATCCTTAAGATGCCAAACAGACTCAACTAATAAATCTCAGGAAATCCCTGAAACTGCCCACATACACAAGGTTTGTCCAGCAATCAAGTTTATATAAGCAATAACCACTGCTTGACAAATATCCTCAAACAAGCTGAGCTACCTGAAAATAATGCTGAGATTAAAAAAAACAAATAAATAAATAAATAAAAAGGTTGACCTAGAGGTGAGATTCTCTAAATTTTTGTGTTTCCTGCAAATTATATAGCTAGATTTAGGGTACAAGCTTCCATGTACTCAAGCTGAAGTAGAGTTTCATTGATGCTAGGTTATTTCTACATATAAATTACCCACAACATCTCCTACTGTAAGTGATCTTGGTAAACTATTGACTCCCTCTGTTGGAATTTGGTGATATCCTTAATTTACTGTTCCATATCTGGGATCTATCTATTTGTATTCACATCTCCCTAGAAACAGTGTCAAATATCAAAGACATATGAAGGGTTGAGTAAAAAGAGGAAGTATATATTTTAACAAAAATATAATGTTTGAAATTTAGTTGTGATTAATGTAAATTGGGCAAGGTATTTTCAGCATTTCCAAATTTAAATTTAGAGACATGCCTATTATCATGGCATTCAGGAGGCTAAGGAAGAATATTGTGAATTATATAGAAAAAAATTATTGGCCCGGGGAATCGGAGACAGAGAAAAAGAGAAAAAGAAAAAGAGACAGAGAGAGTCAGAGAAAGGGGGTGAATGGAGGAGTGAGAGAATGAGAACAAAATAAGGTAAAAAATAAAAAGTTAATTTCAACTTTTACATTTACGGAATTTTATCATTGCAGCTCAAAAGAAGGATGGCCAAAGTGTGGATGCTTCAGTCCTTAAAAGGGGGAAAAGTATTTATAGAAGAGGATGTGGAGGCAGAGTTTGGAGCAGAGGCTGAAGGAATGGCCATTCAGATCCTGCCCCATATGTGCCCCATATATATACAGCCACCAAGACTAGATCAGATTGATGAAGCTAAGAAGGGCATGCTGACAGGAGCCTGATATAGATGTCTCCTGAGAGACACTGCCAGAGCATGTCAAATACAGAGACGAATGCTAGCAGTAAACTACTGAACTGAGAAAGGGACCCCTCTTGGAGGAATTAGAGAAAGGATTGAAAGAGCTGAAGGGGCTTGCAACCCCATAAGAACAACAATGCCAAACAACCAGAGTTTCCAGGAACTAAACCACTACCCATACATGGACTTATCCATGGCTCCAACTGCCTATGTAGCAGTGAATAGCTTTGCTGGGCACCAATGGAAGGAGAAGCCCTTGGTCCTGCCAGGTTTAGACCTCCAGTGTAGGAGAATGTCGGGTAGTCGGTAGTCGGGAAGGGGAGGGAAACACCCTTATAGAAAAAGGGGAGAGGGATGGGATGGGGGTCTTATGTCTGAGAAACTGGGAAAGGGAATAACATTTGAAACGTAAATAAAAAATCCAATAAAAAAGAGTATTGTAAAGAATACAGATAACACATAAGCCAAATTTTAAAAAAGAATCAATTAATGCTACCTAATATCAAAATTATCATTGAAATATATAATTTGAAGACTTAGAATGATTTGCTACAGTTTGTCTCGTTATATTGAATTCAGATTTTAATTGATAAAATGAACAGTGAAAAATATTCAAAAAATCACATTTTCATACTTTTTTTTTACATAGAAACGTAAGCTTTTTAGTTTTGATGGAGCTTTAATGAACTATTTTCTTAAATTGCCAAATTTATAAAATTGCAGATCCTTACCTTGATGAGAAGAAAACATCAGCAATTACTCAAAATAACAGCATTAATCAAATTAGTAGGCTCCAAGCCCTGCTGTGAATTATATTTAAAAACGAGGCACAGATTGCCAATCTAAAAATTATTTTCTTCTAAATATCCTTTTAATAGAAACTGCATTCTGAAATTAGCAGAGCCCCCAATTACTTCTATCTCATCCCAAATGGAAGCTCTGATAATGAAGTCACCAAGGGTACGCTTTACGTATGCTTGGGTATTCTCAGTAGTTCTGCCTCACTTTTCTTCTGAATAATTAACAATCACACAGCACATTTATTGACTGGATGCTATTCCCAGGAACCATAAAGTGTGTTGTTTACATTTGCGAGGGAGTAGGACAAAAATGTGATAAAAATCGTCCAAGTAAACCCCAGAGCCCAAGAACAAACCTTAAATTTGGCGTGGGATCAAACAGTTCACCAGTCTGTATGTCTACATGGATGTTTTTGTAAAAGAATAAAATTGTCAGGAGAAAGAAGACAGGTGAAGAAATTGTGTCTGGAAATATATATCATACTTAGAAATATACTTGTGAGAAGGCTACACAGTGGTAGATATAAATGCATTTTCTGTGGCAAAGACCTTTTATTTAAGGTTTCTTTGCCATAGACTCCTGCCCAAATCCAAGTAGACTCTATATATTTTTTCCATCTTTATTAACTTGAATATTTCTTATTTACATTTCGACTGTTATTCCCTTTCCCGGTTTCCAGGCCAACATCCTCTTAACCCCCCCTTCCCCTTCCTCCCCATCTTCCCCCATTACCGCCCTCCCCCCAACAATCACGTTCATGGGGTTCAGTCTTATAGGACCAAGGGCTTCCTTCCACTGGTGCTCTTACTAGGATATTCATTGCACCTATGAGGTTGGAGCCCAGGGTCCAGTCCATATATAGTCTTTGGGTAGTGGCTTAGTCCCTAGAGCTCTGCTTGGATTTGGCATTGTTGTTCATGGGGTCTCGAGCCCCTTCAAGCTCTATATATTTTTATCCTGTTAAAAAATGCACCAAACTTCACTTTGAGGATAAAGGCAGTTAAATCAAGTGCCTGTCAGGAGACAAGTTCCTCTCTCTTCTTGGTGGCTCTTCAGGGAACATGGCCTTTCTCTATTTCAGTATGTCTCTCTGTCTCTCCCTATCTCTGTTTCTGTTTGTGTGTATGTATGTGTGTTTTCTCAAAGAACTTTAATTGTTCTGTGCTTCATTTATCATTATACATGGATATTAGCTTTCAAATCTATTTATAAACTTGTATTTCATTTTGAAAGGTTCCCACATCACTACCCCATCTCTACCTCCTCTGTATGAACTTCCAGCTGCATAAACTATAAATATGTTTTAATTGTAACTTTCATAGAGGATGGCATGCATAGCAACATGATCATAAGATAGAAACATAAACTAGTTATATTTCTGATATCAGATACTGCTTGTATGAATTAGGGGTTGAAAATGCCTACGGCCAGTTTTTGTATAGCAAATGAAGCTAAGAATCATCGTCATAGTTAAATTAATGTTTTTGTCTACATTCTGCATAACTGATTTCCATTCCGAGGTCTATTTTTATCAAATATATTACATTTAGATATATGTTATAGATATATGTCATAACAAAACAAAACAAACACTCAATACTCTTTTTTAAATATTGTAGTAACTTAAATTTTATCAGAAAATATTTATAGAATTATTCTTTATCTTACATTATATGAGTACATCTTGGCTTGAAATAAAGTGCCAATCCTTCATTTTATAATGGGTGTTCAGATTCTTTCCAGAAACCTGATAGTGCCTGAGCATCCTGGGTAAACAAGATGGTGACTGGCTGGTTATAGCAATGGTTCTTTTGATGAAGACATTACAAGGACAACAGTTACAGGAAAAATTTAAATAATAAAGAAAAATACATATTAGTAATACAATTTTTTTACAACCTCTGGCCAGTAGCAAGAGTTAAATATACATTAATACTCTTCTTTTTCCTTCTCTTGATTTTTAAGATTAAATACAAATTTTAATATTATTGTTATTATTGCATTGTTTTTTATTTGTTTTTTTTGTTTACTTATAGCATGTGTATTTATGAGAGAAGCACAGAGAGACAGAGACAGAGACAGAGAGAGAGACAGAGAGAAAGAGAGACAGAGAGAGAGAGAGAGAGTTAGTCCCTGCACATGCTTGTGCACATCCTACTGCATACTTGTGGAAGTCTGAGCATGACTTGTGAGAGCCTGTTTTTTCCTACCATAGGAGTGCCAGGGACTGCACTCAGGTCTCTAGTTTGGGCACGTCCTGCTTTACAATTTCCCCATCACCAATGGATTTGTGATAAGGTTAGATGTTGATTCACAAAGTGCAGCATCATTCATTATTCAGGCTGCTCTAAGAGGAAGATTTATGACTCATTCAAATCGTGTCTTTTGTTAAACTCCTGAGTAAAATTGGTCTTCTGGAACTCAACAGATGAGAAAACACTCGAGCAGCTGTTTAATGACAGCAGTTTCCAGGCTTCTTTTTGTATAAGTTAGTGATCCAGGGTAAGAACTGTTAAGTCTAAGTAAATCAGTGTCGTGTCTGTGCTGGAAGGGAGGAGAGAGATCACTCAGAGGTGAAAAGAACACACAGATCTTGCAGAGAACCAGAATTTATATTCTAGCATCCATGCTTGACAGATCCTGCCCTCCTTTAACTCCAGAAGATCGGATGCCTGCTTTTTTGCCTCCTTAGCCACTACACTCATGTCTAAGTACTGACACAAAGATACACATATAAGAATAAAATAGATATTTAAAGTGGAAAATACATAAGCTGGATAAAAGAATTAGAGACTTGAGCATAGGAAGTCTACAAAGCATATATTCTGATGGATACTAGTCAGGATCTCAGAAAAACCAAACCAAACCAAACAAACGAATACAAACAACAACCATCACCTCTCTCTTCCAAGACTATCACATTGTGAGATGAGCATTTTATTCCTTTTGAGGACAGTGACTAGGAATGGGTTTACCCATCTTTTGTCTATATCCTTCACAAGTATAGATTTAACCCATTAAGTAGCTCCAAAACATCTGTTCAACTAATCAATTCGGAAAATGCTGTTTAGAGGGATATTGTAAGTGAGTCATTGCCCTTAAGGGGACAGTGACCTAAATCAATGCAAAGGGAATAAGGGGAGAGTTTCCCTATCACGGAAGTTCTCGGTGATAAACTGGGGTAACTAAGTTAAGGAAGAGAAAAACATGCATTCGAAGCTAGGGGCCAATGCTTTATGGAGAACAGTCACTCCTCATCAATGACATACAGACGGGAAATAAAGGGCTACGGAAGTGTGGATGAGTGAAATGAGGAAGAAGAACAAGCCATGAAAACCAAACCTAAGTGCCGCAGTGCACACGTTTACAGGGTGGGGATTGGTCCACCTTAAAGACTGACTTATTTCCTATTCCACCTCATCCAAACCTCTGTTTCGTTTTTAAATAACTAATATGATCACATGTAGAGGGTTTCAAAACTATAGGTATATCTTTAGGTTATAATAAAATCTTGTCATATATTTAATGTATAGAGGTCATGACTACTGCTGCTGCTGAATAAGTGCAGGTATATTCACGCAAAGCTCCACACTAACCTTGGCTACAAACTGAAACTCTATCTCAAAAGAAAATGAATAAGCAAAAACAATAACAAAATAAAATCAGGCTCAATCTAGTAGCATAAAAAGAATGCAAATAACATATTTTTCAATTTAACTATTACTTCCAACATACTTCCCTTTTATAAACAAGTAATTGTCTAATTGTATGTATATATGTATATTCATAAACATACATATATAATCTTTATCCATGAACTCTTTGACTCTCTGTGATGCAGATAGTGTGTGTATTTTTTAGTGGATGGTGGAATATCCTGTAAACATCTGTTAACCATAGAGGTATGACGCCACTAACTTTGTACATTTCTCTGATTATTACTTGTCCAGAGAAAAACTGTCTTTTAGAGAAAAATGGGACATTGATCATTGATAGCACACACTACTAATGAATTTATACTACTTGGAGTCTCTAAATTCAGTAGGAGGTTTTTGTTTGTTTGTTTGTTTACTTGCTTACAAAACGTGGGCTCCCCAGAGTTTGCAGCATATAGGTTTAGTTTATTATTTTCTTCCTGATTAACTAAAGTTAACTTTGTCAACTATATCTCTCCTCATTTTACTTTGAAGTCTGTTTTGTCAAATATCAGCATAGAGATGTCTGCTTCCTTCCTAGACTCATTTTTCTTGGACTTTTTTTTTCCCCTTATTTTTTATAGGATATTTTTATTTACATTTCAAATGTTATCCCCTTTCTGGGTTTCCTGTCCATAAATCCCCTATCCCATTCTCCCTCCCCCTGCTTCTATGAGGGTGTTCTCCCACCCAATCACCCACCCCTTCCCACTTCCCCGCCCTGACATTCCGCTACACTGGGAAATGAAACCTTGAGAAAACCAAGGACATCTCCTCCCATTGGTGCCGGGCAAGGCCATCCTCTGCTTGAGCCATGGGTCTGGCCATGTGTACTCTTCGGATGGTGGTTCAGTCCCCGGGAGCTCTGGTTGGTTAATATCATTGTTCTTATGGGGTTGCAAACCTCTTCAACTCTTTCAATCCTTTCTCTAAGTCTTCCAGTGGTGGACCTTGTTCTCAGTTCAGTGATTAGCTGCGAGCATTCACCTCTGTATTTGTCATGTTCTTGGCAGAGTCACTCAGGAGACATCTATATCAGGTTCCTGTCAGCATGCACTTTTGGCATCAGCAATATTGCTACCTATGCGGTTGGAGCCCAGGGTGAGTCCATGTACAGTCTTTGGGTAGTGGCTTAGTCACTGGAAGCTCTGGTTGGTTGGCATTGTTGTTCATCTGGGGTCTCAGGCCCCTTCAAGCTCTTTCAATCCTTTCTAAGATTCTTTCAACGGGGGTCCCGTTCTCAGTTCAGTGGTTTAATGATGGCATTTGCCTATGTATTTGCTGTATTCTGGCTGTGGCTCTCAGGAGAGATCTACATCCGGTTCCTGTTGGCCTGCACTTCTTTGCTTCATCCATCTTATCTATTTGGGTGGCTGTATATGTATGGGCCAAATGTGGAGCAGGCTCTGAAGGGGCGTTCCTTCAGTCTCTGTTCTAAATTTTGCCTCCCTATTGCCTCCCAAGGGTATTCTTGTCCCCCTTTTAAAGAAGGAGTGAACCATTCGCATTTTTGGTCATCCTTCTTGAGCTTCATGTGTTCTGTGTATCTAGGGTAATTCAAGCATTTGGGCTAATATATTTCTGTGTGGTTTAATTCTAGAATTCTTTTCTAGTTCTTTAAGAAGAAAAGGACTAATCTAGTTCTAATCTAGAAAAAAAATGGAAAAATACTGCCAATCCTTTCCAAAATGGATAATGAATGTAGAACACTTCAAAAGAATACTAATGAGTAACCTTACAGAATCAGTTATAAATTGATATTCATTAAAATAGCAATACTACATGACTGCAGTACTCTATTCTACCAAGCATTTGAAAAATAATCAATATTTTGTTTACAATTATTGTATATATTTAATCAGGAGTGGATTCTTTTGAAATTTTATGAAACAAAGATATCCTAATATCAGCACTACAAAGGAGCATAAGAATGTCTTAGTTTGGCTTTTTATTGGCAGCATAAAGACCTTGAATAAATAATTTTGTGAAGGAAATTATTTATATGTCCCAGATTACAGACCATCATGGAGTAAAGCTAAGGAAGGAATTCAAGGAAGTAATGAAGCAGAGGCCATAGGTGAATGCTACTAACTGCCTTGTTCCTCCTGGCTTGATCAGACTCTATTCTCATACTATCCAAGATGGGTGGCAGCACTCCAGGTGAGCTGGGTCCTCCCCCAGCAATCATCAGTCAAACAAATCTGATGTAGGTATTCTCCTGGTGGGCTGGGTCCCCCCAAATAAATCATTAATTAAATAAGATTGAAGGATGAATTCTTTTAAATTATGTTCTTCACCTCCTGTGTCAAGTTGACAAAAATCAGGAAAAGAAGAAATATGTAGGACAGTATCCCAGATGACCATAAATATAAAAATTTGTCATCAACATATTAGCAAACCAAAGCTAATAGTAAAGTATAAACATCAATTACTATGATCAAGTGGTATCCATACCAAAGATCAATCAGTAAGTTTTATAAATAATATTCGCTGAATGGAAGACAAAGCCATGGTTATTTCAATAGATGCCAAAAATGTATTTGATAAAATCTAATTCCTTTCTTGATAACAACTGTGAAAACATGAATTATAGAAGCAAATCTTTCAACAAAGGCCATGGTTAAAGAGAACTTTAAATGTCACACTTAAAGAGAGAAATTAAAAAGTATTCTACTTCATGATTGTGCTAATTTGAATGAGAAGAGTACCCAAGTTGAATGCTTAATTCCCAGTCAGTAGCACTATTTACAAAGGATTCAGAGGTGTGGCCTAGGAGGAGGTACGAGTAGTCACTGATTATTAAACTCTCATGGCATTCCCAGTTAACTTTCTCTACCTAGTGCTTGTAGATTAAGAAATAAATTCTCAGCTACTGCTCTAGGGCTGTACCTGTCTGACAGCTGGCAAGCTCCCAGCCATGATGGTCACAAACTTTAAGCATCTGAAATAGTCTGCCTAATCAGCTGTAAATACTCTTTGTCCTGGTATCTTACTACAGAGATAGTAATAAAGACAATTATCTTTTAAAATACAAAGATCCTAATTTTTATCATCTCTGTTTAATACCATATTAGAGGAGTCAGAATTACCAGACAATAGAAAGGAATAAATGTCCATCATATTGAGAAAGTAGAAGTCAAACTGTCACTGTTTCAGGATTGTATGAAAATATATATAACTCTAAATGAAAGATTGAAAACTGATAGATGAATTCAGCAAAGTCACAAGATTTAAACAAACGTTAATATTAGGAAGTTTTTAATTAAAATAATTTCAAAAAAGGTCAAATCAATATAATACATTGTGTAATTTATTTGTGTTTTGAACCACTAAAAGTTGTCATATTATCTAAGTGAACATGTTTATTGATAAACATAAAACTAAAGTATTTTTTCAAAACTAAATATGAAGCTAGCAATCTAACATTCTATTTTATGGATATTAGGTTTATGTTGAGGAAAAATTACAGGTTTTTATGCTTACAATAACAAAACTATATTATAAAAAATGGATAACTAAAATCCAAAAACTGTTTTCCAATGCTGGAATCTGGGTGGAGTCTCTCTATGTACACTTACTCCTGGACTCTATTTTAACTGAATCTTCCTTTCTAAAACCAAAATATGAGATGTCTGCAAGAATTAATTCAAACTTGGTACCATTCTGTTAATTAAGAAACCTTACAATCTGATCGACACCATTTTATTACTTTTGCATTGATAGAACATTCAAGGGAATTGAACTGAACCCTGCTGGGAGAGTTCTGTATGTTCAGTTAGTCTGAGATTTTAAGAGGGAAATGTTGAATTCTATCATATTAATGAATAATTAAATTTGTATCCATTAAAACTATAATCTATAGCATTTCATGTTTTACTTGTCCTTAGAGAGCTAAGGTTATATCTTAATAATACATCACTCATGGGAATCTAGCAAGAAACCCTTCAGAAACTCCAACATGAAAAGAAACTTCAGACTTTGTAGATGTATGACTTAACCTTTGGCAAGAAAATCTGTAATTGCTAAATAGCAATGGATCTAGCTCTCAAGAAAACAATATAATTATATAACAATAATTTAAAGAAATTAATTTTTGAAAGAAGACCCAGCACTAACTCAAACTAACCTTGACTCTTCTCGCAATCCTTTACCTTATACCCTTGAGTACGTTGACTACAAGAATAAATTGTAATTTGATTTGTTCTATTATTATATAAATGTTAAGAAAACTCATTAGTAATGCTCTTCAGTCTGTTATCTATTTTTGATCATGACACTTAATAATTGTTGATCATCTATGCCAGAGTGAAAAGACCTTCCTGTTAGATAGAATATTAATGAGGGATATTTTAGACATGCATAGGGAATGGCTAAATCTTTAAGACATTTTCCTAGTATTATTAAATAAAATAGTTTCAATGGTTTTTGTGGAATGTAATTTCACAAATTTCTGCATTTATGTGAAGAAAATAATACTAAAAAGCAAGAGAATGGAAAGTTTTTCTTGTCATTGCACAAATTAATCAGATTTTAGTCTTCCCTACAGAACACTTTTGATAATGATTAGCATGACATGGGTATAAAGTACAAGCATATAAGACATTATCAAAATATGTAATATAAAACTTATATAAAGGGCCTAATGGGAAATCAATGAAATGCCAGTATATTACATTTCATTTAGAGTAAACAATTAAACTTGATTATTGAGGATAAATAAACTTTTTACTTCTAAAAAGAAGTGAAGCCCATAAGAGAAAAGAAACATCATTTTAAAAGCTTAAAACTTTTTGAAAGTTAATACTTTATTTTAGATAAAGGAAGTAAATGATATTAACATCAGTATCTTTTATTTCAATATAATCATGGAATTATTTTAAAATAATTTTCAAAATCTAGGCATACTACCAGTTAATATGAATTAATTTCTCCCAGTTAATATGAATTATTTTTCTGTTGGAAAAAGTAAATATATTCTCTGAGCTATAACAAAGACAATACAAGAAAATGCAACTGAATGGATATAATGATTCATTGGCTTCTTTTTCTTTATTATTTTTACTTATTCACTTTACATTAAGCTCATGGAATCCTTCCCCCCCATACACACACATGCACACACACACACACACACACACACACACATACACACACACACACTTTCCTTCCATCCCCCACTCCGCTTCTCCTCTGAACAACTCTCCTCTCTGTGTTTAACTCCCTCCACCCTGGCACATCAAGTCTCTGTGAGCCTAGCAGTCTTCTCTTCCACTGAAGACAGACAAAACAGCACAGCTAGAACATCCCACATATAGGCAACAGCTTTTCACATAGGCCCTGCTCCAGTCGTTTGGGACCTACATGAAGACCAGGCTGCACATCTGCTACATGTGTGCAGGGAGGTCTAGGTCCAGCCCAGGTTTTTGGGTAGTGGTTCAGTTATTTTCAATTCTTAACATTTAGAAACTATCTGAAGACTTGATTGCTAATGTAGTCCTACATAATATAATTCCACATGCTCTCTTGTTAATGTAATTCTGTAAACTACTTTCATATTTTCATTGTTGAAATGATGTAATAAAATCAGCTACCAAATTAAAGAAACAATTCATGATTTATAATATACTTGACATAGTTAATGTAGGTTTTCATGAAAAGGAGCTTTTTCATTAAATGTCAAATGAAACTAACTTTTGGAAATATAGCTTTACTTACAAGAGAGTAATTATCTTGAGGTAGTACTTTTTAAAAGTATCTAAATTTTAAATGGAATAGAAACTGAAAAAGATATCAAAAACGTATATCTAGAAATTGTTTTGACAGTATGTCCAAGGTTGACAGGATTCTGGAGAGAAGTGGCATATCATTTGATGTAAAGCTGTGAGACCATTGAAAACTGTGAATTAGAGTATCATGAGGAAATCACTGAATCCGTGCTTTACTCTGTCCCAGTTAATAATATTTTTTTGAAATTGTCTCTACCATTGACTATTCTTCCAGTAAAATTGTATGCAACACAAGATTGAATGAGGCCAAAGGTTCCTTATCTTTCCTTTACACTCAACTAAAAACTCTTATTTTTAAATTGTCAAAATTTAATATATGCTATAAATATATGAGGCATTTAAAAAAAACAAGAGTAAAATCCACCGATTAGACAATTACTCTAATATAATCATAGGCTGAACGTTTTTGAATGTGTAGGGAATTCTATTGTGTGACATGAGAAGCTAGAATTGAAAATCCTCAAATTTCAACAATTGACTAAAGATGACTTAATTACTTCTTGAAGCCACAGAAAAATGTATTTGGTGTGAAAAAAATCATAGTAAAACTAGTGGTGAGCCTCATGATCACATTGTTATACTGTCTGACTGTCTAGACTCTATCTCTCACCTATCTATCTACGTAGCTATCATCTCTGTTTCTATCTATGTATGTATGCATGCATGTCTGTGTGCATCATGACTATCTATTTAGTATATGTCTGCCCAGTCATCATCTATGGATCTCTGCTCTATCTACAGATCTCCTATTACTCATTCATCTGTCTTCACTTGTATGTTTAAGTTCCAGTGGCTTTCATAACCTCTGTCACTGTTCTATAAACCTGAAGACATATGTAATACTCATTTCACTGATCATAAAAGGTAATATTTACTCTCCAGTTTACAGACACAAAAAAGAAAACCACAACTAAACAAGTATAAGTTGTGCAGCACAAAACAGCTCTAAGGGCTCACACAAGCACAGAGGATTTGAAGCTAACAAACGACATGAGAACATTTCTAATGCTGCATAGTTTATCTATGTATGAAATATGGGAACCCATGCTTATGAGTTCATCATTCATCATGGCCATCAGAATCTAACATAAATAGAATTTATGTACAATGGTCATATGTGATTAAACATTGACTTAGAATCAAAATATAAACAATATACAATGTCAGGCTCACATGTGCAGTGATATTTTGCTATTTATAAGGCATGTATTTAGAAAAATATTAATGATCAACATTTTAAGTGTACCTTAAATTTGAAATTTGAAAAAAATAAGCAAAGCTTATTTTGCCTGGTGGGTCTTATAATGTGACAAACATGGCATTATGGATGTTTATACAATATATGAAAACTAACCATACTATAATGAATTTCAAGAAGTTGAGCAACATTGCAGTTTCTGTGGGCAAATTAAAGACTGAGAATATTAGGCTCTTCCTGTATAATTCTGATCCATTTTCATATTACACAGAAATTTGAGTACTTTCCACTCCATTAAATGCCTGTGCATGCCTTGCCTGTATATTTTATGATGTATATTTAGTTCATTTTGAAAAATAAAGAAATTAAAAGCATCAAATTAAAATAACAGGTTATCTTCAAATATTACATGGAATTTTGAGCTACTTCCACTACATTAAATTTTCTATGCAGGTCTAAACTCTTCATAATTTTGTAATCTATGCTTATTGCAGTATGAAAAAAAGTATTAAAAGCATCAACTTTTAAAACAAAAGCAAGGTAATTTATAAGATTTTAGAGAAATTTAAACTTTCTACTACATTAAATTCCCATGTGTATTTAATCTGTGAATATTTTTATGATATATATTTATAATATAAAATAAAGAATTTAGTGGCATCAAAGTATACTTGTAGGATAGTTTTAAAGCATAACAAATCTAACCTATGTCCTACCAGACAAAACAGGGATACAAAAACCGATTTTACGATTACTAGTTGACTATAATAGATCCAGGCAAATACATATTATTTAACCACGATATGAGCCGCAAATTAGGAGACTGCCTCAGAAGTGCACATTACTAAGTGGAAGGAGGCAATCTTAAGAAATAAATAAAATTAAGGCTGCTATGGTGGTTTAGAAGATGTTTGACCTTGTTGAACTTGACATGCAGCCTAAAACCATGAGTTTGATGCCTAGGTCCCACGTCAAAATGGGAAAAGAGAATCAGCTCTATAATTTTGGTCTCTGATTTCCATATATGCACACAGCTTCATGTACACCATCATACATCTCTCTCTGTCTCTCGCTGTCTCTCTCTGTCTCTCTCTGTTTCTCTCTCTGTCACACACACACACACACACACACACATTTATACACCAACACACAGATATATATTTATATCACAGGTATATGTTTATACACAAATGCACACAAAGACACATGAAGACACAAATACACACATACGCACACACACACATGTACAGACACACAGAAAAGCACACATGCACACATTCACACACAGAGAGACATACACACTGATTACACACATGCATACACATATGCATTCACAGACACACACATGCACACACAGAGACAAATATAAACATAAATACAATATTAATAAAAACCCCAGATATTCTAGAATTCCATGCATACAACAATGTGCAGAAGGTCTGAGTAAGTTTGGTGCTTATGAAGATTATCTTAAGTAAATGGAGTGTGGTGAAATACTAACAATTATAGATATCAGGCCCTCCAAAATACTCTAACATGCATATACCTAAAACTTATAAATTGCTCAAAACTCAGATACCAAAATAAGGGTAAAATAAAGCCTAAATTAAATTATGTATATTGATGGTTATGATGTGAATATGTCATACTGTTAACGTTAGGTAATATTTCAACTCTACTGAGACAGACTGCATTGGGGCAGTAATTTTGTATGAGGGATTATAACAGAACTTCAGAAATCTGTATGCTTTGTCTTCTGTCAAAATGAAACTGATCATTTTTAAAAATCCTTATGTGAAATAGAAAAGTGAGTTAATATATTTATGTTTTACCATAATTTTAGGTATATTACTTAATAAGTTTTCTTACTAAATTTTACCTTGAAAATTAGTCTTACTGAAGTTGAAAATACAAAAGATAAAGGACTGCAGTGCCTTCACAGTGTAGTCAACCACACCTGGCTTGGGAAACGACCTGTCACTTCTGATTTTCAAATATTCATGTATTTGAAAAAAATCACTCTCAATACTTTCATTTTCTTTGTTCAAGGTAACAAGTGAGGTATAGTGAGTGGTTTGGGATCTAGCAGACAATCAATGACTGATTTCCTAAATGGGTCTTAGTTAGGGTTCTAAAGCAAATGGCCTTTTTTCTTTAGATTTATTTAATCTGTGAGAATTTTAGCAAGGATACTTTTATCATATTCTACTAGATCACCAGAATTCCTTCCCTTTCCCTTACCTGATTTAATTTACTTTTTCTCTCTTATAAAAGAGAAAAAAATAGACAAAGGAAAAGATTCTAAAAGGTATGGGCTCTAAATTAAGGTGAGCAGCTTCTCTTGAACCTGGGTCTGGGCTGTAGTTTTGTTGATAAAATAAGTATCACTCTTTTGGAGAAACATGATTTTCCTTCTCCCAGCAGTTGTTATTTGGGAATACGTTCTTCCTGAGGGACTGATCTTTGCCATCTCTGCTGGGATTTTACCTGGCTTAAGCAAGATTTTCACCCCTGTTATTTAATATGTGCATCAGTCCTATTTATGTCTGATAAATGATGTCCCCTTAAAATAATCCGCCACCTCTGGGTCTTAAAATTGTTCCACCCCTTCACCTAAATAGACTTCTGACCCCTGACGGGGTACATGGGGCTATGGTATCCCCTTTCGAGTTAGCACTCCAATGTCTCCCAGTCTGCATGTTTCCCAGTTATACATAGCTACGTGAATTTCCCTTCTCTTCACAAAGAATCTTCTAGGATATAGGTTGAGTGATACACTGACTAATGGGCATAATGTTATGTTATGGGTCATTGGCCAAACAAGTCTTTCAGGCCTTCAAACATCATGCTATTTCTAGGAACATTGGTTTAGCTTCATAACCTAAAAAGAAAACCCTACTGCTGAAGGTACTGTAACCTTATGATATAAAACATGGACGAACCCATCTGCTGTTCAACTGGCAGATTCACCTCTACTAGGTAGTGTTCTAATTTGTAGATGGTGCTACCCTCACTATGGGACTGAAAAACTGATTGCTGGTAATGCTATGGGTCCTAGAAGATATCTGAATGCTGATAGAGTTAAGCCAGCAAAATATTCAACTGCATTTTCAATACCAATCCTTATACACACAGAAAAGGATTGCCTTTGTAGTCATTCCTCACCAGAAACTCTTCATTTTACAACAGCACCCATTAAAGAAAGCCACATGTACTCAACACGAAGAGGTCAACTGACTATGGAGTTCTTATCCCCATGTGGACAGCTACAAAGCAGTTCCTGAACCTTAGACTATTGTGGGGGTAAAATGGAGCAAAGATTCTAATAGCCAGGGAAGCAAGATGTCTGCTGTGAGATAGTCACTTCCAGATATAACAGGGATGCGGTGACCATGAAGTCTCAGCAACATGGCTCCCTAAACAATGTGTAAACAATCTCACCAGATCAAAGTTTTCAAACCTGATGAGAATAAAGAAAACTTTGAAACTTTTCAATGTAATGTGATTCCATCCCATTGTCCTCAAAATACGTTTTATTATACAACCTCAACTTTTCCAGTGCAAACTAAATATTCTTGCTCAAAATTCTCAGAAAAAAAAATAACAGACAAAACACATGATGCATACATTTCTAAAATTGTAGGAACATGCAGAAGAACAAAATGAGACAATTTAGATACAGCTTTCAAACTTTTCCTGACAACAAAGGAAATGTGCAAATTCAGAATTATAGCCTCTGAGGCAAGTCTGACGCGTGAACAAAGAAGCTGCTGATTTGAGAAATTCTCAAGCAACTTTGTTGGATGAACTGGATACTAAAAACTTATTGCTGTGTATTAAGGGAGTACTGTGGAATGACATATCACTCTCCCAAATATAATAATATCCAAATTTGTATTATTGTTTTATTTTAAGACACACAAGAATCCAGGAGCAATCAAAATTAATGAATGAACAAAAATGTATTAACCCAGCCTCTTCGTTTGGAAGAACCCCAGATTCAGAAAGGAGTTACCTAACAATAGAGCTAACAGTTCATTCTTGCTAACTAGCATAGTTACAACGTATAAGATAATTTTTTTTTAGTTTTCTTCTATTATGAAAAATGGGTGATAGCAACCCCATCTCACACTTGATGCCCTACTTTCTGCTGAAAGGTGAACTCTACAAGTTCCCTCTCCCCACTATAGGGCATTTCATCTAAGGTCCCTCCCTTTGAGTCCTGAGAGTCTCTCACCTCCCAGTTCTCTGGTACATTCTAGAGGGTTCCTTCACCTCCTACTTCTTGAGGTTTCCTGTTTCCATTCTTTCTGCTGGCCCTCAGGGTTTCAGTTGTTTTCCCCCCGCCCAATACTAGATCATGTTCCCCTCCCCCATCCCCTTTCCTTTCCAGGACACTCATTCGTTCCCCCCTTGTGATTATGTTCTTCCTCTCAAATGGGACTGAGGCATCCTAACTTGGGTCCTTCAGCTTGTTGACCTTTATTTTGGGTGTTTTGTACCTTTTGTTGTTGTTGTTGCTGTTGTTGTTGTTGTTGTTGTTGTTGTTGTTGTTGATATCCACTAATTTGTGAGTATATACCATGAGCGTCTTTTGAATCTGAGTTACCTTACTCAGGATGATATTTTCTAGTTCCATCCATTTTTCTACAAAACTCAAGATGTCCTAGTTTTTAATAGTTGAGTAGTATTCCATTATATAAATGAACCACATTTTCTGTATTTATTCTTCTGCTGTGGTATATCTGGGATGTTTCTAGCTTCTGGCTCTCACAAATAAGGCCTCTATGAACATAGGGGAACATGTGTCCTGTGACATGGTGGGAAATCTTTTGGTTATAGTCCCTAGAGTGGTACTGCTGGGTCTTCAGAAAGATCTATTTCCTATTGTCTAAGGAAACTACAAATTGATTTTCAGAGTGGTTGTACCAGTTTCCAATCCCAACAGCAGAAAGTGTTCCTCTTTCTTCATATCCTCACCAGTATGTGCTGTCACCTGAGGTTTTGATCTTAACCATTCTGATTGGTGTAATGTGGAATCTCAGGGTCATTTTGATTTCCATTTTTCTGATCACCAAGGTCTTTGAATATTTCCTTATGTGCTTCCCAGCTATTTGAGATTCCTCTCCTGTGAATTTTGGTTTAGTTCTATACCCAATTTATTGATTGGGTTGTTTGGATTTTTAATGCTTAGCTTCTTGAGTTCTTTATATATTTTGGATATTAGCCCTCTATCTGGTGTGGGAATAGTGAAGAATTTTTCCCAATCTGTAGGTTGTCAATTTGTCTTATTGACAAATAAGTCCTTTACCTTACAGAAGCTTTCCAGTTTCATGAAGTCCCATTTATCAATTCTTGATCTTAGAGCATGAGCCATTAGAGTTCTGTTTAGGAATTTTCCCCCTGTGTGCCAATAAGTTCAAGGCTCTTTCCTACTTTCTCTCCTATTAGTTTGAGCATATCTGGTTTTATGTTGAAGTCCTAGATCCACTCGGACTTGAACTTTGTGCAATGTGACAAATATGGATCTATTTTCATTTTTCTACATTTGGACAGCCAGTTAGACCAGCACCATTTATTGAAGACGTTTTCTGTTTTTTATTGTATATT
Organism: Rattus rattus; assembly: GCF_011064425.1. NCBI lineage: Eukaryota > Metazoa > Chordata > Mammalia > Rodentia > Muridae > Rattus > Rattus rattus. Next base: position 191,748,545 of record NC_046154.1, on the reverse strand, counting down.
TTTGGCTTCTTTGTCAAAGATCAAGTGTGCATAAGTGTGTGCTTTTATTTCTGGGTTTTCATTTCTATTCCATTGAACAACCTGCCTGTTTCTATACCAATACCATGCAGTTTTTGTCACTAATGCTCTGTAGTAGAGCTTCAGGTCAGGGAGGGTGATTCCCCCAGCCATTATTTTATTGTTAATGTTTATGTTATTCTGTGGGGTTTTTGGTTGATTTCTGTTTGTTTGTTTGTTTTTTGTTTTGCCATTCCAGATGAATTTGATTATTGCTCTTTCCATGTCTTTAAGTAATTGTGTTGGGGTTGCTATTCAACAGACAAAACTCTGACCCATAATTGTCAGATGCAGATATTTGCACATAACTAATGAACAGAAGCTGCTGAGCCCTATGATTGAATGAAAGAAAAGTTGGAAGAAGCTGAGGAGGAGGATGACCCTGTAGGAGGAACAGCAGTCTCAATTTAACCAGGACCCTTGGGATATCTTAGATACTTGATTACCAACCAGGCAGCATACACCAGCTGAGATGAGGCCACCAATACATGTACAGCGGAGGACTGCTGGGTCTGGGTTACGTCAGAGAAGATGCACCTAACCCTCAAGAGACTGGAAGCTCCAGGGAGTTTAAAGAATTGGTGGGGTAGGGGTGGAGGAGGGGGGACATCATCATGGAGAGAGGGTGATGGGTAGGAATTATTGGATGTGGAACGGGTGAAGGACAGATGGAGAGGGGAATAAAATATAGAGTGGGAAATAAGTAAGTAAGTGAGGAAATAAACAAACAAACAAATAAATAAGAAAAACAGAAACATGAGATGAATTAATGATTATAGGACATTAGACCAATATAGTCAGTGGCTAATCGATCTGAAATGCCTTAGAAGAACCTACTTATATATTGAGAAGCATTCACCTCAGGTGAATTAATACTTTCTCACAAAACACTGATTCTAATCAGGGAAATGATACCAAATCACATGACATAAATATTTATTGAAAAAAACACTTAAACTTTTTGCATCTATGTAGATTATAAATCCTGTTAATACTCAGGTGAAAAAGACTGAAATAAATAGTTGTTTAAAAATCAAAAGAGCAAAATAGAAGGAGACTTTTAAAATGAATATCACTAGCATTATATTTCTACAGCTCTGTCAGGGCTGCCATAAAGAGTCAGTTTGTGAGATGGTACCTTTTCTCTGCTATATACCTCAGTTTTAGAATGAATTGTATATTTTTTCAAGATTCATCGACAGTGTATCCAGTTCTCTGGTTATGTTTTGAGAAAAACTAAAAAGAGTGGTTCTCACATTTCAAACACACACACACACACACACACACACACACACACACACACACACACACACACACACACACACAGGTCTCAGGTAGCCCAGGCTGGCCTCAAACTTGCTATGTGATGACCTTGACAATGACCTTGAACATCTGAATCCTGTTCATTGTACTAAGATTTCAGGCAAGTATTCATGTTTCTTTCTTTAATGTTAGGTGGGTTTTATTTATTTATTTTTTTGCATTTGCTTTAGTTTGTTAATTTGAGATTACAACATAATTCTATTTTCCTACCCTTCTTCTCTTCAAATTCTCTCATGTACACCCCTTGCTTTTCCTCAAATTTATTCTTTCTCTCTCTCTCTCTCTCTCTCTCTCTCTCTCTCTCTCTCTCTCTCTGTGTGTGTGTGTGTGTGTATGTGCGTGTGTATGTACACACACTAGACAAATTTTCTACCAACAAAGGTATCTCCCTCTCTTAAATCACCTATTTTAAATATTCATTTAAAGCTTATATTACATGTATCTGGAGAACTGCTGAAATTGTCCTTCATTTGATTGATAAGTGTAATATTACTGAAGATAAGGTGAAAATCAGGATGTGTATGTCAAAGTATGTGATATCATTCTGGCTGTATTAAAATAAAGTAAAATATGTTTTGAATGAGGAGGTCTAGTTATGTGTGTTTTATCTTTCTTCTATTGAAATATAATTGAGAGTTAGTATAGATTGAAACAAGATAGAAGCGACTTGTCATTTATCATTGTCCAGGTTTTCCATTCTTCTGAAATCCATCATCCCTCTCTTAGAAGCCTTTCAACCAAATTGAATTGGATAAATCATCTACAAAACTTGATATAGCTTGACATACAACTGTCTTTACTTAAATGTTGATAAAAATCTAACTTTTACAGCAGCCAGGTAAGTATTCTAAAAATGTCACTAAAAGGAAAGCTGGAAGCTTATTTTGCTTTAGTTAGGAAAGGGCTATCCTGTTCAGGGTTTTCTAGAATTCACTTAGAGCCCAGGTTAACCTTGAGCGTGTGATTCCCCAGCTTCTGATTCCTGACTGATTGCATTACAGATATGTGCCATGACACCAGGCTGTGGTTGGATCTGGACTGAGTATACCTACCAAGACTTAATGAGTTAAGTGTTAAGTGCAATTGTGCTGTTTAGAGGGGTATAATTTTAATCTATGATATTCAGAGGTGAGATCTTAAACAGATGGTTTGTATTAAATAAGGGCATTAGATTAAATTATGGATGATTGAAATCTGCTGGCTTTATAAGAAGCAGAGGACAAAGAAGCCCTACATACCCACATATGCTTCTGGACATTGGATCAATGATGCTTCCTTCCACTTTGGACACTGCTGGCATGAAGGTCATTACTAGATATGGAGATTTTTTTTAATCTTTAATTTACCCAGCCTGTAGTGTGTTGTTACAACAGACAACAAAGTAATATACCTCTATGCAAGCCACATACCTTTAATACTGAGTTGAACTACATATGTGGCCCCAGGCAAACATTACTACCAACTGTAACAGTTCATGAAAATACAAAATCAAACACAGTGCCATGGTTCACAAATCACTACCTATAATGTTATACTGACAAGATTTTAGCCACATAATTTTGTATAAATTGAAGAAAATTTCTTAGAAGTTAAAATGGAAAACTGCAACTTGAAGTCACTAGAATAAGAAAGTCATTGCAGAAAACAGCAAATAAACTTGGTGCCTTCTTTACCAGAAGTATATAGTATAATCTAGAAATCAAAAGGTTATATGTGGGAGTTTGATTAGATATGGCCTCCGTAGACTCATGTGTTTGAATGCTTGGCCCAAAGGGATGGGTACTATTAGGAGGTGTTGTCTTTTTGGAGTAGGTATGGAGGAAGCATATCATTGTTAGGGTGAGCTTTGAAGTCTCCTATGCTCAAGCTATGCCCAGTGTGGCCCACAGTCTCTTTCTGTTGCCTTCAGATCAAAATGTAGAACGTTCAGCTCTTCTAGCACTGTGTCTACATGCATGTTGCCATCTTGCTTCCAGCCATGATGATAATGGACTAAACACAGAAAATGAAAGGCAACTGCAATTAAACGTTTTCCTTTCTAAAAGTTGCCTTGGTTATGGTATCTCTTCACAGCAATAAAATTCTAAGACAGTAGATACTAATAGAGAAATAGAGAGGATAATTATATCAATGCTACTTTAGGAAAACCCTTGTGCGTTTTGCACTAAAGTTTTAAGGAAATGAAGTGAATCAGATTAAGGTCCTCATTCAGCATTATTTGTAAATGGATGCAGATTTATAGTTTTCATCAGAAGCATTTGAGACAACTAGCTCTAACTGAGAATACACCAGTGCATTTTGGGAGTTTGGGGTTTGGCAATAGAAAATCCTCTTTATGTATATAACTTCTCCATTGGCTCCTCCTGTCACCTCTGAGTATGTTACACATTTATTATACCATTTTCTCCCAAGCCATATACATGTAACCTTACAGCCTTTTACATGTAGACGTCAGGCGATAGAGTCAAAACTGTTATGTAAGTTGGACACAGTTTGGAATGCTTCAGCTGATGTCTAAAATGTATAAATAACCAAGCAAAAACTGTTATATTTACACAAAGACTAGGAATCTTGAAAATTTTGAGTTACAATGGCCTAAATTCAAGGGCCCTGTCGTAACTTTACGAACTGCTCTTGTAGACACTAAGATGTAAGCTTGCTGATAGTGAGCAGAAATATTTCCATAAGATAAGACATTAATAAATGATTTGTTAGGGCAGAGTATATTGCACAAGCCTTTCCCAGTGAGAACACACATAAAATTTTTATTGTAGATAGTGACACACATTACACATACATTACCGATTCTCTTTTACTCTCTGCCTTCCCACATAAAACACGTCAATGTTGACTATAGAGCTCTTCAGTAATGACATGTATGAGACCGAGAGGTCAATTATATAATCCAGGATATATAAATGGACTTTTTGAATGATGTTAATTTTCAGGTTAAGGACTTCTTTTAAATTGATAATATTTCCTTATTGAGGTAAGTTCGAGAACAATACCTACAAAATAGTCCACTTCTTAAAGCAAAGTTACAAGTATCTCCCAGAGAACTCTTCAAGTTCCTAAAGATAGCAAGGTTTTTATCTGAACTCTACTTAAAAATGATGATTAAACAAATGGAGGGAAATGTCAAGTGTAGGTCTCAAAGAATAAAACGAGAGAGAAGGAGTAATCAAGAGCCCAGCAAATGTCTCTGACATATAACTGTGGGACAAACATCATGTAATGCTAAGAGCAGAAAGTAGCTTCAGAGATATACAAGGGATCCACAAAGAGAGTCACTAAAGTCACAGGCATTTCTTCATGAACATCAGAGTAGATTTTTTTTCAAAATAAACTCTTTTTTTTTAATTAACTTGATTATTTCTTATATACATTTCGAGTGTTATTCCCTTTCCCGGTTTCCAGGCAAACCTCCCCCTCCCCTCTCCCCTCCTTTATGGGTGTTCCCCTCCCCATCCTCCCCTCCTTGCCGCCCTCCCCCCAACAATCTAGTTAACTGGGGGTTCAGTCTTAGCAGGACCCAGGGCTTCCCCTTCCACTGGTGCTCTTACTAGGATATTCATTGCTACCTATGAGGTCAGAGTCCAGGGTCAGTCCATGTATAGTCTTTAGGTAGTGGCTTAGTCCCTGGAAGCTCTGCTTGCTTGGCATTGTTGTACATATGGGGTCTCGAGCCCCTTCAAGCTCTTCCAGTTCTTTCTCTGATTCCTTCAACGGGGGTCCTATTCTCAATTCAGTGGTTTGCTGCTGGCATACGCCTCTGTGTTTGCTGTATTCTGGCTGTGTCTCTCGGGAGAGATCTACATCCGGCTCCTGTCGGCCTGCACTTCTTTGCTTCATCCATCTTGTCTAATTGGATGGCTGTATATGCATGGGCCACATGTGGGGCAGGCTCTGAATGGGTGTTCCTTCTGTGTCTGTTTTAATCTTTGCCTCTCTATTCCCTGCCAAAGGTATTCTTGTTCCCCTTTTAAAGAAGGAGTGAAGCATTCACATTTTGATCATCCGTCTTGAGTTTCATGTGTTCTGTGCATCTAGGGTAATTCAAGCATTTGGGCTAATAGCCACTTATCAATGAGTGCATACCATGTGTGTTTTTCTATGATTGGGTTACCTCACTCTTTAGGTGTTTCTCAGCCATTCGGCATTCCTCAGCTGGTAATTCTTTGTTTAGCTCTGAACCCCATTTTTTAATAGTGTTATTTGTCTCCCTGCGGTCTAACTTCTTGAGTTCTTTGTATATTTTGGATATAAGGCCTCTATCTGTTGTAGGATTGGTAAAGTTCTTTTCCCAATCTGTTGGTTTTCCTTTTGTGCTAATGGTAGTGTCCTTTGCCTTATTGAAGCTTTGTAGTTTTATGAGATCCCATTTTTTGATTCTTGATCTTAGAGCATAAGCCATTGGTGTTTTGTTCAGAAATTTCTTGATGATAATGACTTGTAAGAATGTAGCTTTGTAAATGATCAGCTATATTAGGAATGTTTTCTAAGATTGAAAGATTGTAGACAAGGTAATAATCCAAAACTAAATGTGTATAGAAAAATAATTTAGTAAAGTTCTGATGACTCCAAGCAATTTGTGTACTTGGGACTAGCATTGTAAAGAGCAAATTCAGGAAATAGGGTAAACATGAAACAACTCAATGCAACACTGCATCTCAGAGTGTTAATGTGCCAACCTCAAGTACATTTTGGGTGCGAGTAAAAATAAAATTGGTCCTCCTCCCACCCAAGCCAATGACTGGATAGAGTGAAAGCTTCTGTTTTTCCGGAGCAACATAATATTCTCAATCAGACTGCTTTTAGGTTGGAGTTGACATCAGTTTACCGCGAGTTGGTTTGATAGGGCTTGTAGGTGGTGATTTGGGTCTTTCAGCCTCCATTACATTGTGAAGCATGTGTGTGTGTGTGTGTGTGTGTGTGTGTGTGTGTGTATTATGTTTATCTGAGGAGCATTAGTACATCAAACAAAAAACAAAAGCATGAGGTAGGGGTTTATAGCTCAGTGGTAGGGTACTTGTTTATGATACATGAATTCAATCCCCAATATTGCAAAATTAGAAGATCAAATAAATAAAGTAATTAATCAATGCAGGTTTACACTAGAGAAGAAAGAAATAATGTAAATATGTCAGGAAGAGGGGGCTGGAGAGATTGTTTAATAGTTAAGAGCATTGACTGCTCTTCCAGAATACCATGGTTCTATCCATAGCACCTACATGGATGTTTACTACTAATTTTAAGTCCTAATTAAGGTATCCAACATCCACTTCTTCTAGCCTCCATGTGCACTGCACATACAGGGAATACAAGACATACATGTTAGGGAAGTATTTGTTTACAGTGAGCATACATTTAAAAAATATTTTAAAACATGAGACCACTAAAACAAACTCTCTGGAATTAATTGTATAAATACAAGGGGACCTAGAATCATCTGGAACAAAGAAGAGTTGGAGAAAAACTATTATAATTCAATTTTAGTAAATCATATTTGTAAAAAGGATTAAAAATAAAAAGAAGTATGTAGCAAGAATTAATGTGGAAAGAAGAGAACATATTTATAGTCATAAGTTATATAATATACCCAACACAATGTTAATAAAAAGCACATGACAAAGGCAATTGCACCAATATGCTAGAAAAAAGAAAGAAATATCAGAGGAAGAAAAGCATTTTATTCTTATATTTTTGAAGGAAGACCCATCTTACAGACTAGGCTATACCATGGCCTGTGACAATTAGAAGTATTGGCATCCTAGTGGAAAGAAGTGAAAGCATCCATATCTGCCCTTCAAAGGTACTGTAAGTCCCTTGTCCCTTCCTCTCTTTCTTACACTTATAGCTTCTAAATTCCAAAATGAGTATTTCTTCCTCATAAATTAGTTATTCCAGAAATTTTATTACAGAAATACAAGGAAAAATACTCATTAAACTATTACATTTGAAAAATGATTTATTAATTCAACATTACTAAAATTTTGATAAATACATATATAAATAAATTAATACTATCATCACTTTTACTTCTGTAGTTTGATAGTTAGGGTAAAGAAATGTATACTGAACAAAAGTAGCATGGACTTTTCGAGCAAATCCTCAGTAAGTAAGGCACTTCTGAGACTTTGGACTTGCAACTCTAGCTCTGTGGGCTGTAGTGTTCAGATGCCCCTGAATGTCCTATTATGGCTGCTAGTTGAGAAAGTAAGAGTGTTAAGGACTTTTGCTTCCCACTCTCTAGCTAGAGGCACTACAGATGGTGCAAGGATGGAGACTGAACGAAGGGAATCAAACGATGAAGTAGTCTTTGGTACCTTCAGCTGATATTGACTTCCCACTATCACCTTAATACCCTGGAAAATAGGAGGGGCACTAGTCTAATCTACTATAATCTGCTTAGTCGCTATAGGTATCTGGATCCACCTGTCAAGGGCTCTAAATGCTGATGCCTAAGGGCACCTGCTGCAGTTTACCTACCACATGGATGCCAAAACGCCTAATTGAGGAACAGAGAAAGTGAATAATTAGAGAAAGATTGGGGAGAGTAAGTCAGGATTGAAGGGCAGTTCTGTAACTGTAGTTGAGTTGAGTTCAGGCAATGCAGTGGAGTTCAGGCTATGTTAATAGATTTCAGTTGAGTTTAGTTCACTTTGATTTGGTACAGTTCAGTTGAGTGCAGTTGAGGTCAGAGCAGTTCAGGACAGAGAAGTTTTTGGATTACAGAGTCATTTTTCCCCCAAGAGTAGCAATTCAGTTAGAAGTCAAGAAAGCCTATTTGAATCAGTCAGCTTGGAGTAGAGTTTGAGCCAGAACAGCTGAGTTGAACCAGCCAGCCAGAGTTCAGAAACAACTAGAAAGGGTGAGCTTATTGAGCAACAAGCCTCCGAGATGTCAGTTATATCTGGCAAACTTTTACATTTAATTTCCCTAAAATATTTTTCTTTAATTTTTTTCTTTTTTCCATCTTTTTATTTAATCTTTGTTTTAACACTCCGAGTTTTAGTCCCCTCCTGGTCCACCCTCTGGCTGTTCCCCACTCCCCCAGCCCCCACCCCACCAGACCTCTAAACTTTCTGGGGCCTCCAGTCTCCTTAAGCTTAGGTGCATCTTCTCTGATTGAACCCAGACCCAGTCGTCCTCTGCTATATATGTGTTGGGGGTCTCATATAAGCTGGCATATGCTGCCTGGTTGGTGATCTAGTGCCTGAGAGATTTGGGAGAGTAAGTTAATTGAGGCTGCTGGTCCTCCTACAGGGGGGCCCTCCTCTTCAGGCTCTTTAGACTTTTCCCTAGATCAACAGCAGGGATCAGCAGCTTCTGTCCATTGGGAGAAATTTCTGCATCTGTCTCTTTCAGCTGCTTGTTGGGTCTTTCAAAGGACAGTCATGATAGGCCCCTTTTTGTGAGTGCTCCATAGCCTCAGTAATGGTGTCAGGCCTCGGGGTCTCCCTTTGAGCTGGATTCCACATTGGGGCCTGTTACTGGACCTTCTTTTCCTCAGGCTCCTCTCCATTTCCATCCCTGCTATTCTTGCAGACACGAACAATTATGGGTCAGAGTTTTGACTGTGGAATGGCAAGCCTAGCCTCACTTGGTACCCTGTCTATTTTTAGGAGGTAAGCTCTACAAGTTCCCTCTTTCGACTGTAGGGCATTCATTTAGGGTCCCTCCCATTGAGTACTGAGAGTTTCTCAACTCCCAGGTCTCTGGTACATTCTAGAGGGTCCCCCCCAACCTCCTACCTCCTGAAGTTGCATGTTTCCACTCTTTCTTCTGATCCTCAAGGCTTTAGTCCTTTTCCCCCATCCAATACCAAATCACGTTCCCCTTTCCCCCCCACTCCAGTTCCCTTCCTATCCCAGGTACCTCCCTCTGTCCCTCTTTGTGATTGCTTTATTCTACCTCCCAAGTGGGACTGATGTGTCCTCACTTGGGCCCTTCAGCTTCTTGAACTTTTTTGAGTTCTGTGGACTCTATCTTGGGTATTCCGTACGTTTTTCTCTGGCTTATATCTACCTATTAGTGAATTTTTGAATTTTGCAGGCAAATGGGTAGAACTAGAAAATATCAGAGTGAGATAACAATATTTTAAATTAATCATTTTATTCATTTACATTTCAAATGATATCCTCTTCCTTGGTTACCTCTCTAAAGACCTCAATCCCATTCCCCTCCCCCTTGCTCTTTGCCTCGGAGGGTGCTTCTCCACCTACTCTCCTACTGCTGCCTCATTATTCTAGCTTCCCCCTACTCTGGGGCATCATAGCTCCACAGGACCCAAGGCCTTCCCTCCCACTGATGTCGGATAAGGCCATCCTCTGTCACATATGTGTCTGGAACCATGGATTCCCTCCATGTATACTCTTTGGTTTGTGGTTTATTCTCTGGGAGCTCTGGGTTGATATTGTTCTTCCTTTGGAGTTGCAAACCCCTTCAGCTCTTTCAGTTCTTCCCCTAGCTCATCCATTGGGATACCCAGGCTGAGTCTGATGATTGCTTGTGAGTATCTGCATGAGCACTGTTCAGGTGCAGGTAGAACCTCTCAGAAAACAGCCAAACCAGGCTCCCATCAGCAATAGCTTCTTGGTGTCAGCAATAGAGTGGGGCTTCGGTCTCTGCTGGTGCTTGTGTTTGCTTAGCTTTTATGGGTGCTTGGTAGTCAGTGTCATAGGGACTGCAAAAGGGATTCAATGGAGCAGACAGACACTTTACACTAAACCATTCTCCTGAAGGGTGTTTCTGTCTTATAAGTCATGCATTGATGCTTTCCTTGGGTTATATCCTATAATGTAATTTCTTTCTATGAGTCACCATTTTTTTAAATGTTACACTAACTCAACCCAGCAATACTGGGATCCAAGCTTTTTCCAAGTGAGTAGAGGGCATATCCAAATCCTACCCAAACACTGGCCATCAAAATATCTATTTTATCTCATTAGTTTAGGGCAAGCATTTATTTGAACATGAATGATGAAGACAAGAAGACTCAGAGACTGAGATAAGAAAAGATTCCTCAGGCTCTCATAAATGATTTTGTCCTAATGAGAACAAGCTCTATAAATTTAGACACGTTAAAGATGTCACAATAAAGAAAGTTTATTAGGAGATTAAAGTTTTAGAAGTCTGCATTAGGGTAGGAGATTAGTAATAGTAAAATTTAGAGAATTTCATTGGCATATTGCATCAGGGGAGAAATTTAAAAAGAGGCAACACGAAAAAGAAAAGTTTAAGGTTGATATAACTCAATATTGATTGTGCTGGTTATAAATTAGACTCTGTAAGCTATTACTAACCCTGTTTTAAAGTTAATGCTTTCAATCTACTTCCTGGAAAACAAACCCTAGTTTGAATCACTGGGACTTGTAGAATCATATGGGGAGAAAGCTAAATTAATTATCAGTTTTTTAGAGAAAACATCATTATAAATTCTGGTCAAGGGAAACATTCAGGCTCAAAGTACAAGAAGCTAAAATCTACTCATTATTTGCAGAATAATTCCTACTTTCAAACACATTGACGTCTATTGTCTCAAGGTAATACAACAATGTGTTACTATTGATTGTTTTTCTTTAAATCACTTTTTTTTCAGATACAAACTTATTCTTTCAAAACTCAGCTAAAGTACTATCCCAAGTAAACTAAGTCTTACGTGGGGAGATACAATTAAGAAGAGCATACAGTATTGAATTTTTTTTTGCAAAGTTATGATCATAAATATTTTTCTTTGTGGCTCATGCTATTCTGTCTTTTTCACACTTCTTGACCCTTGTTATTATGAGAGATCTGTGGTTTGAGGTCTCATGGTAGGAAATTAAAATAGTTTTTGTACCATTAATATTGTGTTAATAAAATTCAGGAGTAGGTGCATGAGACAGCTAAATAGTGTGTGTGTGTGTGTGTGTGTGTGGAGAGAGAGAGAGAGAGAGAGAGAGAGAGAGAGAGAGAGAGAGAGAGAGAGAGAGAGAGATTAAGAGTATGGGCTTGCTGGACTGTGAATATATGTGATTTGGTATTATTTAATAATTTCTTAACCTAGAAAATATCTAAAGTCCTTGAAAATTGTGGGTTTTGGGTCATAAACTAGTGGAATTCATTTACTGTTGGAATTGTTTTGTATCAAAGATATCTTCAACAAATAAGTGATATTAAGTGACTACAAACACAAGAGACAAGATGCAAAGGATTACTTGATGATTCAAAAATCACTATGAATTGTTCTCTATTAGAACTGTAATCTCAGCTAGTTATGAAGGTACATACCTTTAATCCCTTCCTTTTGGAAAAAGATACATCCAGCTCTCTACAAGTTCAAAGTCAGCCTGGTCTACATAACATCTTCCAAGACTAACCAATCTACATAGTGAGACCCTGTCTTAAAAAGAAAACTAATCAAAACAAAAAAAGCAGGCAAACAAATAAAGAAGCAAACAAACAAAAAAAATTCAGGTCATTACACCGTAAAAAGGAGCATTGATTATTGATACAAAAGCAGACAGGGATCATGAATTGTTCTCATTAATATTCTAAGAATCATAACCTTTCAGTTGATAAATAGGAATTGCCTTTATAAATAAAACAAAATTGTGTGTTGTATATTTTGGGTTAATATACACTTCTATGGCAAAAATTACATGACTTTATTTATATGGAATATAAACACATATGTTCATTGTTTTTTGGGAGGATAGGATGACTTGCAATGAAGAAATATAAAGTGTTTTATTTTCAATAACTTGGGTGACATAAAATATGTTAATTATGGTATTATGTTAGTAAGGTTATTAGTGATAAAAGACTGCTTTTTATTTAAACAACTCACATTTCGAAGTCATTGTTCTCAGATTTAGTAGTGTGTAATAAGCAAATCAAATGCAAGAATCAGAACAATTTGTTATGAAACCTAAGAGAATCATTAGACAAGCATCGTCATATCCAGACTCAATCTACAAATTACTCTTTCCTCAACAACCAGACAGTTACCTAGAGAGTCTTTCATCCTTGTACATATGCAATTCAGCGATTAAAAATTCTATTTGTATAAATACATTTGAACCAAGTATTATTTTTAAAATATCTGATCTATTGAAAAGCATTTTTCAACATCTTTTTTATTTAAAATCTGAAACTCTTCATGTATGGCAGAGTCTCATATGACTAAAGTGTGATGTTTGTGACATAAAACCAAATGACTCCAAGCCAGTTGATCAAAAAACAAAAATAATGGCTGGGAAAGATAACCAGAACTTAGATCCATAGCATGGACATAAAAGTGAGATGTTGTGTCATGTACCTCTTACCTCAGTGCTTGGATATGTTGAGGAAGAACAAGGTCCCTAATGCTGCCTGGCTAGAAAGGCCAGTCCAGATTCAGTAGAAGAGACTGACTCAAAAGTAAGAAAACACCAACATCAACTTCTGGACTCTGTTCCTGCAGCTACAAAAAAATATATGTACACACATGAACATACATGCACATAAAAACATATCAGAGAGATGGATGGGGGAAGGAGGCTGTAGAGGGAGAGAAAGGAGAGAAATACGAATTCTCTCTATTTGTTGGTGGAGACAGATGTCTATCTTCTCTTTGCAGAAGGCACACCTCTAGCTTTCTGGTTCATGCTTCTCTAGCCTCTGTTCTTCAATAAAGCATCACTTGTAGTTAGACATGACCATTTTAACTTTGAAAAAAGTAGTCTCCAAAGTTAATTCTTTAAATTTTACTTCTTTATTAATACTTAATTCACTTATTTCATTGCCGGGGATTTAACCCACAGCCTCTCATGTGCTAGCCTTACCACGAATTTACCGGTTCTAGCTCTACAGTGTTCTAAACTACAGCATGCAAAATATGAGATATCATGACAGAAATTTTGAGCAAAATTCACTTTATTTTTTTTAAGTTACATTTCTTAATTTTACATAGTCATATTTCACTGGTACATCATATAATTTTAATATTTATTTATTTACTTACCTACTTATGGTTACAAGTGACCAAATATGGGGCCCTTTACATGCTAATCCAGTTCTCTACTGAGTGGACTATATTGCTAGTCTCTGTGTATATATTTTTTATTAATTATTTTATTTGTTTACATTTCAAATGTTGTCCTACTTCCCGATCTCCCTCTCTCAAACCCTGCACACCACATACCCTTTGCCTCAAAGAGCATTCTTCCCCACCCACACCCACCCACTCCCACCTCACCCCTCTAAAATCCTCCTTCCCTGGGGCACTAAGCTTCCACAAGAACAAATGCCTCCCCTCTCACTGACACCAGATAAGGCAGTCCTATGCTACCTATGTAGCAGGGGCCATGGGGAAATGGCTCAGAGGTTAAGAGCACTGGCTGCTTTTCCAGAGGACCTGGGTTCAATTCATAGCAACCACTCAGCAGCTCATGACTGTCTATAATGCCAGTTCCGGGGGATCTGACACCTCACACAGACATACAAGTAAGCAAAACACCACATTCCCCTCCCATTTTCTCTCACTGTCTTACTTCACACTCACACCCGGTCCCCTTTGTCATTTCCAGGCTGCATTTGTCTTTTTGCTGTTCCTCATCTCTTTTATGCTTCCTTCATTTCTTTTCTAATTTGTTTTTTATTTGTCTAAATGTATGTATGTATGTATGTATGTATGTATTTATGTATTTATGCATTTATTTATTTATGTGCATGTATGTTTCACAAGTTAGGATCCACAGTTGAGAGAAAATATGTTTTGTTTGTTCATCTTTCTGGGTTTAGATTGCTTCTTTCAAAATAATACTTTCATGATTCACTCTAGAGCTGGTAGCCTTCATCGTTGTACTTCCCTTTAGAGTGGAATAAGATTCCTTTGTGTGTGTGTCCCCATCCATCATCTACTGATGGACATCTAGGGTGAATCTATTTCCAGCCTAGTGTAAGCAGCAGTCTGTAAGTGTTCACCATAAACATTAAAACATATTTAACTAAACTAAAAATTATATGCATGAGGATAGCTTCTTCTCTTCAAGAAGAAGAAATTATAAGTATCTGCCAATGTAATGACTCCTGATTCTTATTTACTTCTTGACCTACATCTGGCATTTTTTTTATCACTTTCTTAAATTTTCTTTTTGAGATGATAATATAATTACATTTTTTCTCTCCCTCTAAACCATCCTATATACCTCTCCATGATCTTTTAATTCATAGCCTCCTTTGTCCCCTAACTGTTATTGCTAGCATATTGGCATATACATATATACTATTAAATTTATCTTTAGGTTTTTGTAGATGTGGCCTCATTCAGCCTAAGTAATCTTTTCTTTTTGTTCCAATAGTCAAAACATCTTCATGTACTTAGAAATGAATATCAAAAGATAAATAAAGTAGGGGCTACATTGATAGGATCAAGGAATATTACATATTCTGAATAGAAACAGAGGGCAGGAATACTGAGATCTCCACAGTGAGAGATTGACAGGCACAGGGAAGAAAAATAATAATCTTAAAATGGGAAACACACGATCAATATGGGATTGTTTGTGTGCGGGGTAGGATAGGGCAGGCTTAATGGGAAATGCCTGGAATCAATGCACCAGGAAAGCAGAGGCAAGGGAAATGAAATCCCCTAGAACTAGGAATCCAGTCTAGACACTCTTTTTTTTTAATTTTCTTTTATTGGATATTTTTCTTAAATACATTTCAGATGTTATCCCTTTTCAGGTCCTGTCCCCTCCAGAAACCTGCTATCACATCGCCCCTCCCCCTTCCATGAGGGTGCTTCCCCACCCCACCCACAATTCCTCCAAACACCCATCCTGACATTCCTCTACACTGGAGCACCAAGCCTTGACAGGACCAAGGACCACTCATCGCACTGATGCCCTACAAGGCCATGCTCTGCTACCTATGCTGCTGGAGCCGTAGGTCCATCCCTGTGTACTCTTGAGATGGTGGTTTAGTCCCTGGGAGATCTGCAGGGCCTGGTTGATTGATATTATGATCTTCTTATGGGGTTGCAAATGCCTTCAGCTCCTTCAGTCTTTTCTCTAACTTCTCCATTGGGGACCCATTCTCAGTTCAATGGTTGGCTGCAAGCATCCTACTCTGTATTTGTCAGGCTCTGCCAGAGCCTATCAGGAGACAGCTATATCAGGCTCCTGTTAGCATGCGCTTCGTGCATCAGCAACATTATCTGAGTTTGGTGTCTGTATATGGAATGGAGTCCCAGGTGGGGCAGTCTCTGGATGGCCTTTCCTTCAGTCTCTGCTCTACACTTTGTCTCCATATTTTCTCCAGGAGTGGTATAGCTGGGTCCTCAGACAGTACTATGTCCAATTTTCTGAGAAACTGCCAGACCGATTCCAAAAGTGGTTGTACCAGTTTGCAATCCTACCAACAATGGAGGAGTGTTCCTCCTTCTCCACATCTTTGCCAGCATCTGCTATCACCTGAATTTTGGATCTTAGCCATTCTTACTTGTTTGAGGAGGAATCTCTGGGTTGTTTTGATTTGCATTTCCCTGATGAGTAAGGATGTTGAACATTTCTTTAAGTGCTTCTTGGCCATTTGATATTCTTCAGTTGAGAATTCTTTGTTTATCTCTGTACACCATTTTTAGTAGTGTTATTTGATTCTCTGGAGTCCAACTTCTAGAGTCTAGGTACGCTTATTGAAGATGGTAATCTTAAACTGATTGTCCTGTCAATCACCTAAGATAAAATTTAGGATTCCATCCACTTGCCTCCTTGTCTAGCTAGCTATACTTTCTTCTAATAACTCAGTGAGCTGTGGAAAACTGAGAGGTACATAAAGTATGTTTATGGCTATGTGTAACATTATGTCTTAAAAGAGAAATCTCTTTCGGTCCTGTGCATTCTTTTTCTGAATATCAACATCCATGCTTAAAAAGAAAATTTTCCTACCATTTGATTTCTTACTTTCAAAACCCATCTCCAAAAGTTTTCTATTTCTCTGTGTCTCACAGAATTAATTGTTCAAATAGTCCCACAGACCTTCTAATTAATGCCTTTTTGGATGGCTCTAGGGATTGCATGGGCAAGACAAATGATTTGAGGCTTTTTCCCTCAACACAGCCGCCTAATCCATGCAGGTTCTACAACAAATTGAGATCTAAGAAAGATTCTTCAGTAGTTCTCTGGACACTGTGACCTCTTCCATAGCTCACTTGCCTTGCTGTTTTATGAACATCAGAACTCACTACTGTATATTGGATTTACATAGGCTTCAGGAACTAAGCTGCTCTACAATCTCCACTGACTCCAGAAACAGCTCTTCTCTTTCCTATTCAGCCACACCCATCACGTCAATTCCACATGGCAAATCTGAAATTATGATGGAAGTCTAGGAACTAGTATCTTAGCTTGCAAACAGCTTGAAACATTAGTTTCTCTACATCTGGGGAAATTTTATTTTTTCATTTTTTATTAGTTAATTTATTTATTTACATTTCAGATGTTATCCTCCTTCCAGGTTCCTCACTGCAAATCCCCTCTCCCACTCACCCCTGCTTCTGTAAAGGTGATCCACCACCCACCCACCCACTCCTGCCACAGTGCCCTAGCATTCCCCTACACTGGGGCATCAAGCTTTTACAGGACCAAGGTCCTCCCCTCCATTGATGCCAGATAAAGCAATCCTCTGCTACATATTGAGCTGGAGCCATGGCTCCCTCCAAGTGTATTCTTTGGTTGGTGGTTTAGTCCCTGGGAGCTCTGGGAGAGTTTGATTGGTTTTTCTTCCTATGAGGTTGCAAAAGCCCTTCCGCTCCTTCAGTTGTCTGGAGAATTTTCTAAGTATTCTGTTTACAAAGTGATAAATCAGGTAAAATGACCTCAACATTCTCATTGATGAAGGCTGTTAGACACTTGTTGGAAGCAGAAATATCTCGAGAGCAAGTAACAGGTTCTGTGTATAGTAGACAATTAGCAAGAGTTTTGAGCAGTGATTCCGTAATAGTTACCTGTCTGTGCCTGAGTGGGAGTCAACTGCACATAGACACATCACAAACAAAACAGGCTCCATTGCTCCACTGAAAACAATAGCTTGACAGAACCTGCCATAGTGTACATGAAATTTACAGCCTGAAACACATGCATGTGGGTATGTGGGTAGGTAATCTCAGGGTATCTTCACAAAGACTAGCATATTACTTATTTCTGAACAACTGAATAGGAAAAGAATACAGAGGGGTGTTTTCTTTGTTGTTTTGTTTTGTTTCCTGCTCTTGTATGGCTGTTTTTCATGGTCAAGGCAACTAACACAATGGAAGGTTTATTTGAGCTTATACTTAAGAGGAAAGGCAGCTGGCCCATCATGGTAAGCTGAATGATGAAATTTTAAATGATGAAAACATTCTTCCTGTCTTTTGTGGCCAGTTAGTGATAGGTAGAAAATGACCAGAGAGTCAGAATGCTACTAATCAGATACCTCCACATGTCGATCAGGGGGAAAACTATACCCTCAGTAATATGACGTACAGTGTTCAAAGTATGTCATTCCAGCCTAATTTCTAAGTGGCACCCAAAGACTCAAAGGAGACTTTAACATGCTTATTTTTTTCCTTTTGAAACTTTCCTTCTTTGCATTTCATGAAGTCTCTTCTCTTTGTCTTGTTTTTCTAAACCCACCACTACTTTGTCTGTACTTCATTTCCAAACCTCATATTTGTATATTTCAAGTTTTTAATCCTATCTTTCCTTTTTTCCTTCTCTTCTAATATATACCTGCCAATCTTGGATTGTTTCTTTGCCTCTCTTCCCTGGTCACTTTCTTTCTCTTCTCTCTCTTTTTCTTTTTCATCTTTTTGAGAATTCATTTCACATACTTCATTTCTTTATGTTTTTTCCTCCATGTGAACACATCACTGTTTAACACTCTTATTCTTCTAATACACTGAGCAAATATCATAGATGCTGGGAATATACATACAAAACATCCATAAAGTATGTTCTCTTAAATAAATAAGTATTAACTCAACATTTGAAAGAAAACAGAAATTAACTTAATGCATAGCAGCATTAAGGAGGTCTGTGATGTGATGGTTTGAATCAGATGTATACCATATCATTTGAATATTTTATTCCTGGTTGGTTTCCCAGTTTGAATAGGATTCAGAGGTGTGGCCTTGTTAGAGGAAATGTGTCAATGGAGACACTCTTTGACAGCTTTAAAAGATCATCAAGCCATTAGTTCTTATTCTAATTGCAATTAGGCATGCGGGTTTTGAACTCTTCCAGCCCTTATGCCTTGTTCCCACTGTCTAGCTGTCTCGATTCCCTACCATGATGGGCCAGCTGCCTTCCCTCTTAAAGTGTAAGCCCAAATAAACCTTCCATTCTATTAGTTGCCTTGAACATGATGTTTTATCTCAGCAATGCGCGCGCGCGCGCACACACACACACACACACACACACACACACACACACGTTCTTTAGATGTGTACCTGTGTGTATATGCTTACGTGTATGCAAATATTTGTATCTGTGAATGTTTGTGTGTGGAAAGAGTATAGTAATTCTTATGGCACTGTTGACATTAAATGAACTGAAGCATTAAAACAATTAGAACATTACTACACATCTTCTAATAGAGAATTGTCAATTAGGCTTATATTTGTACATTATCTTTTAGATCATAAAAGGTTACTCCATCTCACTCATCTTTCATTTAAGTCTATAAGCTATATTTACTTTTGAATGTAAATTTGAAACACTTAGGAGTTTAAAAAGAATATTAACCATGGCTTCTCATTTGCCAAGCCCTAGTGCTCCATCTCCACTACTTTGGGAAAATATGTCTTAGTATGCATTCTAGATTGGCCTTAAAGTCAGGACCCTGACCTGTGCTTCTGGAGTACTTGGCTGCAGATATTATGGGTTCCTCTCCAGCTCTACTCTCCTAAGCTCCAATCCCAAGGCTGTTGTCTGGGTTTCTCAGTGATACCATCAAGTTAACTTTAAAGCAATATGTTAAGAACAACATAAGTAAACCTATGAATCTATTTTGTGTGTTATTTACTTTGAACTGAATGAACTGATCTGAGCCTCCAATTTTTTAACATTGGTACCGTGAGCTTCTTCTCTTTTTATCTTCATAGAGTAACTTTTAGTGTGCACAACCCACCCACAGTGTATGTGCAGTTACCTACCCTATTGTAATTATCTTAATCAACATTTATTAACTATAGTCATAATCTATTAAATATGTTGACTTCGGAGTTCTCAGTAGACATTTGTCATTTCCCTACTCTGCTTTTAACTAAGTAACTAAAATCTAGCATAGGACAACATTGTACATGGAGCCTCTCATATTTTGTTTCTATTTTCTAAATTACCATTTCACTACCTGTTTCTCTTTTTCGCATAAATGTTTCATGTGAGAACACTAAACAGTCTATACATATGTGAACTTTAAATATTCACAGGAGAATGCCTACAACTGATAAAGTAAGTAAAGTAGCAGGATAGAAAATTAACTTAAAAGAAGCATGGCATTGGATCTGGATGGGAGGGGAAAGTGTTGGTGCAGTTTTAAAGTGATAAGTTTTCTTTATCCTGAGTAGCTCCCAAGTAAATGAGAAAAAGACTATAAGATTTATTTATTCAAGCTTTACAGCATAATAGCTGAACAGTATTAATCTATTTTAATCCTCTAAACTAATCTACTACCTCCCAGCCAAAATCCCTGAAATACTTGCATTTTCGTATTGATCTGGCTTTCTCTGCTCCAGGTGTGTTCTCATGGTGGCTCCTACACCCTTTCCCCTTTCCAAATCCTCCCCTACTCTCCTTTCTCCTCCTCTCTTTGCTGGAGTCATATATTCAGCATTATTATTTCCTCTGCTCATCCATGGGCTGATCAGCTTTTATTGACAAATCCCAGATAAATGGGGAGCAATATTTATGCACATTGAGGGAGGAAATTCTTAGAAGAAGCTTTACAATGACATGTCAGAATTGCAACCAGGTATGGGGGCAGAGAAGTCAGCATTTGAATAATATGATAATCTTTACACAGTGCACAGTAACATTATGCCAGCAGAGAAGCGGAGAGAAACTGGATATTGGAAGGAGAAACTGTAATCTGGACATACTGTGTGGAAAAAACATCTATTTCCAACAAAAGGGAGAAAATACTCCACACATACCTTACCATTAACTCCCAGAGGAAAGCTAATGGTATTTTAACATTTTCTTTAGATTGTGTTAGGTAAATCAAATGTTAATCAATGTAGTATGTTTTGGAAGATAGCTGAGTACTTTCATGGTTAGTAAGAGTAATTGTTAATGGATAATTCAATAGTCTGCACATTTATCTTAGAGTCTATATTTATTCTTTTAATAAATTTAATAAATATATAAGATTTCATATTAAAAGCTCTAACTTTTAAAGATAAAAGCAAGAATAATCCTAACAAACTTCAAGTAGATACCATCCATTTTATGGGATAGACATCATTTTATAATTTTCTATGAAGTGGCCTAGAACAGGATGCTCACTTAGAGTCCTCCATGTAAACCATTCTTTCAGGGTTCAGGAGGGACATACCAGTGAGGTACCATTAGTACTAAGACTCCAGATTTAGATTTAAGAAAGACTTCTGCTTTTATCCTAAAAGTTAATAAGGTATTTTAAAACACATTTTCTTGGCAGACGCCTTTTAGATAAAAACATGTCAGTTTGATCCCAGGGTAAAAAGCTAGATGTTTAGGATGGTCAATGTAGTTCACTGTTAGCCTGATTTGGAAAGCCAGAATCAAGTTGCAAAATATACTTTGCATGATAGTATTTAGTGTAAGAGAGAACTACTAAAGCTGATTTCAGCAAATGGGATAAAATTCAAATAGTCAGTAGCACATTTATCTTAGAGTCTATATTTATTCTTTTAATAAATTTAATAAATATATAAGATTTCATATTAAAAGCTCTAACTTTTAAAGATAAAAGCATCTAAGACTAAATCCCCATCAAAAATAAACTTCAAGTAGATACTATCCAGGATTTCAACAATGGGATAGACATCAGTCCCTGAACTCAAGCAGTATTTTATAAAATTTTGGTTCAGTGAACAGAATTGAAGACCCAGAAATGAAACAGGATGCTCACTTGATTTTTTGACAAAGGAGCCAAACCATCCATTAAACCAAATGGTGCTGGTTCAACTGGAGGTCAACATGTAGGAATGCAGATTGATCCATGCTTATTTCAGTCCAGTGGATCAAGGACCTCACATACACTAAACTAATAGAAGTAAGCATTGGAACACTCAGATAAAAGATTTAGATTTTAAGATCAGAAATCAGCAAATGGATCTTTATCCTGAAAGTTAAAGGACACTGGGTTGGGACAAAAGCGGCAACCAACAGATTGGAAAAGATCTTTACAAATCCTAAGATTGTATATATCTAAAATATAAAACTCAAAGAATAGAAAGACAAATTTTTTAAAAATGGGGTTGAGCTAAACAAAGAATTCACAGCTGAGGAAAATGGCTGAGTAAAGAAATGTTCAAAACAAAATGAAAAATCAAAAAACCCTCAGTTTGACCACCAGTGAGAATGGCTAAGATCAAAAAAAGCTGACAGCAAAATGCTTGTAGGATGGAAAGAGAACTCCTCCATTGTTGGGGTTCACTGCTTTAGCATTCTGATGGAGGTTCCTCAGAAAATGGACAATAAAGACAGGATCAGCTATACCTCTCTGGACTATATACCCAAAAGATGAATAAAAAGACACGTGCTCCAATATGTTTGCCATTTATAATAGCCAGAAGCTACCAAAGAACCCAGAGCAGAATTACAGAAAAATGTGGTACATCTACACAAGAATATTACTCAGCTATCAAAAACAACAACAAGAAATTTGTAGGCAAAATGGTTGAACTGAAAAATCACCTAATCACCTAAAAGTTGAATATTTCCTAGATGCCTAGAACAATTTCAAAATGTGAACACCCTTCTTTAAAAAGGGGGAACAAGTGGCAGGAAGAAGAGAGGCAAAAGATTAAAACAATAGGCATTCAGAGCCTGCCCCACATGTGGGCCCTTTATAAGATAATTTCACTGAGAGACAACAGAATACACACTCATACAAACCACACACACACATGAAGACACAGACATATGTACAACAATGCCAAGCAACCACAGATACACACACTCAAACAGGGTACAAATGAATACAGACACATAAGACACCCCAGACATGTTGATACACCAGGGGGAGGGACGAAAACACACTTGAAATGTATATAAAAAATTTCAAGTTAATAAAAAAGAGTAGAGAGAATTCTTCCAGGTAAAAGCACACACAGACACAGACACACATAGACACAGACATGCTGATACACACACATACACACACTCAAACACACACAGACACATAGACACAGACATGCTGATACACACATACACACACTCATGCACACACAGACACAGACACACTGATACACACACACACACACACTGATACACACACAGACACAGACACACTCATATATACACACACAAACACACACACAAACACACACACACATACACACACACACACACACACACACACACACACACACACTTCACAATGATATTCTCCCATACTGATATATAAATGCTTCTCTACTCATAAAGGTTTTGTCTTATTCTTAGTTACCTTGCTCACCTGCCCTTTTCAGTTATTTTAAATGTCATTTTAAAATATAATCTGTGAGCTCCTTTGGCCTCTGAACATTTGGCCTTATATGTTTCTAATTTGTATTAAACTGTTTTATTCTTGACTTTTCTCCAGGGAGCAATTGGACAGTTGCGGGGAGAGAGGGGAGGTACCACTATAGTCATTAAGAACACAAAAGAGGCAACAACCACAAAATAGCTTTAAGTTTTCATATAATAAAGAAGATAAAATGTCATAGATAATGGTGTTAATACTAGATTAAGTATGGACTAATAATCATATAGTAACAGACACAACAATGCAGTTAATTGAGATAGTGTTGAAATATGAACACGATGTCACTAAAGGGAAAAGAATGATGATGTGTCTTAAGAAATCAACCCAAATATATTTAATACAATGAAAATTTCACATAGCTCGTTTCAAATTCCATATCTTGCCATGTTACTTCAGATCTTATATTAGCTACTTTAATTTTTAAAGGAACATTTAGATACTGGCAGAGCCTCTCAGAGGACAGCCATGGCAGGCCCTTGTCTGCAAGCCCATCTTGGCATCATCAATAGTGTTAGGGTTGGGTATCTGTGCATGGGATAGATCCCAAGGTAGGGTGGTCTCTGGACAACCTTTCCTTCAGTCTCTGCTCCACTCTTTTTCCCTGTATTTCTGTTAGACAGGAACAATTATGGTTAAAAATCTTCAGATGGGAGGGTGTCCCCATCTCTCAACTAGGGGACCATGTTTATCCTTAGGAGGTGGTTTCTTCAGGTTCTATCTCGCCTCTGTGGGGCATTTCAGCTGATCTCATCCCTGTTGCATACTAGGAGCCTCCCGCATCCATGGTGTCTGGTACTTTCTAGTGGTTCCCCCTGTACTCCAATCCACACTTTTGCATATATCTACTCATTGTTCTGATCCTTTAGGCTTTTCTTCTGTCTCCCCCCATACCTGATCCTGCCTTCGCCCTCCTCTCTCCCACCCATTTTCTTCCCTTTCTCTGCCTCTCATGATTATTTTGTTCCCCCCTTTGAACTGAATTGAAACATCCACACTTTGGATTTCCTCTTTGTTAAGCTTCAGATGGTCTATGAGTTGTATTGTGAGTATTCTGAGCTTTTGGGCTAATATCCACTTATTAGTGAGTACATACCATGTATATACTTTTGAGTCTGCATTACCTCACTCAGGATGTTATTTTCTAGTTCTATTCATTAGCCTGCAAAATTCCTGAAGGACTCATTTTTAATAGCTGAGTAGTATTAATTGTGCAAACATACCACATTTTCTGTATCCATTCTTTTGTTGAGGGACATCTGAGTTGTTTCTAACTTCTGACTATTATAAATAATACTGCTACAACTGTAGTGGAAGACATATCCTTGTGATAAGGTAGAGCATCTTTTGGTTATATGCCCAAGTGTGGTACAGCTGGGTCTTCAATTAGAACTATTTTTAATTTTCGAAGGAAATACCAGATTGATTTCCATAGTGGTTGTACCAGCTTGCTAAGATGTAGATACTTAGAGCTAACCACTGGACTGAGCCCAGGACCTCTCTGGAAGAATCAGGGGAAGGAGTGAAGGAGCCAAAGGGAATTGCCCCTCCAAAGGAAGAACAACAGTATCAACTAACTGGACACTTCAGAGCTAACAGGGACTTGACAACTTTCTTACCTCTACTTACATGCTCTGGTATGTGCATCCCAATCTACACATCTTGCATCACAGACAATAGTAAGGCATTTCAAATTTAAAAATTCATTTACAAAAATGTACTATTTTCATTTCACTGAATCTCCAGTAAGTATACATGTGGAATAAACCAAAAATGAATTAGAGAATATAATTAATGATATTTTTACCCCTCCACAATTCACCTATCCCATATCACTCTCCCTTCTCCCCTCTCCCCTTTGCCCCTATGTGGGTGCTCCTACTCCCACTTACCCACTCCTGCCTCACCTGCCGAGCATCCCCTATTTTGGGGCATCAGGCCTCCACAGGGTCAACGTCCTCTCCTCCCACTGATGTCAGATAAGACCATCCTCTACTACATATGTATCTAGAGTGATGGATTCCTACATGGATACTCTTTGGTTGGTGGTTTTAACCCCCCACATTATTGCTGATGCCAAGAAGCCTTTGCTAACAGGAGCCCAGTATGGCTGTTCCCTTAGAAGTTTTACCAGCACCTGACCAATACAGATGCAGATACTCATAGCCACCCATCGGACTGAGCATGGAGACCCCAATGGAAGAGCTAGGGAAAGGACTGAAAGAGCTGAAAGAGATTTCAACCACATAGAAAGAACAATATTAATTAATTAATTAATTGTCTTTTAAAAGCATTTATGATATACACGTGAGAATATTTCTCCAGTATTCTTTTATTGAACTTAGTGATATAATTTAACCATTGGTATTCAAATATGTAGTGGATAAGATTTAATTAGCCAAGTCAACTAACATGTATGTCTGTTATTCTATAGTATAATTACTTTAAATCAACCCACAGTAGTCTACTAGCTATGATGTTGATTCCAAAGTTATTTTCAAAAATCTTAGTAATAATTGCTATTAAAATGTATATACCAGAATTATATAAGGTATTTTACATATTATGATACATTAATATTAGATATATTAGATAACAGTTAATAAACTACTGTGTTAAATCAACAAATTGCAATAAATTTTATAGAGGATTAGTATACCAGTGAATTGCAAGGCATTAGGATGATGCTTTTAGTCATTTTTGAAGGATGCGTTATTAGATTAAATGTGGAAATTCCAAGACAGTTTGAATAATTCAAGACCTCTAGTTGGTTTAAGGGAACGTAAAATTCAATCAAAATTTCTCTGAAACTTATGTCCTTACAAAGGATTCCATCTTATTTTAAATTCAGTGCAGATATGCAAGTTTTAATTAGAAAACCCTGACAGAATAGTGTAATCCTGCTCCCAAGTAAGATGAAAATGGCGGTTTATTCATGCCTAAGTACACATATGGCCCGATATGAAAATATCTTAGGATACATGTAGCAAGTGTTGAGTTCAGATTCAGCTGACTTAGAACCATTTCATTTTGTTTCTTTATAATGGTCCTTTGTGGATCTTATATATTCTAAATAATATTCATCCTACTTTTTCATTCCTCCTACAGCCATCACACTTGCCTACCCATCCAATTATGCAAGTTTTTACCATACTACTTTTAATTTCTTAACCCATAGAGTATAAAGAGTTGGTACTACCCATGTACTCTTGGATTAGCATATTTTCACTGAAGCAAGCGTCCATTCACCCTGGGCTACCTCCTTAAAGAAATGTGACTCACAACCTCCAGAATCCAAAAACGAACCAGAAGAGAATAAGTTAAAATCAGAGTATAAAAATATTTTTACAAAATAGACAAAATTGAAAAATATGGATTTTTTCCAGAATAAAAAAGCTGATTCTATTTATTCAGCATCACAGAGGACCATTATATAGTCACCTATGATTCAATGACAAAAGTAACTCCTATGTCAGAATATGTAGTTGTTGAATTAAAGAAATGATCATTAATACTTAAATGATTATTGAAATACTTTTTGGTAATTTGGTACTGAAAGACCCCTGGAGCAGGGAGACCCTCACTCAAGTCTCGGGATGACGCGACCCCCCAAGCACTCATGTAAGACTGTCCTTGCTGTAATTTACAGGAGGTTTATTGATAGGAACCACTGCACTGGGGTCGAAACTCATATGCCACGCAGAGGCAGTAAAGTTCAACCACCAGTAGCTAAGAGAAGGGGAATTTAAAGGAAGAGACCACAACCCAAGGGGGTAGGGAGGGCATCATTGGAAAATGTCAAGAATACCAGTGAAAAATCACAAGGAGGAGCTTCCTGTTTCTCAAGATTGTTTAACTTTATGGTCCTTTAGTTCCTGGGAGAAGCTTCCTGCTTCTCAAGGTTGTTCTCTAAGATTTTAATCTAACTTTATAGTCAGCTAATTCCTCGGAGAGAGTTGTCAAACCAGCTGGTATAATTGCAGTTCCAGGGCCTGACCAGTTTCTTTCTTCTGCTCTAAACTTTTGTCTAGGGGGGCAACCTTAAAATTTCTACCTTTCAGTACCAACATCAGTGTTAGAGTATTGTCTATTCAAAAGGTGCACTTATCAGTGTTGACTATTTCTCTTTAAATTTAGAAGTGTTTTATGAACTATTTGTATAACACCTCACTCAGCACCCAGGTAAAGATGGACCAACCAGGTCAAATCCCTTAATAGAGAAAAGATGAGAAACTAAGAAACAAAGATGAGGTTCATCTTGGACAAGGAAAATAGTAAATGTGTCTATGGTTTGATATGTAAAAATGGCAGGGCTCCATTGGCAGTGTTTGATGCTGGACTTCCAGAAGTCTTTGTGAATGTTTGCCTTATAGCCTTCAGAATAGGAGAATGTACAATACCAGACAGGTCTGACACAGAGTAAGAGCCACCTGTAGGGGATTGCTTTGCTGCTGTTGTATTTTGATGCTAATCCTGCCGCTGATGAGGAGCTGATCATGGGATTCCAGGTGAACCTGCTACCCAATTTAACTGGCCAATTAAAGGCTAGAGCCTGTGATTGGGCAGTGGAAGGGAAAGGTGGGGCTGGAAGTTTTGGAGAAAGGAGAGAAGAAGGAAGAAGAGGTCTATGAGATTGGGTGATGGAAAGAGAAGAAGATGGAGGAAGAGGAGGTAAAAGATGGAGCAGCCCCATGTGGCCTGGAGGAGCCACAAAGGAACTAATGATCTTACTGCTGGAGTATAGTGGTAGATCTACCCAATCTAGGCGTGCAGCTTATAAATATTATAACTGAGTTGTGTGTTCTTCGCATGGGCATATTGGTGTTAGAGATTTACTGGTATAAATCTGGCTGGTATAAATATAAAAGTTTCCAGTGTTTTCCATTCATTGAGTGAGACCAGGTCAATCATTGGTGTTCTACAGAACAGCCTTGGGGGTGGATGGTGTGCGGAATGCAAGCAGTAGCTTCCGGCTCATGTTTGGTCGGCTTAGCAGGCCAGCCTCAGGAGCCATGCCCAGACCGCCAATTGTGGCACAGGGCAAGCAGCAAGCAGAGAACTGGAGAGCTAGTGTGGGAGCTAGTGTGACCAGGGCCACTGCTGTTACTAGAGCATAGCTGGATTTTAATTTTTAAAATTACACGAACAACCACCTAACATAGACTACCTCTAAAATGAATTCAAGGTAACATTTTAAATCCTATGAGTACCTGCTTATGGCAAAGATAAAAGACTGAAGATGTTTACATGAACATAGAAACCAAGTTCCCTGAAAAAAAAAAGGAAGACATTTGACAGTATTTTAAGTAGCATGCATGAATTATCTCATTCTTTATTACCACATAAAATAAATGCTACCATGAATTTAACATAAGAGGATTTTGAAGCATAGACGTTAAGTCACATATCCCAGGGCCAAGACTGGAGACAAACTGGATATTCTCGACATTTGAATTCCCATTTTCAGCTCCTTCTCTCCTAGCCATGCTATCTAAAGAGTGAATATGTTACAGAGGTGTGTGGACTACCCAGATATAAGTGCATCTCTGCACGGAAACATGCCCTGTGTCTCAGAAGTCTTTGTCAATCCAGATTTATAGAAGAAACGGTTAATCCCACCACAGGCATTTCCTGCTTTGCTAGTTCTAGCACTGCTTTCTGATTCTTCAGCATGACTTGGGTTAATAATACAATTATGTACCCTACCTGAACTTAATTAGACCAGATGCTTATATATTCTTCTGAGACATGGATATTTTAACCAGTGTAATTCACGGTCTGCTTCAAATTTGGTAATATACCTGATGCTTCTGAGATCAAGAAAGTCATTTCTAAGTGACCATCAGGAGCCTAATTCAAGTCATCCCACTGCTAATAATATTAATGTGGAACGTTAAGCAAATGAACCCATTAAGCATATTGAAAACCCGGCAATCATCTCTAAGTAGATGAATAATGCGATGGGCTAATTCATCCAATCTTTTATTCTGGTAAATTTAATTAAGCATCTCACTAAAAATTTACACAATTCTGTTTAATATTCTCTTACCTATTGAGGAGTGCAAATGAGTATGCTCCAATGTAAGATCAAATAAAGAACTTTACTTACCAGGTTTCTGCTTTTTATAGATGATGCTTCCCTTATAAAAATCTATTCTTAGGCTAGAGTTTGTTTAAAGTCCCTAAAAGCTTCCATTAACCTGAAATCATATTGCATCCATTTCTTTACAATACAAAATAAATAAATAAAAGTTAAGAAGTATGCATACACATGTAATAAAGAAAGGACAAAAAACATCCATCAAGTATAGCAAAATGAGTAAAAGCTAGTAGAGATATGGAAACTGAGTAAGTTGAATTATTTCTGTTCATAGTGCCTGGTTTAATGTTCTCTCCAGCAAGCGGAAAGGCCACTTTATTGATATCATCCAGAAAACTCTCTCCACTTATCCTTATCTGTAAGTCATGCAAAGTTGGTGGTCTGATCATATTATTCAGATCTTCATAGAGAGCAAACTTTCTGCAAGCAAAGTTGTTTTAAAAACCAGGAAAGTCTTTATTGTTCTTTTGCATTGTATGTCATTTCATTTTGTAGAACTATTTTCAGCTAGATTGTATTTTATAAAATGGCATGTTTTCACGTATATTTTTAGTGTTTAATAATTTATCCCTGATAGGACTTAAAGACTGTACACTATGGTACTTTGAATGGAAATGCTTCCCATCATCTCAGATAGTAGCCCTCTAGGGAGGTGTGTTCTTGTTGGAGTATGTGTGATCTTGTTGGATGAGGTATATCACTGTGGGACCTGCTTGGGGTTTCAAATGCCTGAGCCAAGCTCAATGTCTCAATCCTTTCTTGTTTCCTGCCAATAAGTACATAGAACTCTCAACTCCCTCTCAAGCACCATGTCTGCCTGCTTGCCACTATGCATCCTGCCATGATGAAAATGCAGAACTATAAGCTAGCCTCAATCAAATATTTCCTCATAAGAGTTGTTGTGGTCATGTTGTCTTATAGTAATAGAAATTATAACTGAGACATCCAGTTATTTTGAATATCAGTTACCTAATCATTTGGAGTTTATTGTATAGTTTGGATATGTTTGTACTGTCAAAGCATTTGTAATTGGAAATATAATCCCATTAAACATATGTCTAAAATTGTTTATGACTTTAAATGTAATGAAAAAGGTATTTAAATAATTTTGTAAGGTGTATTTCTTCTTGTGTTTTATTGTAGCTTATTTATCCTACTATTTAATTATTTAAAAGATTTGAATTAAATTTTTATTTTTAGATTTAGTGATTTGTTTTTAGGTGTATGGCTGATAGAATATATATGATATATATATGGTGTGTGTGTGTGTGTGTGTGTGTGTATTTCTGCAGAGTATAAATTTCTGACCTGGGGTTATGAATGACAGTTTGCAACACGTAGGTGCATATGTGCACATTAGAGCACTCATACATATGCCAATCTGTGGTATCTAAAGCTGAAAATAATAACAATGGCCTGGTGCAATTAAATATCATTATCTGTCAACAGAATAGATATTAGGACTGTGATAATTGTATGGTACAAACTATGGGGCACATAAAAACTTCATAAAAGACTGCTTGTTCACTTTTGATAGTGTGCTTACCAGCGTAACTAGCTATGAGCATTAAAAACTGGACATACTGTCAAGTGCAAAGAATTTCCATTAATGTAGAAAAAATATAACTGGGAAAGACAAGTGTTCTTGAAGTGATCACCAAATGACCGAGTCTTTTGTCATAGTGGAACACTGAATAGGATTCTATAGGGAATAGCAATTTTTATGAATTTGGGGAAAGTAACTTTGGGGGAAAAGTGAAACAAAAAAAATCTGCTGGAGCCTGGAGAGATTGTTGAGCAATTAAGAGAAGCTTCTGCTTTTCCAGGACTTGTGTTCGGGTCCCATCAACCTATAGTTTCAGCTCTAGGGAAGGAAGCCCTCTTTCTATCTTTGTGGATATTGTGGTTTTGAAGAGAATGGCTCCCATACGCCCAAAAGCTTGAATACTTGATTCCCAGAAGATGGAACTGTTTGAATATTACTGGAAGTGTGAATTTGTTAAAGATGTCACAGTGTGAATTTGTTAAAGATGTCACTGGGGATAAACTTTGAGGTTTCAAAAGACTTATGTCATTTCCTCAGTGTCTGTTTCTGCCTGGTGGTTGTGCATCGAAATGGAGCTGTTTTCCACTGCCCCAGACACCTGCCTACCTGCGACCATACTTGTAGCCATGATGTTCACAAACTCTAACCTGACATTATAGATCCGCAATGAATTATTTTTATCTACAAGTTTCTTATCATCTCAATAGAAAAGAAACTAATACATTTGGTGTCTATACTCCTAAGAGTATATTTAAATACCAGGTATATAAAATGAGATAGATAAAAACTGAGTATAAATCTTTCAACAAGTCTCTTTGTATCCTTTTTTGTATTTAATTACAAAATAATATTATTTAAATTATTGATATCTTAATTTAAAGAACCTCTTAAATTATAAAGCTTTGCCTCATCACTGAATTCATTTTTATAGGAGTTTGTAATTTATCTTCAATATTGACCTTCTATACATTGCTAGAATATTTTAAGTAATATCTGATGCTTTGTCTTTTATGGAAAATTTAATAAAATATTTAATTTCATTAGTAGGATACAAACAGGAAATGACATTAATCAAACAATTCTAACAAATACACAAATAGACTTCTACTTTATGTAGTTTGAGATTCTCTTCCTTTGTAAATAAAGACCTTATCTTCACCAATCATTTTTCATGTTTTATATATACAGAGAAAGCTCGGCAATAAAGATAATGAAAATAATTTAAACAAAGTGGCAGTTTTTTATAAAAATATATACATATATTGAATAAATATTGTACATACAGCTTTTTCAGCATAATAGGTATAAAATCTTTCATTAGGAAACTCTGTCTTCTCAAATTCAATGCAAATGTCAATACTTCTTTGTCACACATTTTATATTTTATGCAGTCATTGATGTCATTGAGTGTTCTGTTATGAATGAAATTAGCCTTCTCATATATCAGGTGTTTAGTATATGAAATTTTTAAAAATAAAGTATGAAATTTAGTTGGTAATTTTAATGATGCTTTAAATAACTATGGAAATATAAAGTATATTTTTATATTTCTAAAGCAATATAAAACATTCCAAGTACTTTTGATTTGATCCCCCAAGTTAGTTCTCAGTGTTGTTTTGAGTAAAGAATTCCTTGTCCAACTTTCTCACCATTTCTGTGTGTATCTATCTTCTGTTGACTGCAGGCATGAGCCTGGTATTTCAAACAGTATGAAAGGAAGAAGTTTGGCAATGAATGTGTTTAGCTTGGTCTGAGAAGACAGTTGCATTTTTCAGAACTGTTAGATCAGGCTGTGGAAATGGCTCACTGGAGATAGTGTGTGCTGCTCAGATATGAAGTTCTGAGTTTGATTTGCCAGCACTAGTTAAGCCGAGACATGACAGCAGTCCTCTGTGATCCTACCAGTGGTGGGGCGGTGATAGGCAGATCACAGGCATTCTCTGGCCAGCCAGTATATCTTGAAAGTTGTGCTTCTCTGGTTTAGAGAGTGATGCTGTTTCAAAAAGTAAAATGGAGAGTCATAGAAGAAGATATTAGGTACCCAAATTACCACCTTAGGCCTTCATTACTGTACACACACACACACACACACACACACACACACACACACACATGCACACACACTAGTAGAATTGTTGAGGAAGAGCAACCATACACAGAAATATAAGGTTTAGTTAATTCTTTTACAGTGGTTATTGGAGGTTTATTTTGTTTGTTTGTTTGTTTGTTTGTTTCATTGCATGATCTATTGACAGTGTGAGGTTCTTCACCCTGATTTTGTATGGTTCTCTCAGTACTTGCAATATAACCATGGAGGTATGAAGTGTGGCTGTTGGCTGCTAAATGGAAGCAGCTCATTAGTTTGGAATACCCCCATCATTATTCCAAGGTATTAAGAGTACATTTTTGTGACTGCATCTGCTAAGATCCCTAAGCACTGTGATCAGGCTAACGGTGATTGTTGGGCAGTATTGGGCAGAATATAAAATAAAGAATGCACTCTCATTGGTCTGCTAGTACCTCCAACTGAAAGAAGAAGGAATTGCAGTCCCTTGCACATGTAATTCATGGCTTCTAACATGGGTCACGGTGGAGATTAAGGAGATAGCGTGACTGCACTCAGAAACTCTCACCTGTATAACCACCACGACAAGGTGGAAAGGACAGATAAAAAACAGTATGATCAGGAAACAAGCCATTTACCTTGGTGATTCTGTGTCAGTAAATAAAATATAGTATTATTCAGCCCTAAAATTCAAAACAGAACTGATAAAACAAAATAATATTTAAACACTGTTTGACAACAATTTCCCTCTAACCTCTCATAATTTTTTCCTTCTATAAACCCCAATTTAATCCTAAGTTGAGACATTGATATCCAAAACTGCTATTATATGAATAATTATCAATGGTTTCTTTTTATGGCTTTTTAATCATGTTTTCACACACACACACACACACACACACACACACACACGTTTAAATTATATAATTATAGTCTCCTGAGTTATTTAGTGTTGTTCATATATTTATATGGCCTGTCGTCTCAGGTTTCGTAACCTGTCAGGAGACTCATTCTTGGATTGATTTTCCCTCAGCTAGCAACTGGTGATAGTTTGAGAATTGATCCATTTGGTATAAATGGTGTCACTTTTAGGACTTCTTTGGCCTAACTGTTCATGTGTCTCAATTTTCTGTCATATATAGAAGTTACTATCTCCAGAAGCAGTCCAGTTTTTCCTCTTGACCTTACAGCCTGTCTCTGTGATATCCTCTCTTCATGAAATGACTGAGGTATCCTCTGTAATACACATTGTCCTCCCGATTTTTGGCCAAATATTTTAGGTGACCTTAGTTCTGTGGTTATAAATATAATTATTTAGCCTGAGGTTCAAAGTATTAACTGTTTAGTGTGGTGTCCATAGCCATTGCTCTTCTAGGTTCAGTGGCTTCACAGGCCAGGTGTATTTGACTAGGTTTACAGTTTCTGACATTATTTCTTTCCTACTGGGTAGGCTGTAAATCCAACTAGATAGCCATTGGTTACTTCTAAGATGTTAGTGCCACTATTGTATGTTCCAAAATATATAAGTATTATGGGCATTGCTTTCCACAGCTAGAGGAGCTGGGCATAATTATTGATTTTTATAAAAATAAATACGTTTCATTTCTTCCTTGGTCACTTTCATAGCTCCTTCTGATACTGTATAAGTTCCTGCTCAGCTCCAGATTGATTTTTGAAGTCCTCCTTGTGAAATATTTTATGCCTTCGAAACAATACGGTTTTGCCTTCTGTGTTTGGAAGGCAAAACAAGGCAATGACAATATTCCTTCCTGTTTTGGAAGGATCTTGAAATTACTTATTCCACCTTCTTTACCCTCCCACCTGCCCTTGTAGTCTCCACTCAATCTTCCACTTCTGCAATAATAGACCCTATGTCCTCATGTTCTACTCTTTAGAGCGTCTGTCTACTTCTCTAATACTCATGGTCCCACTTTTCTTGTATGATCTCGGGTTGAGTCAGGGTTTTTACTCACAACTAAGAACTCTCATTTAGGTGCCACAAAGAAGTGCAAACAGGTGGTGTTTGTCTTTCTTGGTCAGTATTAGGTCACTCAGTAAATTTTCTAGTTCCATCTATTTACCAGCAATAGAATATTTAATTTTTCTTTTCAGCCAAATAGTATTCCATTTTATATATGTAGCCAACTTTTCAATATCCATCTATTTCTCCTCATATCAATTAAGCTAATTATTGGACAATCTGAAAGTACTACTTTATTCTGTCACATCCAGTTTTATCAAGTTTTCCTGCCACAGTTTGTAATATGCTCAGATCAATGCTGAAGTTTTCTCTAGTCTTTTGTTTTTTACTTTTTATTTTTTTGTCTTTCTTTAATAAGGTGTGCCTCAGAACCATTTTAGGAAAACTGGAAACTTAGCCTAAGACTACCTCACTCACTTAAGAGTTAGTAATATTGGCCCTTCAGTTCATTTCATCTTCTACTTACATTATTTCTGTCTATCAATATTAAACATTTCATTTTGGAGTATTAACATGGCTTACATGGGAAAAAATTGCCATGGTAATATGCCTCTGGGTGTTTAGTCCTTGGAACATATGCAAGTGTGGTTAGAGAAAACTAACTCTACAAATTTGTGTGCTAATCACCACGCATGAGCTGGGGAACATGCACACACAGATGTACATGTGTGATGATCATAAGGAGGAGGATGAGTATATAGATGATGATGAGTTTGATGATTGAAAGCATCATTTGATGAGAATTTCAGAGAACAAAGCACATAACAAAGATACAGTGTTTTGTTGTGTTTAAAATATTATGTAACATTTTTTTCAAAAATAATATTATAAAAGTAGACATATGTCTACTTATGAGAAAACGAAAAATAACTGGTTATAATGCAGTGTATTTCTATTCACTGTCTTTCCTCCTCAATCCTTGGGTCAGTTACTTACGTCCTTGGTTTCATTTTGTTTCTTATGTTACTCATCTGTCCTGATATTTGTTGAGAAAAGAACCCCACATTCAGTCAGACAGCAGTGAGCAAACCTCTATTGACCTGTTCCAGGGATGTTCTGTGGTCTTTAATAAAAAGTGCATTCTCATTACTGTTTATTTCCTGCCTCAAAAACACAAAATTTGAATAGGTTATAGAGAGCAAATTTACAGCCTGGATTAAGTGAAAGAAGGAGCAGTGTTGAATAATACAATTATTAACAAAAATAATAGCATTCTTTAAAATATTAGAACCCTGATTAGCAGAAGCAAAATGCAAGTATTTAGGCCAATGGCAGCAAGAGAAAGCTTCTTAATGATGATGGCTTCTTAATGATGATGAGGGTCTAACAGCCTCTCCAGACGGGAGGGAAAGGTTACCCTTTACAGTCTCTCTAGCTTAACTGGGCAACCCACTAGCTGATATCATTTTGGGTAAATACCATGAATTGGCAAATATAGTGAGATCTCCACCAATTAAAATGTAAAATAAATTATGACACTTTTTGTGCAATTATTGTATACATAAAATTAAAGAGACATCGAGTTTCCTGAATGATAATAAAAATATCCAACTAAAATTGCCTCTTTCAGCATAAATGAATAAAGAACACAGCAAGTTTATCTTCAAGAGGAGAATTTCTCAACAGCTTTCTTACCTGAAATATTTTACTATGGCATTGCTGATAGTTTCCACATTCTTTTTCAAAATATGTTTCTTTTATTGAAAATAGGAAGTTTTTTATATCATGATATATCCTGATTGCCATTTCCCAATCCCTTTATCAGTCCCAGTTCATGCCTACCTCCTTCACTTCTAGATCCACCTCCATTGTCTCAAGTTAGAAAGAAAACTGACTTCTAAAGGATATTTATATATAATATAATATAATATAATATAATATAATAAAAATCTAATACATTGGATATGACAAAACAAGCAGAAGGAAAAGAGTCAAAGACAAAGCACAAGAATCAGAGAACAATTTGTTTGCCCACCAAAAAGAACACTAAACTTAAAGCCGTAAGACATATGGAGAAGATCTGGAGGGTGAAATGAAAGGAGTGTGTGTGTGTGTGTGTGTGTGTGTGTGTGTGTGTGAGAGAGAGAGAGAGAGAGAGAGAGAGAGAGAGAGAGAGAGAGAGAGAATGTCTTTATTTTCTTTAAAAAATAAAAAGAAAGGAAAAGGAATCACCCACATATGACATTATTAAACAAGGCACTCCCAAGATGCCATATGTAATTGTGTTCATTTTCTGGTCGCTATCTTCTGCTTGACATTCAGCCTACCCTTAAAAACAGTTTGATTCTCTGATGAGACTACCTTGTATAGAACAAAATTTTCAATTGCAAGTAGTTACCCACTAAATATCTTGTGGGTTAGTGATGGAGGCATGTTTCCTTGTCAGGAGCCATCATA
Source organism: Rattus rattus (assembly GCF_011064425.1). Taxonomy (NCBI): domain Eukaryota; kingdom Metazoa; phylum Chordata; class Mammalia; order Rodentia; family Muridae; genus Rattus; species Rattus rattus. The sequence goes on along the minus strand of NC_046154.1, from coordinate 191,711,344 downwards.
AGACAAGCTAATAACTAACAAGTGATCTTACTGAGATGACCACCTTAGATCAACCTCTAAGACAGAACTCCAATAGGCAAGACATGGGAGAAATTTATTTTAACAAAGATTCCTGCTATTAAAATGGTTTTTCTGTTGTTGTTGTTGTTGTTGTTGTTAAGCCTATATGATGGGCCTTAGGTATTAGCCCACCCTTTTGAGTCTCTAAAGATCTACAAAAAATACTGTCTTTTAGGGGTGCTCTATAGACAAATAGATGACTTCTTAATTCTTATTGATGTTCACATAAGATCCTAAAATTATATCAGTATTTATTAAATTCTTTTATAGTAGGACTGCTATTAGGTCTCTTCTGAAAGTCAAAACTGCAAAGAGAACTGTTAGTCTCCCATGTATCACCAGTTACTTGCTTCTAGAAGGAACCAGACTGTCTACTGCTCAGAGCACACTCCAGGAGATTGTAAAACCAGTAACCAAAGGTCATAAAAAGGGAACTAATGGTTTATTATAGGTGCTAGAACAGAAGATAAACTATTGACTGGGTTTACCCATACAAAACTTCACTAATCACTTAGTTATGTTTTTAATTTATTTATTTAGTTTCACACTCCAGATTTTATTCTCTGGTCCACCCCCTCTCAGGGTTTCACATCCCATACCTCCCCAATCCCACAGTACTTTCCCTGGCCCCACAAAAATGACCCCACCCCATCCACCCCACCAGACCTCTAAACTTCCTGGAGCCTCCAATCTCTTGAGGATTAGATGCATCTTCTTTAACTGAACAGAGACCCGGGAAGCCAGTGCTGTATATGTTTTGGAGGCCTCATCTCAGGGTACGCTGCCTGGTTGGTGATCCAGTGTCTGAAATATCTCAGGGGTCCAGGTAAATTGAGACTGCTGGTCCACCTACAGGGTTGTCCTCCTGCATAGCTTCCTCTGGCTTTTCCCTAATTCAACCAGAGGGTTCAGCAGCTTCTGATCATTGGTTGGGTGTAAATATCTGCATCTGACTCTATCAGCTGCTTGTTGGGTCTTTTGGAGAACAGTCACAGTAGATCCCTTTTTGTGAACTCCCTATGCTACAGTAATGGTGTCAGGTCTTGGAACCTCCCTTTGAGCTGGAATCCACTTTGAACCTGTTGCTGGACCTTCTTTTCCTCAGGCTCTTCTCCATTTCCATCTCTGCATTTGTCTGTGGGATAGCAACCCTCACTTGATACCCTGTCTTTCTGGTGGAGGTGGATTTAATAAGTTCCCTCTCCCCACTGTAGTGCCTTTCATCTAGCCCCCCACCCCCTGCTACCGCCTCCCTGAAAATCTCTCACTTCCCAGGTCTCTGGTATATTCTAGAGGGTCTTCCCAACCTCCTTCCTACCAAGGTCACCTGTTTCCATTCTTTCTGCTGTCCCTCAAATCTTCAGTCCTTTTCTCCCACCTAGTACCAGATCATGTTCCCCTCTCCCCCCCACATCCCCTTTCCCTCCCATGTCCCTCCATCCTTCTTCCCTTGTGGTTGTGGTGGCACAGGCCAGTAGAATTTGCTGAAGGAGGCAGAGGCAGGAGGATCACCAGTTCAAGGCCAGCCTGGGCTACACATTTTTTACCTTCTGTAGTAGTGGCTGGGCGGTTAAGGTGATGGACTAAGTTATGGTTTTTAACTTTCAATTAAACCTGTGGAGCTGTGACAGGTGAGAGAGTTTAGCCGGTTAATTACTCCTAATGGATAAGCATACAAACATCAACTGTTATTAACTTATTTGGTTTATGATTTCATTTTGTGTAAATTTGTGACGAACTTTACCACGTGATCATGTATTCTGAAAGATGTACTGAGGACAGAGAGAACATGAGAAAATATCTTTCCTTGCCCCTCTTAGAATTTTTCAGTTTTTCCTCTTTATCTTAAGATCTTTCATGGGTAATTTTTCACAACTTAGAAATAAAAGCTATAATCACTTTTCAAAGTGTCCCTTTTGCTTCCTGAGACTTCTACTAGCAGGCTGAAAGTCAGAGCCATGCAATTCCTGCAGAGATAGAGCAAAGGCCACATTACTTAATCCTCAGGTGTCAGTTGCCTAAAGCAGCAGCTTTTTATGCTCAGGAAGAGCAAGAGAGTTTTTAGGACTTTTTAGAAGATATCATCTGCATTGTAGTATAGGTAGAGAGCTAGAATGTCTGGGGACAATCATTATTTAAAGTCCCACCAGAGTCCTTCTCTGTGTCTCATTTCAGCTCCTCCCATGTCTGGAGGCTCCCAGCGTTTCCTCCTCTTCTTTCAGCTCTAGGACCCAATCCGTTAAAGACCCAAGTGTACACTGTGCACGCAGCTTCCATCACCGAGTTCATCTCAGCTTTAATTGTGTTAATTTAGAGAGCCTTGTATTTCTGTTTTTCTCCATCCCATCTGGCTCTTACACTATCTCTGCCTCCTTATCCACTGAGTCCCCTGAGCCCTGAGGCTAGGGATTTGGCATCACATTTAAGGCTGCATAATGTCTGGCTGTGGTCTCTGTATCTGTTCCCATCTGCTGCAGGAGAAAGCTTCTCTGATGATGGCTGAACAAGGCACTAATGTAGGAGCATAAGAGAAGGTCATAAGAAATTTCATTGTTACTTGTTTTAAAGCAGCATAGTTTCATGATAGATCTCTGGGCTATCTAATCTCACTCAAGTACTTGGTCCCTCAAGCAGTGTCAGGTATGGGTGGCATCTCATGGAGAGGACCTTTGGTAAAATAAGATATTATTTAGTTACTCTAACAAACTTTTGTGCAAACATTGCATTAGTATACCAGGTAGGTAGGTCAAAGTTTGCCAGGTCAAAGGATTTGTGGCTCTTTTTTGTGTTTATGTTAATCCTTTGATAGCAATCAAATTACCATTCTGTAACAGTCTAGTACAGAGTAACTAAGGATCTACATAGATACCAGCTCAACTTCCTGCATGTTCAATGTGTTATTATAAACATTGTCTTCAGCAATGGGGCCTTGCCCTCAATGTAGAGAGCAACCTATTTTTGGCAACAACTTTTTTGTCTACTTGTTTGTTTGGTTTTTCTTGATTTTTTATTTCATATTTCCATGGCTAACAACTTAATCAGATGTAACCCAATTCCAGAACTGGAAGCTTCATTTGGTATCAAGAGATGTCCAATTTGGGATCTGTCTTCCCTAGAGGCCTTTGAAAGCCACCAAATGAGAAGTATAATCACCACCCCAGTCACAAACTCTTTAATATACAATGGTGTCCTGTTCACATAATATTCTAATATAAGGGTGGCATGAATTTTGTGGGGGTAAGTAATATCAACTTTGACTGAATCCCCACTCCACAAAGTGAAAACTGTACCTGACATTGCTTGAGTGAACAAAAACCTAACACTGACTAATCCAGGGATCTAGGAATACAACACAATACTACTTTTCTAAGCATTCACACACACACACACACACACACACACACACACACACACACACACACACACACGTACGCACATGCCCACACAAACACACGCATGCACATGTATATGCACACACATGTATGCACTCATACAATACAAATGATTCATATTAACATTTTGCTATAGATCATTGACTTGCACTGACATTATCTGAGAAACTTTCTCCTGCAGCAGATCCTCAAACAGACAGACAGACAGACAGACAGACAGACAGACAGACAGACAGAGAATGCGAGACTTTGGAAAACTCGGACCTTAACAGGATCTTTTAATAAAATTCCTCCCTTCCTGAGTCAGGGAACCAAGTGGAAGATGAGGCAAAAGGAATTTAGTAGCCAGACAAGATGGAGTACATATGTTGCTGTTAAGTCAATGGCAACGAACATATAGTCCATAGAATCAAAGATTTGTCAGAGAATATGTATCGCGGGTTTGGAGGGACAGATAGATGTGCATAGGGGAAATGGAATAGATATTTATGGATGTTTGGTGTATGTAGTACTGGAATGGGTGATTGAAGTGAAAAGAGGACTGAGGAGGGGTACAAGGAAGGAATATGGGGAGAGACAGTTTTCCCTTCTTTTACAAAGACATATCAAAGACTGTAAAACTACTGTGTTTCTTGGAAGAAACCTGCAAGTCCTGAGCCAAGTCAATTAATAATGTACTAAAAGTCAACCATTTGGGTCACACGAATAGTATATTCCATCAATTATTCTTAGTAGAGTATAAAGCAAATAAATTATGTTAAGATTTTATACACTATGTTGATCTCAGCAAAAGTACTTACGTTGTGTTCTTTGACTATGAACAATAAGAAAATTCCAGGGACCTAATATAAAACAAGCTAGTTTTTCTGTTGAAAGCCTTTTTGGGAGCCAAGGCTACAGTTAGGCAGGAACAGAGCAACATATAATTTTACAGAATTCTATTATCGCTTTGACACATAGTGAGGAAATATACTAGAAATGATTTCCTGCAAAATAGAGTATATATGCATCACAAGGTTTTGCTCTGATAAATTCTCTCTTTTTTTCCTGCAGACCAATGTTCCCTGGAAGTTTGCAAGCTGATATTCCTGTCATAGTTTCTTCCTTCATACAGGTGTCCCAGAGGGAAATAGAGAAGAAATAAATAAGCAGCACACACACACACACACACACACACACACACACACACACACACACTCCACAACACACACAAACAATAACAAAACAAACCAAAGCCCCAAAAACAGATGGCCTTGGTTTATAAGTTTATGAGGTAACTTGTATTAGAAGAGGTAATATTATTTTTCATTATGATTGAACAGGAATTCTCCCAGCATAGGTGTTTTCTGACAAAAGGATATAATTTAATCAGTAAATTTAAAGATGATTGAGTAAAACATACATTTTAAGATTTGTCAAATCAATAACCAGAGATGCCATCTTTATTGTATATGGCAATCTTGGGACACGCAGACTGATGACTTCATACTAAAACTAAAACTTAATATCGAGATCATCTAGAGAATAACATCATGTTGACTCAGTATTCTCTCATATCTTCAACAGGCTTTCCCATTGTATCGAACGTTCATAAAGAAAAGTATAAAGGTTAAGTATTCATTTTTCCTAGGTGATAGTTATTACACAAATACAGTACTGATTAAATTTACATGACCCAAAGTAGTTATATTGTTATTAGACATTAAATTATTTATTAGTAATGTTCTGGTAGATTATTGTTGTTATATGGGTAATCTGATGGTCATAGATTTTAGCTTCAATAATTATGAATAGTATAACCCAATATTTATACAGTTTTTTAACTGATGTTGATTTGAGGCTATGTTATTGTTTGTGGTAACATTCATGTAACACAAGCAGGTGTTGAACTCTCACTACATGTACGAGTCCAGTCTCGAAATCTTAAGCGCTGTGGTGCAGCTTCTTTAGTTAAATTCAGCACACCTGGTTTCAGACTGAAATTTGATCCAAACAATTGAAATTTTCTGGTGAAAATTTGTTTTCCTGGTTAATATCTTTATTGTATGAAATTGATCTAAAATTCTCTTGATCATACAAACTATTTCTCATATTATTTTTAGTTTCTATTAGGTTAGAAAACTGGTGCAATTCAGAATATGCAGTGCAAATAATTTTGCAGGGTAAAATGGATTTTTCTCTACTTGTGGTAGCAACGCTTATAAAAAAAACTATAGCTGGTGATTAAATTGCTATCTGAATAATTAAAATCATTAGATACTAAACATCTATTAATTTTTCCTCAATATGCCATCAGAGTAAAATTTGAAGTATCATCTATTAGCTTGCTTAGTGTATGAATGCCTTAAGATTCCATCAATAGGCAGAAAATCTTCCACACTCTGAGGTCAGTTTTGACATAAACACAGATATATTTAGATCAAACTTCAGAACAGGTAATGTGTTCTGTATTCCTTAATCCCTTCTCACACTCAGAGTCTGCCAGCAGGCAAGGCAGGATTTATTTGAATTTCACTTTCTACTTAGCTTTCTCACTCAGTAGTATTAAGGTGAAAGTCCCACAAGATAACAACAAGCTAAGATGAGCTCATCTAAATGCAACCCCGCCATTCGGGCATAGATAACAGGCACTGCCAAGATAATTTATAGTCTTCCATGTTTGTTAGCACTGCTACCAAAGCAGGCCTTTTGCGACTATATTAAGTCAAGAGTCAACGTAGATGCGATGTAATTTGCACAGGCTGAAAAAGGAGAGTCACAAAAACTTTAATAATGTAAGTTTTATGTGAACTTTGCTATCCCCCAGTTTATAGAAGTTAATTCCTCCCCTCAGTTTGAAAGGACAAAGATTAATTGGCCCTCCTTATCTGAGTGCTCTTTGATTAGAAATGTGCTTTTCTCACCTCTATCTTCCATCATAGATGGTGGATGCTCAATAAAAAGATGTGCCCCGAGCCAATACATCCATTTTTCAGAAGAGCAATATGTGGCCACAGGTTACTGCTTTTGTAGCGCTATTACTTTTACTGTCAAAATGACTGCTGCCCCAAGATGTCTCATTAGGTATAATAAATTGGCACAAACAAACCCAACATCCGTCCAGACAATGTATCCCTCCCCAAAATATCTGCTGTGGTGACATAAAATAAATTAAAAAAAAACCTTCTGCTATAAAACATTTTAATGGGAAAATACAATGGGGTTAACCATTAAGAGAAGCTTTAAGAAATGTATTGTTGAATGAGGGCAGAAGAAATGTCACAAGATGCGAGTTATTACCCTGAAGTCAGAAAATGAGTGCGCTTTCCTTCCATAGGTAATTACAACATGGAAATGTGACAGGCAAGTTTTGCAATCATAGAAAGACAAAACAAAAATTCACACTTTGCAAAGGTAACTGATTTGTTTATGAAAAACCATTTGCCTGTCTGATACATTTACTTAAACTATAATTCCTGAAGGTGTGCAAATGAAAGCAGGGATTGAGCCCAAATCAAAGTTTAAGTCTCTGCTGACATTTATAATAGCAGAGTGTTCAAAACTCTTAAAATGGAGAGTCAAAGTTTGTATAAACTAGAGAGTTGAAACAAGCCTAGGAGAGTTAACTTAAAAATTTCTAGCTAACATTAATTAATCACTTATATTTAGGAAGAGTCACAGAATGAACCAAACACTAACTCTTATCTTAGACAATATCTTTTTATTCTGTAAAACTTTAACTATACAAGTAACTTAATTTGATACTGCTATATGGCAATTTCTTAAGTATTGGGATGAGGGAGACCCTTTAAGACTCAGGAAGTCCCAAAGTGAAATACTCCCAATTATACAGAGCCTCATTCATTTAAGTTGTAGAAATCAAACAACTTACAAGTTTAAGAAAGTCTACGGAACTTAGAAAATTCAGAATGGCCTTCATCAAGCTTTAATAAGCAGTAAGGCCTATTGGACCAAACGAAAATTTCCATATTGTTGTTTCTGCCTGCAACTCATGCATGAAAGTCTAGGGATACAGACCTGGCTAGAAATTTCCAATGTTGTAACTGTATTTGGGCCATTCATTCATTCTCCTTTAAGTAGCTCCTTCAATTATTCCTTACCCACATTTCTGTAGGCCAGTCTCTGAACTTATTGTTTCTCCAGGATGAACTTGGATAGAATCATTTCTTTGATCTCTCATTGATTCCCTACATAAGGAAAGGTATCCAATGTCTCTGTCCCATTATCATGTTGTATACATGATAATTTCAAATCAACCCAATAGAGCTGCAGGTCACATTTTGAGGTCAGTACCCTTGGTTTCTATGTAATTATATGGGCACATATTATATGAAATTTTCAAAGAACTCATATTTTTAAAATATGGCCATATGATCCAGAAATACAAAGAATTCCATGTGATAATTTTCTCTGTGCCTGAAATTATGTTGCTGAAAATCAAGGTATGACAAGAGTTTCCAGGCAGAGCAGAACTGAGAATAAGATCAGGATCAAATCCTCCTTTAGAGCCTTCCATGTAGCAGACCTGTTGGGGGCCCACTACTGCATCTATATCCTCTACAAGGCTAAGACAAGGCAATGACATCCTGCCATAAGTAGATATCGGTCAATCCGAGTAACTTGTGGGACCTTTGTTATAACAGCTTTAGCAAACGAATATAATATGCTTCGAAAGTCATTTTTTAATTGTGGAATAACCCATATACATAATCTTAATCTGTTTTATAAACATATTTAGCCTCAAGTCAAGCTCAGAGTAATTGAGATGTTTCTGAGAGTTTCCAGAACCTTCCAAGCCATGTAAAAGCTAAGACGTGTTTGCCAAGAAACAAGATCGTGTTTACTTCCTAAGTTATAATAAACATTTAGGCTCACTTAATAATCTACCTGATCATTCAAGTATAAGGAAGACATTTGTGTGAGTTGAGTACCTAAATGGCTTCAGTGTGCCTGTTTAGAAAGACTGATGAATAGCTATAAAAGTAACATAGTTACAAGAAGTAATTGTTGTCTGGGAGGCTTACTGCTAAAGAAGCTCCCACTTTTTGTTCTTCTGAGCTCTAGCTGCCTGCTTCCACTCTGCTGTTCTAGCTCAAACTCTGTCCTTCCTTCCTTCCTTCCTTCCTTCCTTCCTTCCTTCCTTCCTTCCTTCCTTCCTTCCTCCCTCCCCCCCCCCTCTCTCTCTTCTTTCTTCAGTTTATGTGTGTTTATAATTCCAGAAAGAGTCCACCATGATGGGCACACAGCAGGCATAGGAGTTGAAGTAACGAGTTGAGACCTTGCATCTGGAATCATAAGCAGGCAGCAGAGAACACAAATTCAAAATGGCACCAGTATTTAAACTCTCAAAGCCTGCCTCTAGTGAGGCTCTGGGAGACATACCTCATCCAACAAGGCCACACATAATAAGCCTCCACAAACAGTGCCAGCAACTGGGACCAAATATTCAAATGTCCAAGATAATAGGGATCATGACCTTCAAACCTCTACAGTAGCTAAGAAAATTTGATCTCACTCTAAAGAGATCTTATAAATATTGGATGAGATAATCTACAAGAGTGGGGGTCATGTTTGGGTCTTAGAGTATCAAAATAATTTATTTGGGTTACAAAAGTATTCATATGAGGCATTGACGCATACAGAAATTAATTTGCTAAGTGGCACATGACAATCTGTGAAGGCAGACAGATCATATCAAGTTATCCACCCATCTAGTAACTGGAAATCTTTTATTTCTCATAGGTCTTACATAAGTAATAACTGTATCTGTCTCTAGTAGGACTTTACAAATTTAAGGACAGAGTTATAAAAAAAATCAATAAAAAATGGGATAGATTTTTATCTTCAACATTTATAAGCTGACATCCTTTTGACTTCTTACAACTTCATTTGAACTTAAGCTTGATAGCAATACAATCACATGAACAAATTGAATTGTAAGTTTTGGCTGAAATTAGTGAAATAACTCATGAAATACACAAGTACTAACACTCCATAAATGATAATTTCGTGTCAATTATTAACCAGCATTTCCAAATATGAATTTATGTGAATGATACTTTACGAACCAGTCCTTAGAAGCAAATGAGTACATAAATAACTACTATTACTTTCCTGATAAATGCTTTTCTCTTTAAACTGATTGATTCAAACTGGTTTCTCTCAGCTTCTCAACGAATTGTTCTACTTGGTCTCAAACTAACTCTTAAATTTGTTCTAATCTCTGGCTCCTTATTCTCTGGTTTGTTCTGTCTTCTCCTGTATCTAGCTTGTTCTCTCTGCACCCTGTCTCAGTACAACTACCCCCTTAAAAACTGCTCGTGAACTGAACTCTACCAAACTCAATTGACTTCATTGACAGCACAAACTTAACTGAACTTCAGAAACTCAACTGAACTCAACTGAACTGCCCTCGACTGAACTCCAAACTGAGCTGACTCTCGGAACGGTTCTTAAATAATCTAGCTTTCCTGTCTGTTCTCATGAGAGCTGAGTGCATCCCATTTCTGACTCATTTTGACACATCTAGCTCTGATTCTTTACTTATTGTTTGGGATAAAGGGTGGGTATTAAAGGCATGTCTGTATTTCAGACAGAATAAAAGATATGGAAGGTATGTTATCTAGTCTATGATATGTAATGTATGTTATCTAGTCTGATCATACAAACCCTAAGCTTTGGATGTGATGCCTTGCAAGAATAGCCACATCACTGGATTAAAATTCCTCTACAAATAACACAATAGGCCAGAAGTTTTTTTAAAGTCTATGTATGATTCTGGTACACAAAGTATTAAACCAATGGACTACTAGCCTCAAACTTTGGGAAGACTAAATGATGTTACAAAGTGCCATGCAAGGTGTCCAGTAGAACAAAGATAACTATAGCGGCTGCTTGGTCACTGTCCTATTCCTGGGGAGAGACACCATAACCAAGGCAACCGTTGTGAAATAAGACATTTAATTGGAAGCTTATTCACAGATTCAGAAGTTTTATTATTATAACAATGAAGGGGTTCAGCAGAACGCAGACAGGCGATGTAACTGTATCTCAAAGGTACATCCTGATTCATTAGCAGAGAAAGACATATCGGGACTAGGAAGTTCTCTTTTGAAGACCAAATCTTATCCCCAGTGACACATTATCTCCAAAAAAGCCAGACCTCTTAATCCTTGTAACGACCCCGTCAATAATCCGACTCCCATGTGAGGAATTATTTAAATTTACGAGCCTATGGGGGACAGTTTTATTTGACCATCCATAGAGACAAGTTGTGGAATTTGATTTGGTTTGTGAATAGAGTCATAACAATCTGACCAGTGCAAAAATGGGCTTGACAGTATATTTCAATACATGATTCCCTAATATATTGAACATTGTAAGGGTCCATGACTTGACAAAGAATGATACCCCAGGTTCAAATAATATGCAAAAGCAAAACGAGTTTTTAGTTTTGCAGAATTCCAGCATTTGGGAGTCTACCATCCACCAAGATGTAGATGCCCAGGTGAGCTGGCAGGCCCCATGTAAAGCAGATTAAGGGAATCCCAAGGAGGGTAGGTGCCCTTTATTTTGATTGGTTGGCTTGGTCTCTAAGGGTATAGGTGTCTTTGGGACTGGCCAGGGCTCTGGAGACATTTCAGAACCCTTGCTGCAGGTACTGAAAACTGTTGCCGACTTACTGTTCCTGCTTCAAGCCAGGCGGCTGGGCAGCTTCCGACCCCCGCTCCCCCAGGTCTGTTTTGTTTTATGTTTGTTTGTTTGTCTGTTTGCTTACTAACTGACTTGCCCAGTTTTGGAAAACAGAAATCTAAGCCTAGTCCCCTGAACTCTTAAAGTTCCCTGAACTCTTATGAAGCTTGTCATAGAGAAGCATGTCTCAGGACTCTCGACATAAAAGTTATCTAAAAATAAAATGTAATTCTGAGCCCCATTGATTACTTAGGTGTAGATATCTCAGACTTTATATCTCTGCTCACTACTACACTGAAAATCTCTAGAGCCAAACCTATAAAATAAATCGAGATGTAGGCAGCAGGAGACAAAGCCCTAGAGAATGCCTTTCCTTAAAGACACAAGCTAAGTGACTCCTCTAGTTCCTCATTACTGACGGACCCCATGTGAGTCTCAGTCTTGCCGAGGACAGATTTCACAGGCATAAGGTCATCTAAGCCTCCCAGGGCAAATTGTTTGATTTTTATTGTATGCTTCTACCTGTGGCCCCACATAGCGATTCTCTGTCCTTTCAAGTATACACTCAGTTTCTTGACTCTAACTACCCTTTATGCTTCTGTTGTCTTTTAGCATCCATCTTTTTTCTGTAATTTGTCCTAACAGGATCATCATAGCCAAGTGCACTGGTCCGGCCGGTATAAAGTCGAGCAGTCCTCTGACGGGGGTGTGGGGTGGGGGGAGTGAGGATGATTCTAGGAAAAATAGAAAAGAAGACTCAGAGACAAAGGTTAAAATTCAGAAGGGCTGTTCAGTCAGTGCTGAAGCAGCCTTGATTTTAATTCTCTTAGGCCACACATACCTTACAGTATGTTGGAAACAAAGTCACAGCCCAGCCGAGAAAATGGCTGAGGTATATCCCATTTCTGTACCCATCCAGAGTCCTCCCTGTTCCTTCCTCCAAGATTAACAGAACATTCAGTCCCTGGCCTTGAGCTCCAAGTGTATCCCGTTACTGTTTTATGTCTCAGAAGGCCAGGAAATCAGCCAGTAGACTCTAGTCTGACTTGACTCTGCCTGACAAGCAGGCTGTCACAGAAGCAGGCAAAATGGCTCTGGAAAACTAACACAGCAGAAGACTATTCACATTTCTGTACTGAATCTACACCAAATATTTTGCAAGGATATTATACTGCATTGCTTACAAATTTTTGTCTGTATTAAAGACTTTTTTCCCCCTTTCTATAGCTAAAGTGCTCTGTCCCCTGGAATGTTACCCGTAGTTGAGTATGAAGCCGCCCTTACTACTCCCATGGTTCCGTGTAGATGGTAGCTCATTATTTGCCATGTTGTCTTTTCCTTGGTGCCAGAGTCAGGAGCCTCACTCAGCACATGCTTTCACTGTGAGCTAGGAATAATTGCTCTGGGGAAAGTTCTAGAGTCTAATTAAATTTGACATTAATTGCTTTCTAACTCTGGAATTGTTATAAATGAAGGTGAACTGCACATGAAATACTTGAGATTTCGGGGGGAGAATTACATTGTAGTCGTTTCTACAAGTCTAACATCATATAACAGAGTAAAAATGGTGAAACATGAAACCATGACTAAAAGCAAGTAAAGTATAAAACCATAAAATGAAATACCTACCTAAACCTCTCTCTCTATTCCATATATATATATATATAATTTAATATTAACATTTATAAATTATTTACAGTTTAGTGAACATTTATTCAAAAATATATGTCAAGAGCTTTTAGTAGTTAAATAAATTTAAAGAGAAATGTTTATGTTTTGAGAATGGAGACTTTATTATGCAGCATAAAGAACATATATGAAACATTAGTAAGTGTCTTAGTGACTACATTGACACAAATTACTCAGAAAATAAAAACAAATACTTTAGACTAGACTAGAGTTGGCAAAAGGGGTTATATAATCTTCCTAAAACTGATGATTATATAAGGTTGGGCTTATTAATTTGCAGAAGGCAATGGGAAATAGCCAAGCAGAGACAGAAAAATAAGTAGACTTTATACATTTTAAAAATTACAATGAGTAGAATTATAGTTATGACTATAGAAAACTCTAGCTAAGCATTATGATTTGTCAGAAATGTAAGAATGAAAATAACAAAAGTCAATATAAACTCTGCTTGAACCAAACACTGACAACAGCAACAAAAATATCAAACAGGAACCAAGTAGCTACCAAGTTGCCAGTAGAAATATGGAAAAGAGATTGTAATGTCCTGTTTTCATAAGTGAGAAGATAATCTAACATTATAAATGATAATATAGCATATTACTTAAGTTGATGGAGTTTAAAGGGAAGAAACACGAATGCCTCACAGACTTGACAACTCAGGAAGACAGTTCTGGACTATTGGCTGAAGATTAAGAATTCCTAAAAGTCCCATAGCATATCTGAAATAGCAAGTAGCTTTTAAGCTCTAATCCCTATTTCCTGAACAAAACACCAGTGGTGTATGCTCTAAGACCAAGAATCAACAAATGGGACCCCAGAAAATTTCAAAGCTTCTGTAAGGCAAAGGACACTGTCAATAGGACAAAACAGCAACCAACAGATTGGGAAAAAACTTTACCAATCCTACATCCAATAGAGGGCTAATAGCTAATATCTACAAAGAACCCAAGAAGATAAGATTCCAGAGAGCCAAATAATCCCATTCATAAATGGGGTATAGAGCTAAACAAAGAATTCTCAACTGAGGAATATCCAATGGCCAAGAAGCACCTAAAGAAATGTTCAGCATCCTTAGTCAGAAGGGAAATGCAAATCAAAACAGTCCTGAGATTCCACCTCACACCAGTCAGAATGGCTAACATCAGAAACTCAGCTGACAGCAGATGTTGGTGAGGATGTGGAGAAAGAGGAACACTCCTCCATTGTTGGTGGGATTGCAAGCTGGTACAACCACTCTGGAAATCAGTTTGGAGGTTCCTCAAAAAAATTGGATAGAGTACTACCTGAGGACCCAGCTATACCACTCCTGGGCATATATGCAAAAGATGCTCCAACATACAACAAAGACACATGCTCCACTATGTTCATAGCAGCCTTATTTATAATAGACAGAACCTTGATGTCCATCAAAGAGGAATGGATACAGAATATGTGGTACATTTATACAATTGAGTACTACTCAGCTATGAAAAACAACAACTTCATGAAATTCATAGCCAAATGGATGGAACTAGAAAATATTATCCTATGTGAGGTAACCCAATCACAGAAAAACACACATGGTATGCACTCACTGATAAGTTGATATTAGTCCAAAAGCACGGATTAACCAATGTACAATCCATAGACCACGTGAAGCTGAAGAAAGAGGATGACTAAACAGTGAATACTTCAATCCTTCTTAAAAGGGAGAACAAAAATATTCATAGGAGGGAATAATATAGAGGGAAAATTTGGAGCAGAGATTGAAGGTATGGCCATTCAGAGCTTGCCCCACATTGATACACTGCCCATATACATACGTATATATTCACCAAAAATAGATAAGATTGATGAATCTAAGAAGTGCATGCTGATAGGACCCTTATCTAGCTGTCTCCTGAGAGGCACAGCCAGAGCATGTCAAATACAGAGGCAAATGCTAGCAGGAAACCATTGAACTGAGAATGGGACCCCAGTTGGAGGAATTAGAGAGAGGACTGAAAGAGCTGAAGGGGCTCGAGACCCCATAAGAACAACAATGCCAACCAACCAGAGCTCCCAGGCACTAAACCACTACCCAAAGACTATACATGGACTGACCCATGGCTCCAGTTGCATATATAGCAGAGGATGGCCTTGTTGGGTACCAATGGAAGGATAAGCTCTTGATTCTGCCAAGGCTGGACCACCCAATACAGGGGAATGTCAAGGCAGGGAGGCAGGAAGGGGTAGGTGGTTAGGTGGGTAACACCCTCATAGAAGAAGGGGGAGAGAGGATGGGATAGGGGGTTATGGACGGGAAACCAGGAAAGGTAATAACATTTGAAACATAAATAAAAAATCCAGTTCAAAAAGAGAAATATTATTCGATATTTTCTTAGTACAGGATCTCTCCATCAATCCAAATCTTTATTCTTATAGGGCTCAATCAAAGCCCCATTTCATTATACTGATGTATGACCTCCTTTTTTCTATGAAGACATTCTGTCTACTAGAGCACATACCACAAATACATAGTTGAAGAAACTAAACTTAGAGTATTACAGGAAAAAAATATACATAATCAACATACAAATATTTAAAATTCTCTCAAAATAAATATAAAATAATTTATAAAGGTAAATTATGCAGCAGGAGAGTAACTATGTTTATAGAACAGTAGAGGAAGACTTAGATGTTGACATAACAATGTGACAAAGAGAAGCCAACTAGAGTAGGTAGCATGAGCTTCCTCTTTTGTGTGTATGTATTTGTGTATGTCTCTCGGTCTGTATCTGTACATACATGTGAGTGTGTGTGGTGTGTGTGCGTGTTTGTTGTTGTTGTTTATACATGTATACATATGTACTACCTGCTTTCATATACACATATATTTGATGTTTATACTTTAATTATTCACAAAACTATTAATTTTGAATGGTATTTAATTGTTCACCTCTGGGAATGTTTTTGGTTGTGTTTCTTTGTCTTCTCTATTATTATTTATTTTAAAATTCACTGTTCAAGTTTTCTTTAACTAGTGATATGACACAGCCTAGAATCCTTCCAGAAGTCAGAAAACATATCAGACTGGTCTATAGACATGAAGTTTAGGAGATTGTCTGATTTTTAACTTATGGAGTAGTGCCTAGTTTACTGTGGGCAACAATATTCATTAGGCACATGATTCTAAACTCTATAAAAAAAATTTAACCAATTGTGAACCTGGGAGTAAGCTGCCAGAATGTGCTTATTGAAATGTGCAATGCCACTCCTTTGAATGAAACTCATTTTCTCCTTCCCGGCATCTTTCAGTTGCCAACACTTTCTTGTCTATTTTTCCTTCTTGTGGTAGGATTTCATTTGGCTTGAATTTAGGTAGGTCTTTACAATTCTTGTGAGCTCTGGTGTGCGTCAGACCTGCAGGTGTCTTTGGGATATTCTGTTTCCTTAGAATGACCTCAGTCTCTGGCTTTTACAGTCTTTTGGCCTCCTCTTCCCTATAAATTCTAGAGCACTAAGGGGCTGATTTTGAAACAATTGTCACATTTAGAACTGCGTTTTTATGGTCTAACACTGTTTTCTCATGCCCTAGTTGTGGATTTCTGTGTCAATTAGCATCTACTGCAAGTTCCTTTTCTAGTAAGTGTTGAGTGAATCTATGGGTATAACAATGTCATTAGGGGCTATTTTACTGCTAAGTGCATTTACTGGGATAGTAGTAGGTTTTCCCCTAGGGCCCATGACCCAGCTAGTCTCAAGTTCTTAGCCTCATTAAAAGTGTCAAATGTGGACTCTAGCTGATGGAGTGGGCCTTACATCTACTCCAAAAGTAGTTGGTTACTCCTTTTAGGTCACCATTCCATCAGTATGTCTTCCAGAAAAGTCAGTGTTGTAGGTACATGCTTTGTAACTGGGTGAGACTGATCATTATATTTCTCTTCCTGTAGCATGTGTAGTAACATGCAGCACTGTAAATACCAGTCAGTAGTTGTGAAGGTTCTAGTGGGACCCCAGATTACGTTATGAACCTTTGTCGTATGACAGAGGGCTATCCATAGTAATGGCAATAGCCTATAATGTTTAGGGCTGTGTGGGAAAACTTTAGCCCAAACTCAACAATATGTTTCTCACCCATTCCTGGTACTGAGTGTTCTATATGGTAGTTTATGGTATCTAGTTCAGGCATTGTGTTTCCAATTATGTGATAACGTCACTTAAATTCCTTTGTAGAGGAGTGAAAAGTCTTTTGAAAAGCATAAAAATCCACTGACCACTGTAGGTTTAAATATGAGAGAGAGAGCTGAGAAAAAAAATGAGTTTTGTAAATAAGTGTACAAACAGCAACAAAAAAATTCAAAAATTTTTGGAAGAATATTTTATATAAAATAATATATCATATTTATTGTCCAGGTAAATGTCTCAAAAATATATAGTAATACTTATGAGAAAAACACTTTAAATAAAATGTAAATAAAGCAGCTTTTGAGTCTGTATATAAAATATTATAACTAATTAATAGTGTTGCTAAATCCAGGTCATTATTTAAGTATCTCTCTTAAAGAATCAGTTAGAACATATAAATTTCAAATCTTTAATAAGACATATTAAAACCAGGGTTCCAGATATTTAAATCTGAGAAATTTAAAATATGACATTTTCTAGTACTTAGTAGATAACATCTGAGTTTGACCTGAGAGAGAAAAACTTGGGAAAACATAATTCATCCTTTGTAACTGTCAGACCTTGACTTTACTATGTTTTCAGCTTCAGTTCATTCTCTTAATAGCATTTTAAAGGAATCAGTTATCTAGAAACGTGAAGCAGTATTAAATACCATGCACAGAGCGAGCAATGTCATGCCTCTCCATAATTACCTATCAGACGTCTCAATTCCAGACACGAGATACCAGCTTCAAGTAATCCAATTGAAATGTTGACTAGACAGGAGTGTTTTGCTGCTGGAATGTGTGTACTTCCTGCTCTTTTTCTTTATTTGATTAATTCTACTTTTAAAATGTTCTCAGGAAGAATGAGAATAGAAACTAGCAGATACAGAACATCAAACTTATAACTCTCAGGCAACTTGTCATGATATATGACTATAATTTTGACTATTTCTCACTACTACATATAATGTTTATGAAAGATTCATTATATATTGATTTTTCAGTCTTGTCAGGTAAGTGCTTATTAGGAAATTATGAATTAAATTAACATTTAATGATTTTGATCAAAAAATATATTTTTGGCTACACAACAATTGATAGTCTTAGCGTGCATAGTCCCTAGCCTTCCATGGTAATTTCCCCAAAAGCAACATGTTTTAACTCATATTTTCAATTATGCTAGCCCAAACTATGTAATAATACCTTTTGTATTTATCCCATGGCTTTTTGAATATTTGTGTAGGGAACAGGAAGCTGACTATTCAATGAAGACACATACATTGGTACTATAACATTCATGCAAGGTCATATGGACATTAAGCTTTCACTTCAGGATATAGTTCATTTTCTAATCACTATAAATAACAAGAAATTGTGGCTCCAATCATTACTTTCATCAGTGTTTGGGCTCCTGTTCAAAACACACAGTCATTAGATCATTTTCTTCCACAGAAAATAACCAAAATATTCTCTTTCATATCTTTGGTTTGGAGATGGGAAATTTGATTAATCATAGAATGTCTTTGACAGCCATTCCTACATGTTTCTCTGACTCTAGTTGTTCAAACTTAAATCTCCAAATAGGTCACATTCCAAGAATCAAGGCCTGAGATGGTTGATAGAACAGTTTCAGCTAAAACTTACTCTCATCCTTATATTTTATAATTCTAGGATTCCGTAGGAAAGATCTAGAATGTCCTTGGTCTTAGAATCTTTTGTGAATGGCTTCAAGGACGACAAGTAGAGTTATTTAATTTTATATATGTTTTCTTAAGGTAACTGTTTCTAAATCCAAATTTTAAGTTACACTTACATTTAAATCTGTATATGGAAAGTAAAGTAATAGAAGATTGTCTTGCACTATGCAATGAACACGTAATTTTCATTAATTAGAACAACTCAAAAGTTCTCAATCTGTGGCTTCTACTCCCAATTCATAAATTGGAGACAGTTTACAATGAGCAAAGGGCAGGGGTTCTTGCTTTAATTTTTTTCAATAAAAGAACCATCTAAAGTACTTTAGAATTTTGCTTTTGTTTGAACTGAGTTATCCACTTTCTGCTAATGAAATAGTCATATTAAGCTTTGAACACTCTTTGCCTTCAATAGCGAATGGAAATTCCAGGAACACTATTACATTTTTTCTTCAACAATCAAACAATTCTCCAACAGCTTTGACCCTCACCTCTCATTAGTTCTTTTCTTCATTTGTTCTTTCTTAGCCAAAGAACCAAAGAGTAACAGTCTTCCCCTCACATTACTTTCCCTTACAAACCACATCCATTGCATACACTCATTTATTAAAAATTTTGCAGATAGCTAGGATACCTCATAAACAATAATTATTAAAAATAATTACTAATAAAATAATAAAAGTCTTAGTTTATTGGAATCGCTCACTCAAATAATGCACTTAATAAAGAAATGGGTCTTGTTAAATATGTATAAAGGTATGCATTATGTATACACAGATACTTACATGTGTGTATACATTTGCGCACAGGTAGGCATGACTACCTGTGCTTCACATTACTACTGCTGTTTCAGTCTTTGTAAGCTGGACCTTTCCAGAAATATAGAATAAGTTTAAATTAATGAGAAATAGTGTAATAATTTCAATCCTTTGCAATCACCTTTATATTTATTATGAATTTTATTATTTTATATTTATTGAATCTACCCATCTCATCCCAAACTTCTTTAAAATCATTAGACTTGAGTGAACAACCATTTAGAAATATTTAATTCTTACAGCAATTAGACTGTACATACAACTATGCTTTTTACATTTTTCTCTCTGTTCTTTATTAGACTAACATATTGACTTGCAGTGTGTTCTGTGTTTGAGTTGCATACAGCTCATTTACCATATGCATGTCAATTAGGAAATACTGTTCATTCATATGTCATCAGAAACATTCCTTACAAAATGGCCTTCTGTTTTAAAATCATGGCCAGAAAGTTCCAAGTTTCTCTTGGAATTTTTTCCAAGCAACTAATGACAATGTTGAAGAAAGGGCTTTCAGCTGATTCAGAAGCATCATAGCTATTCTAAAACTCTACCCATATTTGAATATTTAATTTCTTCCGAATATCATGTAGATCCTTTTATTACGGAGCCTTTAAATTACTTTCTGGATTTTATAAACATCCTCTAGCCTTTTTATTGTAATTTTGAAATGGCAATGTGAGGCCATGTGAAAGTTAATTTACCTTACTTTTCCTGTCAAATATTTCTATTGTATCCTGGCATTCTTTGAACACAGCTTGGAACCCAAAAGAGCAGTAGTCTTTTATAAAAGTCAGTCTTCCTGCATAATGTCTCATGGTTAGATTTATTCCCCGAGGAAGGATATAAATCCATTGTAAATGATACTTTAATGGGCCTAGCATTTTATTGTCATGCAAAGAGATCCAAATGGATGTGGAGGCCAGCAGCAATTCTTATGGGAAGCTGTGCGAGGACGTGAAGCAAGTGATCTTGTCAGAAATAAGTAAATAAACACTTCTAGATTTTTCCATTTTAACAATTTTATCCCATCTAAAAACATATAACATGATTTACATGTAGTTGATAATCTTTCTTAAAAAGACTTTGTTTGCATTTATTGTTATAGATCTGACAGGCATTTTATTTATGATATGCTGAAGAAAACATTAGCTCTTACAAAGTGGCAACTTGCTCAGAAGTGAATATGCATTCATTTACTTTATACAAATGACATCTTCTATCACCCTATGTTAGGTTAATTTGTTGGGTGTCTTCTCTAAAACACTTTCTTTATAGATAGGGTGCTTTATATTACATCATAAATTATAATAAAAATACCAAAAGCTTTAAGGAAATTGATAGAGTTTTGAGGCTGGGGAAAAATAAAAATGAAGAAGCAATGTGGTGAGAAATGGAGAGAATTCTTGTTACAATTCATGTCAGTGAAGATATGACAGTACTCTTCACATGATCATATTGCTGTTATCATGATGATGATGATGATGAGGAAGAGGAGGAGGAGGAGAAGGGAGGGAGGAGGAGGACGATGACAATGATGACCATCACTTTACTTAACTATTAAATTACTTAACTATTAAATTAAAACAGAGGGTAAGTTGGGGTTAGTGATTTTCCTGGGAGTTATTTGAAATAGACATAGGCATGACTAATCCACAAATATGGTAATTCACTTACTCTAAAACTGAATTACTGAAGGGACGGTGTGGTGTGCTGTTATCATAAGCAGAGGTCAGAGAAGGTCTGTAAAAATTTCCCATGATTCCACTGCCCTTCTCTGAAAGGAACACAGGGTCAACTCTTCATGGATTTATGAAAAATCTGATTGGGTTAACATTCTCTTCAGAAGACAGAAGTAATTTCCATGAGAAGTATCAAATTTAATGAGATCCCAAGTAGTTCCAATAGGAAATAACTGTTGCTTCACATTGGTGCTAATCTTTCCAATAGTAGTTTCATTACAGAAATTTGCTATGGTGTCCATTTATTTTATTCCTGCTTTATTATGATGTATTTGATCTTTATAGAAAGGCACATAAAATATATATGTATATATATAATTTAAAGTGTAATTATATTGAAAATGTATAATATCATACAATCATACAGGTTAAGAAATGGGATACCATGGATATGTCAGATACCTCCTGCCTATGACAACATTCTTTCCTTGTAATGAACCAACATTGTGATAGTTGAAACATTCATAATTTCTCCCTACCTATGTTTTTGACATTGTGTGTAAAATAATTTATAGTTAATATAATTTAGTAGGTTTGTGTTGTTCTCATATGTACTGTGTACAGCTACAATTGCCCCAATTTTATTATTGTTGAGAATATTTTTGTGTATCAAGATTAAAATTATTGTCTAGCAAACATATCCTTTGGAAATTAAATAAAACTTAAGGCATCAATGGGTAAAGGAAAAGTAGGAGACATTGAATATAAATAAAAGAGTAGTGAACATAACTTTTTCAAACATAAAGAGAATGAAAAAAGAAGACACATTTGAACATCAGAAATGGAGAACTTTAATAGTAAGTAATATTTTTCTCTTCAACAAAACCTACAATTATTTCGTTCTAAAATTAACAAATGTAACTCTTTTATTTTCCCACATGATATAAAAATGCTAGAATATGTCAGTTCTTTCCTCCTCAATTCAAACATAATGGTGATTCTTTGTCTAAATCTATAGCTCAGTAGAGAAATATTTCCCTAGTATGCATAAGGCATTGGTTCCAATCACCAGTACAGCAACAAAAAAATTAAAAAATGACAGTTTTGTATTATATTAATTATTATGCTTTGTAATTATGTAAAATACAACAGCATTTTCTTCAGTTTTAAGTTTTTCCTATAAAGTTACTTCGATATTTAATTTTTTTACATGTTTAGTATTTTCTTGCTTACATACCCTCATTTCATAGGAATACTTGAGACTGTCTGGACTCCATTTTCTGATAACATAATTATTTAGTATACTTTCTTATGTGTAAGGAAGCATCTTTTTATCTTATTCTTATTCCTAAGAGATATTATTCTTAACATAAAATTTCAGGTAGAAATGGCATTATTATCTCCAGCCATATAAAATTAATTTCCAACAATTAATATTTCACTGCATTTTCAGTAGCTTCTATCTGTCAGAGTGTTGAGGGGACAAGTTTAAAATTTCAAAGAGTAATATTTAAAGCTCATTTTGAGCAGAAGTTCTCTTCTCATCACATTTACCTAGGAGTTCAAGTTGATAGAGATGTTCTCTTGACACAGAATTATTACCTTGACAATGGTGGGAAGAACAAGTTAAGAACAAGTCTTAACTGCCGTGAAAGAGCTGATCCAACATATTATATGTGAGTTCTCTCCAAGGTTTCGTAGCCAAAAACAGGTCATTTAAAGAGAGACAATAATAAGCAATTCAATCATATAGACAGAATGGCAGCATGGATAACAAGCATCAAAGTGGAAAAAAGGGTGACAAATTATAATATTCATTTGCCTGAGTAAAGAGTGAAAGCAAAAAAGGCAGAAACAAAAATCCTCATGACAAACAAAGCAGGGGTAGGGAAGCATGTATAATGAAACTATTAAAACCCTGAGACGTAAACTGAAGACTTTAGGAGATGAAATGACTTCTCAAATCCATGGTTTGGAAGAATTAATTTTGTAGAATCCCTATGCTGTCAAAACCACCTATAGATTCAGTGCAACCCTTATCAATAACCAATCAATAACTGATTTGACTTAAGGCCCACTTCCCAAGATGGAACCCATATCTGACACTCCTTGGGTGATGAAGACTCTGGAACTAGAAAACCCAAGGATCAAGGGGATATCAAAGCATCACTGGTTTAAGAAAGACAAAAAAAAGATGAAGTGATAAAATGATTCATTCTCATAGACCAGTGACACTTTTAGCTATTATTAGATAATTTTCCTCTAGCAGCAAATTAGAACACATACAACTGCTCATAGACAGATATTATGCAGAGTGAGATAGCTTGGAACACTCATCCTTAGATGGGAGGTCTCCATCAAGTCCCTCCTCTCAGAGATCAGTGAACCCCAAGGACGAGAAACTAGAAATCATATTAGATTCAGACAGAGAGGAGGACACCAAGAAAACAAGACCCTCTAAATCAATATGAACAAAACTCTTAGAAACTCCCAGAGACAGAAACAGCATGCAGAAGGCATACATGGATGGTCTCTAAGTCTTCTGATTATGGATTATGGCTTCCTGGTTAATGTTTTTTTTACCAGATTCCTTGGTGTGACAATGAATGGGTCTTTGATTCTTGAGCCTTCTATTAGGCTCTTTTCCTTTTGTTGGCTTGTCTTTTCCAATTTAGATGCAATAATAATTTATTTTATCTCATTAAACTTTACCTTAGTATATTTTAAAATTTTTCTTCAGTTGTATACCCACAGACAGTCTTACCAATTTTGGACAGTTTCAAAATCATGCTCACACAAACCATGATTCAAAACAGGGATCAGAAAATAGGAAAAAAAGATGTGAGTATGAAAAAGAAAATTCATAGAAGGTAAATGAAAGAATGTGGGTGAGAACAGCCAAATGATAGCCAAACTGCATTATATTCAAGCATGTAACTATCAGGAAACAAAGTCAACCCAAATTCTAATTTATAAACTACTTGCTTGCTCAACTTGTGATTTGTGACCTCTTTGTCAAATCTCTATGTCCAAAAGTATTTGAATTACAACTCATAACAACAGCAAAGTTATAGTTAAGAAATAATGGAAACCAGCAACTTTAGGAGGTAGAATGTACCAGAGACCTGGTAGGTGACAGAGTTGCAGGATTCAGAGGGCTGAACAGGGATTCAGAGTTGCAGGACAGTAGATGAAATGTCCAAGAGCGGGGAAAGGGAACTTGTAGAGTCCACCTCCAGTAGAAAGACAGGGCATCAAGTGGATGGATGGGATTACCATCCCACAGTCAAAAACTCTAACCCAGAATTGTCCCAATCTAAGAAATCTGCAAGGAAAAATAGAGAAGAGACTGAGGGAAAGGTCTAGTAAAGGTCCCAAATTGGAATGCAGTTCAAGGGGATGACACAATAACTGATGCTGTGGTGTACTTACAGGAGGCCCAATAAGCAGCTAAAAGAGGCAGATGCAGAAACACCCAACCAATAGACAGAAACTGGGGAAGCCTTTGGTTGAATTAGGGAAAGGCTGGAAGGAGCTGAAGGGAGGACAAAGCCATAGGAAGTCCAGTGGTCTCAACTTACCTGGACCAGGAGATCTCTTAGACACCAAGCAACCAAGTAAGCAGCATACACTAGCTGATATGAGGCCCCCGACACATACATAGCAGAGGACTGCCTCGTCTGGCCTCAGTGAGAAAACATGCACCTAATCCTCAAGAGACCCAGGAGTCAGGAGGTCTGATGTGGGCTGGGGATGGGAACATCTTTTTGAAGACAGGGGAGGAGAAATGGAACAAGAAACAGTTGGAGGGCAGACCTGGAAGGGGATAAAGAGTGGACAGTAAAAAAATTAAAAAAAGATTAAAGAAATTAAAACAATAAACAAAAAGTATCAAGAAAAATAATTTTACAGTTGGTGGTCATCACAGCATGGGGAAATAAACTAAAGGATCACAGAATTAGCAAAGTTAAGAACCAGTGCTCTAGAACATCTTAAACAGATAACTGAATTCCCATTTCTTCAGTTGTTCCTCTTCAACTATTTCTAAGTTTCAGTAGTTAGTCTAAGTCCCTGAAAATTAAGCAGCACAAATAAATAGACAAAGTGAAATTCATCACAAGGGACTCAGCAATTTACCACCCAATGAGCAGCACTGAAAACTACTTTTCTGTCTTCAACAAAAGAAAATTAGGTGTTGAACTCAGTTCTAACACCATGAGCTTTGAGTGTCTTTCAACAATATAAAATGGAAAAGACACTTGCTATAGGGCTGTTTTTTTAACATTATTCTAAAAGAATCCTCATTTTTATTGAGAATACAAATAACTTAGCAGTGTCTTAAAATCCAATGATGAAGTGCAATATTTGATGACTGATTCCAGTAATAACTTTGCAGGTTAAAATTTGAGAAATTTAAGTTTGCATAAGCATTTACATGCTAGACCTTTAAATATATATTTTTACATATGTGTGTGCCTGTGTGCTTGTGCGTGTGTGTTGATCCTTCAATTCTAATGATTGTATTGATCAGTATATAAAACCAATCTCATTGCTTTTATTTGGCTTTTAATATTTAAATCATCTCTATGTCTCTAGCTTTAGAAGAATAGACTATAAGCTACAAAGGTAACATTCCAGAATGATCATGTTTTTCTGTAAATTCCAAAAGAGTCCAAGAATCATGCCAATAACTATCTCAGTCCTTTTCCTCTTCAGTAATTGTTTTATTCTGATCTTATTGGTTGCATGATATCCTGCTCTAACCAGTAACAGTGTGAGGCACATGTTGGCATGCCTACCTATATGTATGTAGAGATATAAGTATTTGTGTGTACATACATGCATACATTTAAATATTAATACATATTTAACAAGCCCCATTTCTTTATGAAAGAGTGAGCTATTCCAACACCTTATCTATCTATCTATCTATCTATCTATCTATCTATCTATCTATCTATCTATCTATCTATCATCCCAAATGCTGCCTCACCTCCATTTCACGCCCTCCTACAATCCTCCTTCCCCCTCCTCTTCTGCTCTGAGAGGCTGCCCCTCCCCTCCAGGATCCCCTCTACTCTGGCACATCAAGACTCTGTGGTCTTTCATCTTTGGTGAGACTTCTTCTACTGTGGCCAGACAGGACAGCTATGGAGACTGAACTGCATGTTTGCTACATATGTGCGAGGAGGCTTATTCCAGCCATGTATGTTCTTTGGTTAGTGGCTCAGTCTCTGAGAGTTCCTAGGGATCCATGTTAGTTGGCTCCAATGGCCTTCTTGTGGGGTTCCATACCCCTCAGGACCTTTAATCCTGCTGTCAACTCCTCCATAAGAGTCCCTGACCTCCCTCCAATGTTTGGCTGAGTATGCATCTGTTTCAGTCCACTGCTAGGTAGAGCCTCTCAGAGAACAGTTATGCTAGGCTTTTGTCTGTGTCTTAGCCAGGGTTTGTATTCATGCATGAAATATCATGACCAGGAAGTAAGTTGGGGAAGAAAGGATTTATTCAGCTTATACTTCCACACTGCTGTTCATGAGCAAAGGAAATCAGGACTGGAACTCAAGCAGGTCAGGAAGCAGAAGCTGATTAAGGGGTCATGGAGGGATGTTACTTACTGGCCTCTTCCCTTGGCTTGCTTAGCTTGCTTTTTTTTATAGAACTCAAGACTACCAGCCCAGGAATAGACCTACCCATATTGGGCTGGGCCCTCCCCCATTGATCACTAATTAAGAAAATATCTTACAGCTGGATCTCTTGGAGGCATTTCCTCAAGGGAGGTTCCTTTCTCTGTTATAACGCCAGCTTGTGTCAAGTTGAGACACAAAAGCAGCCATTATAGTCTATAAGCATAACAGATTATCATTAATAATGTTAGAGATCGGTGCTTGCCCATGGGATGGATTTCAAGTTTGGCCAGTTATTGTTAATTTGTTAGCTATTCCTTCAGTCTCTGTTCCATTTATGTCCCTGCACTTCTTTTACACATGACAAATTTTGGGTCAAAAGTCTTGTGGGTGGGTTGGTGTCCCTATCCCTACCCTGGAGGTCCTGACTGGGTATAAGAAGTGGCTTCTTTAGTTTTCATATGCCCACTGTTAGGCATCTTAGCTAAAAGTTGCCTGGGGTAGGGAGCCTATCCTACCGCAGGTCTCTGGGACTTCCTAGAGATTCTCCCACCACCACCTCTAGCAGCTGTGGATATCTATCCACTATCCTGTCCCTTTGGGCCTCTCTCCTGTCTCTGCCCATATCTGATCCTGCCTCTCATTCCCTTCCCCCTTTCTCTCCCATACTTTTCCCTTCATCCCCTTGCCTCCTATGACTATTTTATGTCCCCTTCTAAATGTGATTCAAGCATCCTTGCTTGAGTCCTCTTGTTTTACTTCTTTGGGTCTGTGGAGTGTATGATGGGTATTCTGTAATTTATAGCTAATATACACTTATCAGTACTCACTGATACATAGCACATATGTTCTTTAAGGGTCTGGGTTACTTCACTCAGGGTGATATTTTCTAGTTCCATACATTTGCCTACAAAATTCATGATGTCTTTTTTTAGATGAATAATATTCCATTGTATAAATGTAAATCAATTTACAATTTCTCAGAAATATTATAAATAGTTTTACCTGAAAACCCAGCTATACTGCTCCTGAACATATACCCAAAAGATTCTCCACCATAGCATAAGGACATGTGCTCCACTATGTTCATAGCAGCTTTAGTCATAATAGCTAGAAATTAGAAACAATCCAAATGTAACTCTACCAAAGAATAGATACAGAAAATGTGGTTTATTTCCATATCCTATTCTTCAATTATTCTTTAGCTTTTCCTGAATGAAAGCATAGTCTAACTCAGTTATAATACAGTTAGGGATTTCATTATGATACTATTATAAATCTCTTTTTTCCCTGAGATGGAAAACACTGCTATAGGTGAGTGCTTGTTTTCTTCTGCAATGAATTTATATTCTTCCTTCCTTCTTTTCTTTCTTTCTTTCCTTTTTTCTTTCTTCCTTCCTTTCTTCCTTTTCTTTCTTTCTTTCTTTCTTTCTTTCTTTCTTTCTTTCTTCCTTTCTTTCTTTTTACAGTCCAGATTTTATTGCCCTTCTGGTATACTCCCTGAGGATTCCACAACCCATACATCCTCCCCACTACTCCACACTCCCTGTTCAGGTCTCCACGAAGAGGTCCCCATACCACCCACCCCACCAGATCTCTAAACTTCCTGTGGCCTCCAGTCTCTTAACGATTAGGTGCATCTTCTCTGACTGAACACAGACCCGGGAATCCTCTGTTGTGTATGTGTTAGAGGCCTCATCTCAGCTGGTATATGCTGCCTGGTTGGTGATCCAGTGTCTAAGAGATATCAGGGGTCCAGGTTAATTGAGACTGTTAGTCCTCCTACAGGGTCACTTTCCTCCTCAGCTTCCTCCAGCTTTTCCCTAATTCAACCAGAGGGGTCAGCAGCATCTGTTCGTTGGACGGGTGCTCATATCTGCATCTGACTCTTGGCAGCTGCTTGTTGGGTCTTTTGGAGAGCAGTCATGATAGGACCCTTTTTGTGGTTGCCCCATAGTTTCAGTAATAATGTCAGGTTTTGGGGCCTCCCCTTGAGCTGGAACCCAATTTGGGCCTGTCACTGGACCTTCTTTTCCTCAGTCTCTTCTCCATTTCAATCCCTGAATTTCTTTCAGAAAGGAAGAATTATGGTTCAGAGCTTTGACTGTGGGATAGCAACCCCATACCTCACTTAGTGCCCAGTCTTTCTGCTGGAGGTGAATTCAATAAGTTTCCTCTTTCCACTATAGGGTCTTTCATCTAGGGTCCCCACCCCCTTTGAATCCTCAGAGTCTCTCACTTCCCAGATTTCTGATACATTCGAGAGGGTCTTCCCAACCTCCTTCCTCTTGAGGTTGCCTTTTTCCATCCTTTTATAAGAATTTATATTCTTAATGCCAAGGAATATGCATAGAAGATAATATGTCTCCAAAACAGATAACCATTGATGGCATGCAGGGATGGCTAAGTATACTACTAAACACAAGCTATTTATCCTGTGTAGAGTACTTCCCTCTGCCCCTTCCTATCTGCATTTTGCTTTTACTTTCATTTCCTCTCTCTGATCTCATCTTGTGTATTGATGACTTGAATATCTCTCTGAACTACATTTTCATTTAAGAGCCCCTCCATGTACTATACTTGGTTTGTTACTTTAATTTTGTCACTAGCACATTAACAACGTTGTCTGCTTTTCCTGTTGTTTTGCTTGTCTCTGAGTGTCTAAGTGCAGAGACCCCATTTCTTAGCAAAGCTACTGGAATAGCGTCAATGGAAAGGATAAGGTTTTCCATAATTTCATAAATAATGTTCTCAACTTCATTGAATTTAATCACTTCATGTAAGCCACCACATTAGTTTTAGATGACAAATTTAATTTATTTTATAATGATATAAAAATTAATTCATTTAGCTGAGAAAATAAGATACAGTCAGATAATAATGGAGTTTAAGAAAAAATTTAGGGAGGGGGAGTGAGGAAATAGCAAGAAAGCAGAGAATATTGTGTTGCATAGATGAAGTAGTCATTTTCTTACTTCTTCTCATCTACAAGGAGTCCTACTTCAGTAATTCCAAGTTTCGTGAGTTTTGTTAGATCAGAGGTCTAAGTATGATACAACATGTAAATATCAAGAAATGCTATAATAATTTGAGTAACCCACTACAAAATTGCAAAATCCAAAAAACAGAGATTTCTTGCAGGTTATGGCTCCAAATTTATCAAGGTTTGTAGTCATTCAATGGAGCCATGTCTCTGGATTTTGGATAATTTCACTTTTATAGAAAGAACTGTGGCTGGAATATATGTGTATGTGTGTGCCTGTGTACATATATTCTAAAATTGGTTTGCTAATGGCATTATAAATTACTTGTAAGGTATTTAATCTGGCTTAAAGTGTGTAAAATACATTGGTGGCAGTCATCAGTAAAATGCAATAAAATAAAATTCTTTTAAAATAAAAGAATTATACACATTTTTCTTTGTTTAGCAAATACTATGACAAATAAAATATATTATATGATGTTAAATTATGCAACTGTTAGAATTTTAATGTGAAGCAAGTATAGTTTTTTTCAGAACATAATTTAGGTATAGCTAAAACATAAAATTGCTTATATGCATGTATATGATGAGTTGATTTCCATGTCCATTGTGAAATATACAATACAATCACATCAATCAAATAAGTTGTAACTTAGAGTTGTCATTTTGTGTATACCTAAGATCTACGCAACAAAAATACAGTATAAAATAGGACATGATGCTATCTATGAGACTCCCAAATCATTTGTCAGCTATAACAGGAAGTCTTTGTCCTTGTCCACATCCATAAATGCCTGGTACTTGGGAAACACAACTCCTTTCTGTTTATAGGGAACCTTATTTGCAAAATATAATGTCATTGTTGGTTGCAATGAGGTACAAAACAGTATTTCTTCAGTGATGGCAATAATGATTACCTCTAACACTCTGTCAACTATAGAACAATGGAAAAATAAAAGCAAACAATTCATGGTTTATGATGAGATTATTGGTAAAGTTTAAGGGTTAAAATCCTATGCTAACTCTTACCAATTTCATTTTTATTAGTTATTTTATTCATTTATATTTCAAATGTTATCCCTTTTTCACTTTCCCCTCCACGGGCTCCCCTATCCCTTACCCCTTACCGTTGCTTCTATGAGGGTGGTCCCTATTAATTTTCAAAATTGTTGTATTTATTTATATCTCAAATCTTGTCCTCTTTCCTGATACCACCTCCAAGTGTTCTTCACACAATCCCCCTCCCTTTTGCCTCTGAGTAGCTGCTTCTCCACTCCCCACACAACTGCGCATCCGCCCACTCACCCCTACCTCAGTCCCCCACCACACCCCTCTGTCCTGAGGCATCAAGTTTCTACAGAATTAGGAACATTCTCTCCCACAGGGGCCAAATAGTCATCTGCTACATATGTGCCAGGAGCCATGGACCAGTCCATGTATGCTCTTTGGTTGGTGGCTTAGACTCATGGAGCTCCCAGGGATCCAGGTTTTTTGACACTGTTGGTCTTCCTCTGGGTTTGCCATGCCCTTCAGCTCCTTCATTCATTCTTCTATCTCTTCCAAAGAAATCCCTGATGTCAGTCCAATGGCTGTCTGTAAGTATCTGTCTCAGTTAGCTGCTGGTTGAGTTTTTAAGAGGACAACCAGGCTAGGCTCCTGTCAGCAAGCACAGCATGGTATTACGAATAATATCAGGGTTTGGTGCTCATACATGGGATGGATCCCAAGTTGGGCCAGTCACTGAGTGGTCTT
Organism: Rattus rattus; assembly: GCF_011064425.1. Lineage (NCBI taxonomy): Eukaryota > Metazoa > Chordata > Mammalia > Rodentia > Muridae > Rattus > Rattus rattus. Next base: position 191,679,828 of record NC_046154.1, on the reverse strand, counting down.
TCCATCAATCTTTGCTCCTTTTCCTCCCACGTTTCTTTTTACAGGACCAATTATAAATCAAAAAATTTAAAGGGATGTTGGTGACCCCATCTTTGCACTGGGAATCCTGTCTATCTACTCGATCTGGTATCTTTAGGCTCTAATCCCTCACTGTTGGACAATTTGGCTAAGGCCATGCCCACTGACTTCTGGGAGCTCCTCACATCTCAGGTCTTTGGATTTCTAGATTTCTCTGCAGCTGTGCATTTCAATTCAAGCTCCTGACCTTCTGAACTCCTTCCATGTCTCCCCTTCACTTGACCCTGCTCCCCTTTCTCACCACCCACTTCTCTCACACCCACATCACTACATCCCTCTGCCTCCCATGATTTTTAAGAGCTGAATAGTTTTCTATTGTGTGAATGAACCACATTTTCTGAATTTATTCTTCAGTTGAGGCACATGTAGGTTGTTTCCAGCTTCTGGTTGTTCCCAATAAAGCTGCAATGAACATAGTGGAGCACAGATGATAAACAGACTGAAAAAAAACTAAAGGATATAACACCTTTCATAATAGCCACAAATGATATAAAATATCTTGGTGTAACTCTAACCAAGCAAGTGAAAGATCCCTTTGATGAGAATTTCAAATCTCTGAAGACAAAAATAAAAGAAGATAGAAAGATCTTACATGCTCATGGATCAATAAGATTAACATAGGAAAAATTGCCATTTTACCAAAAGCAATTTACAGATTCAATACAAACCCCATCAAAATTCTAACACAATTTTTCACAGACATGGAAAGAATAGCCCTTCATATAACTTCATATGATATGGAAAAACAAAAACCCAGGATAATGAAAACAATTCTCAACAATAAAGGAACACCTGGGAGAATCATCATCCACAACCTCAAGTTCTACTACAGGGCAATAATGATAAAAAAAAACACAAACCACCATTGTATTGGTACATAGACAGGCTGATCAGTGGAATAGAATTGGGAGACCCAGAAATAAATCCACACATCTAGGCACATGTAATCTTTTAAAAAGAAGCCAAAACCAAACAGTAGAAAAAAAAAGAGAAAGCATCTTCAGTAAATGGTTCTGATTAAACTGTCAGTGTACTTGTAGAAGAATGCAAATTGATCAATATGTATCATCTTGTACAAAGCTCAAGTCCAAGAAGATCAAGGACAACAACATAAAACCAAGTAACCTGAATTTCATAAAAGAGAAAGTGGGAAATAGCCTCAAATGCATTGGTACAGGGAACATTTTCTGGACAGAAGACCAATGGCTCAGGCTCTAAGATCAACAATTGACAAATGGAACCTCATGAAACTGTAAAGCATATGACAAAGGACACTGTCAATAGGACAAAACAAGAACCTAAAGATTGGAAACACAATTTTATTAATTTTATTAATCCTACATTTGAGAGAGGGCTAATATTCTCTCCCCGTGGGAGAGAGATCTCACTGCCCAGACAGATGGGCACTCCTGAGACTGCAGGGCAGGAGAGACCGCCAATACTGCCCACCCTTGCCCACATCCCTGGTCCAAAAGGAAACTGTATGGGGCCTCTGGGAACAGGAGATAGGGGCACTCAAGCACACAGCTCCCCTGCAAGGTCTAGACACAACCCCCTGATCTCAAAGGGACCCTGTGGTCAATAGCTCCCTGCACCCAAGTCCCTTGGGAGGGAGAGCTAAACCTTCAGAAGGGCAGACACACCTGGGAAGTCAGAAGAGACTACATTCTGCCCACATTTCTGACTCTAGAGGAAAACACCTAGCGCCATCTGGACCGCCTGTGCACAGAGACTCGAGAAAAGACAGGGCAGGCCCTTCTAGTTACTGCTCTCACAGAGAGCTGAAAGGCAGTCACCAAGGAGTGACTTCAGGCCTGAGATCAGATGTAGTACCAACTTTTCTGCTCCAAGTGAACTGCCTGGTGCACACAGGGCACATGCCCACAGGAACAGCTGAAGAACAGTAGACAGGAAAGACTACACGCATGAAAGCAGAACACTCTCTTCCCTTAACTGGCTGAAAGAAAACTGGAAAACAGGTCTACAATACTCCTGAAACACAGGCCTATAGGACAGTCAAGCCACTGTCAGAAATAGCAGAACAAAGTAACACTAGAGATAATCTGATGGCGAGAGGCAAGCACAGGAACCCAAACAACAGAAACCAAGACTACATGGAGTCATTGGAGCCCAATTTTCCCACCAAAGCAAACACTGAATATCCAAACACACCAGAAAAGCAAGATCTTGATTTTAAATAACATTTGATCATGATGATGGAGGACTTCAAGAAAGACATAAAGAACTCCCTTAGAGAAACACAGGAAAACAAATAAACAAGTAGAAACCTATAGAGAGGAATCACAAAAATCCCTGAAAGAATTATTTGGAAAACACGATCAAACAGGTGAGGGAAATAAAAATGGAAATAGAAGCAATAAAGAAAGCACAAAAGGCTGGAGAGATGGCTCAGAGGTAAAGAGCACTGACTGCTCTTCCAGAGATCCTGAGTTCAAATCCCAGCAACCACATGGTGGCTCACAACCATCTGTAATGGGATCTGATGCCCTCTTCTGGTGTGTCCGAAGACAGTGATAGTGTACTTATAAAATAAATGAGATTTAAAAAGAAAAAAAAGCACAAAGGGAGACAACAATGGATATAAAAAACCAAAGGAAGAGACAAGGAGCCGTAGATACAAGCATCACCAAGAGAATACAAGAGATAGACGAGAGAATCTCAGGAGCAGAAGACTCCATAGAAATTATTGAAACAACTGTTAAAGATAATGTAAAATGGAAAAAACTACTGGTCCAAAACATACAGGAAATCCAGGACACAATGAGATCAAACCTAAGGATAATAGGTATAGAAGAGAGGGAAGACTCCCACCTCAAAGGACCAAAAAATACCTTCAACAAAATCATAGAACAAAACTTCCCTAACCTAAAGAAAGAGATGCCAATAAACATACAAGAAGAACTCAAAATATATTGGACCAGAAAAGAAACTCCTCCTGTCACATAATAGTCAAAATACCAAATGCACAAAACAAAGAAAGATTATTAAATGCAGTGAGAGAAAAAGGCAAGTAACATATACAGGCAGACCTATCAGAATTACACCAGACTTCTCACCAGAGACTATGAAAGCCAGAAGATCCTGGACAGATATCATGCAGACCCTAAGAAAACACAAATGCCAGCCAAGGTTACTGTATCCAGCAAAACTCTCAAGTAACATAGATGGAGAAACCAAGATATTCCATGACAAAAACAAATTTACACAATATCTTTCTACAAATCCAGCACTACAAAGGATAATAAATGGCAAAGCCCAACACAAGGAGGCAAGCCACACCCTAGAAAAAGCAAGAAACTAATTGTCTTGCAACAAAACAAAGAGAAGAAAAGCACACAAACATAATCTCACATCCAAATACGAATATAACAGGAAACAACAATCACTATTGCTTAATATCTCTCAACATCAATGGACAAAATTCCCCAAAAAAGACATATATTAACAAACTGGATAGGCAATGAGGACCCTGCATTCTGATGCCTAAAGGAAACACACTTCAGAGAAAAAGACAGACACTATATCAGAGTAAAAGGCTGGAAAACAACTTTCCAAGCAAATGGTCTGAAGAAGCAAGCTGGAGTAGCCATTCTAATATCGAATAAAATCAAGTTAAAACTAAAAAGTCATCAAAAAAATAAGGAAGGACACTTTTATATTCATCAAGGAAAAATCCACCAAGATGAACTCTCAATCCTAAATATCTATGCTCCAAAAAACAAAATTTACCTACATACATAAAGAAACCTTATTAAAGCTTCAAAAGCACACATTGCACTTCACACAATAATAGTAAGAAATTTCAACACCCCACTCTCATCAATGGACAGATCATGGAAACAGAAAATAAACAAAGACAGAGACAGACTAAGAGAAGTAATGAACCAAATGGACTTAACAGATATTTATAGAACATTCTATCCTAAAACAAAAGGATATATCTTCTTCTCACCACCTCATGTACTTTCTCCAAAATTGACCATATAATCGGTCATAAAACAGGACTCAACAGATACAGAAAAGACAGAAATTATCCCCATCCTATCAGACCATCACAGACTAAAGCTGGATCTTCAATAACAGGAAGAAGCCACACATATCCATGGAAGTTGAACAATGCTCTACTCAATGATAACCTGGTCAAGGAAGAAAATAAAGAAATTAAAAACTTTTTAGAATTTAATGAAAATGAAAAAATATACCCAAACATAGAACACAATGAAAGCTGTGCTAAGAGGGAAAGCCTCATAAGCTGAGTGCCTGCAAGAAAAGAACAGGAAGAGATATGTCAGCAGCTTGACAGCACCACCTAAAAGCTCTAGAACAAAAAGAAGCAAATACACCCAGGAGGAGTAGAAGGCTGGAAATAATCAAACTCAGAGCTGAAATCAACCAAGTAGAAACAAAAAGGACCATAGAAAGAATCAACAGAACCAAAAGCTGGTTCTTTGAGAAAATCAACAAGATAGATAAACCCCTAGCCAGACTAACGAGAGGACACAGAAAGCATGTCCAAATTAACAAAATCAAAAAGGAAAAGGGAGACATAACTACAGAATCAGAGGAAATTCAAACAAATCATCCAATCCTACTACAAAAGCCTATATTCAACAAAACGTGAAAATCTGCAGGAAATGGGCAATTTCCTAGACAGATGCCAGGTATCGAAGTTAAATCAGGAAACCACTTAAACAACCCCATAACTCCTGAGGAAATAGAAGCAGTCATTAAAGGTCTCCCAACCAAAAAGAGCCCAGGTCCAGACTGGTTTAGTGCAGAATTCTATCAGACCTTCATAGAAGACCTCCTACCAATATTATCCAAACTATTCCACAAAACTGATACAGATGGAGCGCTACCAAATTCCTTCTTTGAAGCCACAATTACTCTTATACCTAAACCACACAAAGACCCAACAAAGAAAGAGAACTTCAGTCCAATTTCCCTTATGAATATCAACACTAAAATACTCAATAAAATTCTTGCAAACCGAATCCAAGAGCACATCAAAACAATCATCCACCATGATCAAGTAGGCTTAATCCCAGGCATTCACGGATGTTTTAATATACAGCAATCCATCAATGTGATCCATTATATAAACAAACTGAAAGATAAAAACAACATGATCATTTCATTAGATGCTGAAAAAGCATTTGACAAAATTCAATACCCCTTCATGATAAAAGTCCTGGAAAGAATAGGAATTCAAGGCCCATACCTAAACATAGTAAAAGCCATATACAGCAAACCTGTAGCTAACATGAAACTTAATGGAGAGAAACTTGAAGCAATCCCACTAAAATCAGGGACTAGACAAGGCTGCCCACTCTCTCCCTACTTATTCAATATAGTTCTTGAAGTTCTAACCAGAGCAATCAGACAACAAAAAGAGATCAAAGGGATACAGATTGGAAAGGAAGAAGTCAAAATATCACCATTTGCAGATGATATGATAGTATATTTAAGTGATCCCAAAAGTTCCCACAGAGAACTACTAAACCTGATAAACACCTTCAGCAAAGTGGCTTGGTATAAAATTAACTCAAATAAGTCAGTAGCCTTCCTCTACAAAAAGAGAAACAAGCCGAGAAAGAAATTAGGGAAACTTGACACCTTCATAATAGTCCCAAATAATATAAAAATACCTCGGTGTGTGACTCTAACCAAGGCAAGTGAAAGATCTGTATGATAAGAACTTCAAGCCTCTGAAGAAAGAAATTGAAGATCACAGAAGATGGAAAGCTCTCCCATGCTCATGGATTGGCAGGATTAATATAGTAAAAATGGCCATTTTACCAAAAGCAATCTACATATTCAATGCAATTCCCATCAAAATACCAATCCAATTCTTCAGAGAGTCAGACAGGACAATTTGCAAATCCATATGGAATAACAAAAAACCCAGGATATCTAACACTATCCTGAACAATAAAAGGACTTCCGGGTGAATCACTATCCCTGAACTCAAGCAGTATTAGAGAGCAATAGTGATTAAATAGTGATAAAATTTCCTGAACAAAACACCAATGGCTTATGATCTAAGATTAAGAATCGACAAATTGGATCTCATAAAACTGCAAAGCTTCTGTAAGGCAAAGGACACTGTGTTAGGAAAAAAATGGCAATCAACGGATCGGGAAAAGATGTTTACCAATCCTACAACTGATAGAGGCTTATATCCAAAATATACAAAGAACTCAAGAAGTTAGACCAATTACAGGAGACAAATAACCTGAAGGAATCAGAAAAATGGGGTTCAGAGGCCCCTAAACAAAAGAATTCAGGGACTAAGTTGAGGAATGCCTGATAATAGGTAGCAAATTGAGGAACACCTAAAATGTTCAACATCGGGGGGAGTCATAGGGGTGGGAGGGGAAATGCAAATCAAACAACCTGGGAAAGATTAATTTAAATGTACATAAGAAACCAGTGAATAAACAAAGATTAAAATCCCGGTGACAGCTTATAGTCATAAGTTATAAATCAAAACACCAAACCTCCTGAGAGAGATTCCGCACCTCAAAACCACAGTGCTGGCTAAGGATGTGGAGGAGGATGTGGAGGAACACTCCTCCATTGTTGGTGGGATTGCAGACTGGTACAACCATTCTGGAAATCAGTCTGAGGCTCCTCAGAAAATTGGACATTGAACTGCCTGAGGATCCAGCTATACCTCTCTTGGGCATACACCCAAAAGATGCCCCAACATACAAAAAAGACACGTGCTCCACTATGTTCATCGCAGCCTTATTTATAATAGCCAGAAGCTGGAAAGAACCCAGATGCCCTTCAACAGAGGAATGGATACAGAAAATGTGGTGCATCTACACAATGGAATATTACTCAGCTATCAAAAACAATGACTTTATGAAATTCATAGGCAAATGGATGGAACTGGAAAATATCATCCTGAGTGAGGTAACTCAATTACAGAAAAACACACATGGTATGCACTCATTGATAAGTGGCTATTAAGCCAAATGCTCAAATTATCCCAGATGCACAGAACACATGAAACTCAAGAAGGATGATCAAAATGTGAATGCTCCACTCCCTCTTTAAAAGGGGAACAAGAACACGCTTGGGAGGGAATACGGAGGCAAAGTTTAGTACAGACGTTGAAGCAATGCCCTTAAAGAGCCTTCCCCACATGTGCCCCATACATTTCCATCCACCAAACTAGATAAGATGGATGAAGCAAAGAAGTGCAGGCTGACAGGAACCCAATATAGATCTCTCCTGAGAGACAGGGCCAGAATACAGTAAATACATAGGCGAATGCCAGAAGCAAACCATGGAACTGAGAATAGGACCCCCGTTGAAGGAATCAGAGAAAAGACTGAAAGAGCTGAAGGGGTTTTGACCCCCATGAACAACAATGTCAACCAACTAGACTTCCAGGGACTGAGCCACTACCCAAAGACTATACTGGACTGACTCTAGGCTCAACTGCATAGGTAGCAATGAATAGCCTAGTAAGGCACCAGTGGAAGGAAGCTTGGTCCTGCAAAGGCTGGACCCCTAGTCATGGGATTCTTATGGGAGGGGCGTAATGGGGGGAGGATTGGGACGGGAACATCCATAGAGAATGGGAGGGGGAGGGGTTGGGGGATGTTGGCATTGAAACCGGGAAAGGGAATAACATTTGAAATGTAAATAAGAAATACCTGATTTAATAAAGATGGAAAAATAAAAAAGAGGAACCCTCCTCCATTGTTGGTGGGATTGCAAACTGATTCAACAACTTCACCAATCAGTCTGGTGCTTCCTTAGAAAATTGGAAATAGTTCTGTCTTAATACCCAGCTATACTCCTCCTGGGTATATATCCAAATAATGCTCCACCATACCACAAGGATAAGTGCTGTGCTTACATTCTTCAGTTGTTAGGACCTATATTGACTAACTGTGTGCATATCACATAGTATATCTAAAGATGATATTGGGAAACACACTATCCTCGGGGTATCAGAAAAGATGTGAAAATCAAAAGAGAAATACACTTATTCATGTCTGATTTATGGAATTTGAAGCAAGAATGTTTACACATTAATGTGTTTTTGATTTAAAAGAATCACAAATTATAGTCATAACATAGCTGTTGAGTGTTTCTTTGTTTTGTTAGGGAAGAGTGCAGAATTTGTGTCGGGAATTGCTCTTCTTAAAATATATATTAAGGTGTCAGTGTCAAATGCCTCGTGCTAAGATAAATAATTAAATATTTACTACTTTTATTCAGTGGTGTTAAATGAATAAAATATTACCATTTTAGGTATCTGAGAAGTCATAAAATATGTTCAAAAACAGCAGTAATTTTACTATTTTTATCTATATATTTTAAATGATCCAACACTATTTTTTCCTCAACAGAATATTTATTGCTAGTATTTCTGCACATACTATATATTTTTGTTTCTTCTAGAGTCTCTTCCTTTCTCTAATGAATTCAATTCAGAAACAATGTTTAATGAATTTCTATAGTTACAGCTTTTGTTTCCTCATAATTTTCCAAAAGTTGAGGATACATAATACCTCATATCCTTAAAATACAGATACTATACTAAGAAGTAGACACAGCTCACAGGCGTTCCCTAAAGGAGCTGAATGAGCTATAGGACATCCTAGGACACCTTTTTTTTAACATACACACATTAAGAAAGTAATTTTAAAAATTAATTTTATAAAGAATTTCATAATGGATACAGTGGACTTGATCATGTTCTCATCCACTACCCCTGTTCCAACCCCCCCCACTTGCATTCTCCCAACTTCATACCATATTTTTTTTTCTTTTATAGTCCAGTGGTTTTAGTTTGAATGTTGGGTCATACACTGAAGTATGGTGAGCCTACCAGTGCCACAGTCCTAGAGATAATTGAGTCCCCCTCCCTCAGAAACCATTAACTGTCACTAGCTCCCAAGCTGGAAATGGGGACTTGAGTCTATGGGTAGGGAGGTGCGAATTTAGAGGGAAGATAAACATTTATCTTTTACTTTGTGTGTGTATATGGAGCACCCTTGTGTGTTGGTCAGTGTGCAGTCAAATGCATCGACGGGAGGACATCTTTGAATTTAAACTTTGGGGATAACATATTTACTTTACATCTCTAGGAGAAGATTATTTCCTTCCTGGAATGTAGGACCCTAGATTTCTGACTCCATTGTTAAGGATTATTCATTCTAAAAATGCATCTCTCTAAACTATAAGGTTATTAGTATTTCTCTTTTAGATTTAGTTAGGTCCTATTACGTGGGAGTTGGTTGGTGCTTTTTACTGTGGCATCTCAGAAGTGTGAACAGTGATAAAAGGAAACCCAAACATCTATTAACTCGTAAAGGATACCCATTTAGATACAGAAACCTCATGTCTAAATTTAGGGTAAGATTAACAGACATATAAATGTACTCTGCGTTTCAGATAGGTATTTTTATTGTGATTTTATTAGTCCATTTCTTAGTAAAATAGGACATATTCTATGAAATAGATATAACTTAATATCAGCTTATCTCAGGTATAGTTGGATATTTAGGGATTGCTACATTATTCTTATCTCAAAATGAGCTAACTTAAAAAAATACCTATTGTTTAGCCAATATGTTATAGAGTCCTGAAGGAGGAAAAGGGAAAGTGAAAGAAAGTTTTGACCTTCATGCTCATTGTTCTCTAGTGAAAAAGAAAGGGGTAATTTCAGTGAAATTATATAAGGGCATTGCCTGCTTTACAGAGAGCAAGATGAACTGCTCTGTACTTAACAACTTTCTGGAAAATAATGCACACAGTATTTAATATTCTGATTTGAGAACAGCATCACTGAAAGACTATAATTTTAATTAGTAAATGCTTTATACAAAATGATCACTCTTTCCTAAATAATCATGATTTTAAAAACCTGTTCTTCAAATTAATTTTAAAAGTTCTGAAATAGATGAATGGGGCTGTTAGGATAGCATTGTTTTATAAATCTGGCAGAGGGGTCAAGTGAGTATGCACTCATGAAATTTTTATATTGCATGTGCGTGGAATTAAAAGTCTGTATGACTTCAGTACAATGGTTCATACGCTTACATTTCAATAGACGACAGTGTGAACTTCCAAATGGGAACTTCTCCAGATCAGAATTGCCCTTGAATAGTTTAATTACCATCTCTGGAACCACATTCTATCTATTAATTTCTTGAACAGCTCCCAAATCATATCAGCAGCCATTATTTTTAATTTTAATGTGGCCGAATATTTACCTGTAGGGATCTATTAAGAAAAAGGAAAAAAATTATTCATTTAGCTAGATGACTTTTAAGTCAGTGGTCACACATCGTCTAGGCCAGGTACTAATGCATTTATCAAGACAGAGTAGAAATACGAAAGTGTATTTGAGTCACAACCAACAATTAAAGAAATGCTGGTCATACTGTAGGACTCAGTGTTGAAATCAGCACTCAAAATAAGTTTATTCCTTTATTCTTCAAACTTAACGTGTAGATTATCATGTTATATTAATATTTTAAGACTGCCAGACCACCTCACTGCCCTCTATCTTGTGTATTACACATATAAAGAAGAAGAGGAATGCTTTATAAAGACCCTAATTACTTTCATTAGTCAAGTGTGTCAGGTGCCTGCCTAGCTCTCAGAGGTTCTGAGAAAAGCATCTCTTTTAGCTGAGAATATGGCTATGTCATACATATGGTTACTCCTATATTAAGAAAGAGTAAGACACTGATGTTACTGGACAAACAATTAAATAGTATAAAATGAAATTACTAACTTTTCAGAGCTGGTAAATTATGGTTATATAAAATTTATATCTCATCAAAATATTTTTGAATACCATGCAGTTTAATTTGTTTAGTACTCACCCCTCAGCGCATTTAAGGATATGTATTTATGCATTAAAATATTAAAAGCTATCCAGTGGGAATCATTCCTCCAACAATACATGATTTTAAAGTAATTCAAGTAATCTTCATATGATGACTCAGGTTTCAAATGAGGAATAAAAGGACTATATGTAGATATTGAATTCTCCACTCTTAATATACTTGTTAGGACACTGAAGAGAAAAAAAAAAACAAAACAAAAAAAAACAAAACAAAAAAAAAAAAAAAAAACACAGCAAGACAGAAAGGATCAAAAGCCGGGAGGAAAACAGTTCAGGAAATGGTACTTTCTTCACAATGTCCAACTGGTACTACTTTCTTATTACTTTTTCCAAAATCCTTGCTTTATTCTAAAGAAAATATATCTTTTAATGTTCATTCAGTTCTGTCCTTAAACACTAAAGGGGGTTTTATAGTAGGTTCACTGTATATTTTAATTTTGTTGAGGTATACAGAACAGAGTGGCTACATAATTTCATGTTTATATTGATAAGTAAGATGATGTTTCCTTTTTCATTAGTCTTATTAAAGAATAGAAAGGAACAAGCCATCCATTTTATAACTCTGTATTAAAAAATATAAGAACTGCCTGGATAAATATTCACAAGAGCAAATAAGGTAAATAATCTGCTTGTTCTCTTTCCATTTCTTTAATAAATGATAAAATTAAAATCTCATTACTAAATAATTTCTTAAATTAAGGTCTCTGAAAACAGAGGAAGGACCAGAATGAAGTTTGCTGGTATTAATCTTTAAATTAGTGCTCGAGATATGACTTCCAGCACCTGCAACATTTTCATCTATCCTGACTCCAAAGTTAAATAAGACAAGGAACATTCATGCAGGCATATAAAATTGAGAATATTTTCACACTCACACAGATGGGTGAGAGTACAAGGGCATTATCTATGCAAAGAAGGAGATCAATGATGGATAAAGTGGAAGGAAGGAGTATGGTGAGGAAAGATTGGGAACAAGGAACAATGCTATATTTATGAATATAATAAATTTAGTATTTACCTGAAAATATTGTTGTTGTCATTCTAGCTGGCCTAAAATTGAGGCAAGCTAAAGTCTCATGCAATAGTAAACTTCAGTCAGGACATTAGACATTTTGTATTCTAGGTGTTGGGCAAAGTCACATGAGCAAAGCTCACTTCAGTTCCATCTGGATATAGGCCAAAGGATAAGGTCACATGAGTTTAGGCTGCATACAGTCAGGAGGACAACTCCTACTTGGAAAAAATCATCCTATATAATAATAGGTAACATGATGTGTAATCTTCAGTAAATCCATTCCTATTTATTCTATCTGGGAGGAACACACATTTAAAGAATAATGCTTGCTATGGAGAAACATGGGTTACAAAAGTTTTGCCTTATTTCCTTAGAGTTATCTCTCCACAAGCTCTCAGAGTTCTCCACACTTAGCTTCATTCATAGATCACATTTATTTATTTATTTATTTATTTATTTATTTATTTATTTATTTATATGTATTATATACATGTATATTATATGTCTCTCTATATAAAGTATGTATAATATACATGGTAAATGAGCAATACATAAATATATAGGTTATAATACACATATATAATATAGTACATATTGTAGATATGTATGAAAAGTAAAAAAAAATCTCCCCCATAAGTTTGAGAATATATACGTGTGTATGTCCTCTGTCTCTTTCTTTAGAAAAAGCTCATTGTCTGCATGAAGACAGAAATCCTTCACAGATGTCATCCCTTACCAGAATCCATGTTGCTGCATTAAAATTCTTTTACAGCTGATCTAATTGTATTTTCTCCCATATAGTAAAAGATACTCTAATTTCTGAAGCTCCTACATGTTTTTACCAGTGCAAATAAATCAGAAACAAGAGAATAAAAGTAAAGGAAATATAAGTAAAGTAATTCAAAGTCCATAAGCTTCAGTTCAAAATAGGGGAAATATATATATATATATATCTTACAGTTTTATTAGACTTTTCTGAACCTGTCATGATAATACCACTCAAAATATGCAGAGAGGACTGTTTTACTCATAGAAACTGCTGAACTTAGTTCTTATAATTCAGAATTAACATCATCATCTATACAACTATAATATACAATTCAAAACAGAAATTATTCATTATATTTCACTCATATTCAATATCATACTGCATTGCCTAGTCCATTGTCACAAGGAAATGAAGAGAATTAACAATTGTCAAGAGGAAATATGTTAGAAGCCTCGGAATTTCATTAAAAAAATCATGTTTCACCAAATGTTTAAAGGGAAGCTTTTTTTTTAACTTGGAACAAAGGAATGTTTAAAAAATGAAATTTGGCAGATGGATTCATTTCATTTTGCAGAATTTGGAAAACTAAAATTTCCATATTACACTATTGTTTCATTTTCAGGATTTCAACGATGTTTGGCTTTGAGTTCTGAAAAGGCCAATTCTGTAATTGCACATTTGTTGAAACTTATCACTATCCTTGGAGGTATCCTGACAAATTAAGACAAAATTCTTATAGTATAATATAAAATATATATTACAAGTATACCATACAATCCAAAAGGCCGGGCAATTATAGAAAGATTTAATTGTGCTTTAAATGAGATGCTTAATGAACTAAAATGGGAATAAGAACTCCCAGAAATACACTGACCAATACTTTATAAACTTTAAATATTTTGAATGTCAGTGAGCCAGGAGCAAGAGTTGCTGAAAAATACTGGATTATAAAAAAAACAAACAAACAAGCATACCACACACACACACACACACACACACACACACACACACACACACACACACAAAGAACTATTGAATTTGTTCATCCTGTGCACTGTGTAGATGATTTAACATCATAATGAAAGTCAAGGAATGTGTTACGTTGGGGAAGAGGTTTTATTTATATTTTCACAGTTGATGAAAGACTATGGACTTTGAATTACTTTACTTATATTTCCTTTACTTTTATTCTCTTGTTTCTGATTTATTTGCACTGGTAAAAACATGTAGGAGCTTCAGAAATTAGAGTATCTTTTACTATATGGGAGAAAATACAATTAGATCAGCTGTAAAAAAATTTTAATGCAGCAACATGGATTCTGGTAAGGGATGACATCCAAAGAACTCCTAGGTCTATATGATCTGGCTGGAATGACAAACTTTTAGTTATTCTGACTAAAATACAAGCCTGCCGGTAATATACACCTCTAATCCCAAAGAAGGAAGATAAACTTAGTGTGTAGAAGAAAGCAGCCATTCTTGAAAATGACTTGTAATTGAGGGGCAGAGAAAGTGACTAATCAGCGAATGACTTGACAGAATGAGTCAGTAATAGAATATACCCAATTCACAGGAGGAAAGACAGGACGGGGAGCACTTAAGAGTAACACAGGTAGTGACAGTCAGTCAGTTTATCAGGTGAATGCAGTTCAGTCAGCATAGTTCATGAAGCAGAGGAAGTTGAAGCCAGAGAATGAGAGGGAGCCAGAAGATTAGAACAAATTACAAAATTAGCATGAGACCAAGCAGAGCAATTCAGTCATAAGCTGAGAAAAGCCAGACTGAATCAGTTACCTTGGATAGGAGTTTGAACCAGAGCAGCCAAGTTGAACTAGGGAGCCTCATTTTAGAAAGATCTAGAAAATGTGACCTTATTCAGCAGTAAACATCTGAGATTGCATTTACTTCTGGCACATAAAAACTTAAGTGTTTATTTTTCCTTTATTTCATTTTTATTTTTCAAGAATTTCTACATTTGAATAACTATTATATATTAAGATGATTGCTATAAGACAACTTCAGTTTTTGAGGTAAAGAAACAAAACTGAGCCCTCTCTTTTTTGTTAATTAACATCATATATAAAGAAGATTCTTATGCTAAGTAAGAGAAAAACATGAAATTAAACCACTCCATTTCCCTTCAGTTAAGAGATTCCTTTTGGGCTAGGAATAGAACTTAAGAAAGTGTTTAATCTAGTATGCAGGACTCTTTATATTAATCAGGACTTGAAAGGAGAGGGAAAAGGGAGATAGGGAGACCTATTTTATTTGGTAAAATGTACATTTATATACCATTGCCACTTATATAAGTTTTTTTCATATTGGATACTCTTATTATATTAATTTATTTATGTTCCTGCTGTCAAATAGAGCTATTTTCATGCTATTTACTTAAGTAAAATATAAAGATTAAAATAATCCAATTTGTTATTTATAACATATTTATATTGAGTTTTATAAACATTCATGTCTTTCCATTTTTAGCGTACATTGTGTGTGTGTGTCTGTCTGTCTATCTGTCTATCTCCTTATCTTATCTAAGTGTGACATTATTAATCTAGTAAAAGGCATATTGGTGTGGTATTATATCCTACCAATATCCATTGAAACTATTTTTGGCAGTCATATAAAGGCCAGAAAACTTTGAAGTTTCTTTTTGTGGGTATGCAAAAATATATATATATATATATATATATATATATATATATATATAATGTGTGTGTGTGTGTGTGTGTGTGTGTATGTGTAGCTGCATATGTGTGCATGTGGAAGTCAGTAACTGATAACATGTCCTTCTCAATCACTCTCTACCTTAATTTTTGACATATTCTATCAATTAACCAGATTTTATTAATTTGTCTTGGCTTGCAGTCCCTTTGTGCTTGAGGAACCCACCTATCTGTATGTTCCAAGCACTGAGATTACAAATGTGCTACCGCTGGAAATCTGAACTCAGAGCCTTTTCCAAGCATCCAATATCCCAACAATCTCACCACCTCCATTTTTACATTTTTAAGCCAGTAAAGATTAATTTCTTTCCTTTAGTGTTAGATAATACAAAGAAGGCAACACAAATGGATTTCCCTCATGATGATAGTCAGGAAAGAATAATTAGAAAGGCATCAGAATCTTCTGAACATGGATAACAAAATGGAACTTTCATTTAAGGCTTTCTGAAAAGAACCAATAAAAGGTTAGAATTAGAAGAAATCAAAGAAACAGCAATGGCTGTGGTGATGTCGCAAGCATGATACAGACTGGTCCGAGATTAAAAACAAAAGCAAGGATATATCATACACAAGAATTCTGTTATTATTAACTCAGTTGGATACATACTCAGTTCTAAACTGGAATGCACGAGAAAATGACTTAATTTCAAATATGGGCTCTCTGCACTGTTAAGAACTGGGAGTGAAAGTGGGAGACTACTTAGGGTATAAAAAGTTATGTGACTACAGAGAGTGGTTTACATTTAGAATGATGTGAGGTCAGAGTTCATAGAAATTGCTCTGAGATTGTATTAAAATTTGAAGAAAGGAGAACAATCAAAGGCACCACCAAATAATTTGGGTATGTGTGACTGAATATTTCATACCATACTTAGCTGTGGTGATCTAGAGAACTAAGAAGATATTACCTCCAGAGAATATTAATCATTAGATAGAGCAGGAAGTCATAACAAGGTTGCTGAGCTACTGAAATTATTCCGTGCCTTTAATGCAATATATTATAAAGACATCTTCATCTGCACATTCAAGAGGCATAATTACCTCACAAAATTTTCAGAGCACATCTTACCCAGGATGTATTTTAAAGACAAATTAATAAAAAACTTAATATCCCAATTGGGATCCTTTGTATATGGCACACTCAGTGTTTTTACAAGCAAAGATTAATTACTGCCATTTTTCATAAATTGAAGTATGTAAGGAGCCTGAATTTTTAAATATTATTAAACATCCTCTGACTTTAAATAACTTATATTTATTTATTTTCCCCTGAGTTCTAAATTTTTGCATGTCTAGATAAAAATTATTCATTCATTTTGTGCTTTAAAATAAAATTGGTGTTTATGGAACATTAATTTGAAAGGTAATATAATATATTGAAGCAGGAATATTTCGTGCAATGTGCACACTTCACCTGTCAATAAAAGGCTGTAGTTATGTGAGCTTAGGCAAGAAATGGGGACATGGGAGTTCCAGTACAGATAGAGAGGATTTCTGGGAGAGAGCTGGAGGGGTGGGAGATTTAAGCAGAAAGCTGAAGAAGTTGGTCATATGAAAATGAAGGGAGGAAACAAACCACAGGGCAGGTCTTCTAATAAAACAGATAGGTAACTAAGTTATGAGCTATTTGGGGAACAAGCAAAAGATACTCACTTAGACATTTATTTATATGTAATTCAGTCTAGAGTCATGAGGAGGAAAATATTATGTTTAAACTATATACTTATTAACATATTTTCATTTCCTGTTTTAAAATTCCAATCATGTTTTAAAGATTTAGTTGCTAGTTTTAATGAATATCTTCTACTTATTTTAGATTTATTTATTTATTATATATACACTGTTATTTCTACATATATGCCTGCAGGCTAGAAGAGGGCACCAGATTTCCTGATATATGGTCATGAGCCACCATGTCATTTCTGTGAATTGAACTCAGGATCACTCAGGATTGTGAATTGAACTCAGGATCAACAGCCAATGCTTTTAAGGTCTGAGCCATCTTTCTGCCTGAGTGTCTTCTAATTTATGACATAGCACTTGATCAAATTTAAATATTTACCTAACTCCAAAATTTAACTGTAATATAATATTCCTATTTAATCTTATGTAATAAACATGATGGAGAAAAAATTAATGTACTCAATCAAGAGCATTTCCCTTGATCAAAATTAAAAGTACATATGTCAGCAGCTCCTATTATGTGATTCTCAGGGAATAGGCATCTTCTAAAAGCATGTGCAATAAGAAAGAAAGAAAGTGACTTGTCATTACAACTATTGCTAAGAAACCAAGGATATCTTTAATTTTTATTAAACTATGTTTTTGGAGTGTGTGTTTTGTGTGTGTGTGTGTGTGTGTGTGTGTGTGTGTGTGTGCGTGTTCACGTGATATGAATGAATGCAAGAGTTCTGGTGCAACCACTTCTGAATGTTCATGCCAGGAGAAGGGCATGAATATTCCGGTCTCTGCATCTTGTTCCCTTGAGACAGGATCTCCTTGTTAACCCTAAGTTCACTGTTTTTGGTGAGGCTACATGAAAAGGAAGCTCTGGGATCTATCTGCCTCTGCTCCCCAACACTAGGTTTACAGATATGTGAAGCCATGTGTATTTTCAGACGGGTGCTGATAATTCAAACTTGGGTTCTCATGTTTGCTGAGTCAGTATTCTCATACACTGAATGTCTTCCCACTTCCATAGAGGTTGACTACAAGCAACTGCTGAGATATTTTGGAAAATTACATGATGACTCGCCATTTTCAAAAGAGCATCTTAAAAATCAGTCTTCTTATGAAATTGAAAATCTACAAGCAATCATTCAGAGTTGGCGATAAATGGAGGTGGTGAACTATAAATCTTGAGGAACAGTTATTTTTGAAGTGAAGTTTTATTATCAACTGTTCAGATGGTAAAATTTTACAGAAATATAGTCTGGCCCTCAACACTCTCAGATCTTTTGAAAAATTTCTTGAATCATTTACTGTCAGACAAGGTATCACGCACACACACACACACACACACACACACACACACACACACACACACCATGATTAAACAATAGAGATGATGTTGATACAACGAGTGCAGTTGTAGGTAGTTTAATAAGGGGAAAAGCAAGGATGAGTGTGGGAAAAGTGTGTGCTATGAGAGAAAGGCTACTTTTTAGTGACAGAATAATTTAGAAACGAACGCTAGTTCTTTAAAGAAGAATCCTAAAAGGAGTCCTCTATTAAAACTCATAAAACTACAAAGCTTCTGTAAGGCAAAGGACACTGTGGTTAGGGACAAAACGGCAACCAACAGATTGGGAAAAGATCTTTACCAATCCTACAACAGATAGAGGCCTTATATCCAAAATATACAAAGAACTCAAAAGTTAGACGCAGGGGAGACAAATAACCCTATTAAAAAATGGGGTTCAGAGCTAAACAAAGAATTCACAGCTGAGGAATGCCGAATGGCTGAGAAACACCTAAAAAATGTTCAACATCTTTAGTCATCAGGAATACAAATCAAAACAACCCTGAGATTTCACCTCACACCAGTCAGAATGGCTAAGATCAAAAACTCAGATGACAGCAAATGCTGGCGAGGATGGAGAAAGAGGAACACTCTCCATTGTTGGTGGGGTTGCAGACTGGTACAACCATTCTGGAAATCAGTCTGGAGGTTCCTCAGAAATTGGACATTGAACTGCCTGAGGATCCAGCTATACCTCTCTTGGGCATATACCCAAAAGATGCCCCAACATATAAAAAAGACACGTGCTCCACTATGTTCATGAAGCCTTATTTATAATAGCCAGAAGCTGGAAAGAACCCAGATGCCTTCAACAGAGGAATGGATACAGAAAGTGTGGTACATCTACAATGGAATATTACTCAGTTATCAAAAACAACGACTTTATGAAATTGTAGGCAAATGGTTGGAACTGGAAAATATCATCCTGAGTGAGCTAACCCAATCACAGAAAGACATACATGGTATGCACTCACTGAGCAAGTGGCTATTAGCCCAAATGCTTGAATTACCTAGATGCCTAGAACAAATGAAACTCAAGACGGATGATCAAAATGTGAATGCTTCTCCTTCTTTTAAGGGGGGAACAAGAATACCTTGGCAGGGAGAGAGGCAAAGATTAAAACAGAGACTGAAGGAACACCCATTCAGAGCCTGCCCCACATGTGGCCCATACATATACAGCCACCCAATAGACAAGATGGATGAAGCAAAGAAGTGCAGACCAACAGGAGCTGGATGCAGATCGCTCCTGAGAGACACAGCCAGAATACAGCAAATACAGAGGTGAATGCCAGCAGCAAACCACTGAACTGAGAATAGGACCCCCGTTGAAGGAATCAGAGAAAGAACTGGAAGAGCTTGAGGGGGCTCGAGACCCCATATGTACAACAATGCCAAGCAACCAGAGCTTCCAGGGACTAAGCCACTACCCAAAGACTATACATGGACTGACCTCATAGGTAGCAATGAATATCCTAGTAAGAGCACCAGTGGAAGGGGAAGCCCTGGGTCCTACTAAGACTGAACCCCCAGTGAACTAGACTGTCGGGGGGAGGGCGCAATGGGGAAGGGTGGGGAGGAACACCCATAAGGAAGGGGGAGGGAAGGATGTTTGCCCGGAAACCGGGGAAAGGAATAACACCGAAATGTATATAAGAAATATTCAAGTTAATAAAAAAAAAAACCTATCTATTCAATGTATACATATTAAAATCAAGCTCTTATATTCCAACTCAGATTCATCCCTTCTTATAAATTGCCTTCTAGTGAAAGACGATGAAGACCTCACCAGTACTTCAAGACTGAATAAAGGAGCATGAAGGCAGAAGCGTTGAACAGATGCTAGAAGAGTTTCCGAAGAGCCATAAGGATGTGGATGACCTTTCTGTTTCAGACAGAGTTGTTTTAGTGCTCTGTGGTTATGGTTTCCTTTGAATGTCAGGGAGTAAATAACATAATACATAAGCTTTTGGAGTAGGAGAGTTTATAGAATTTGACCTTGACTGCTGAGTTCCCTAATACTTGGATTGTTATAACTCCCCTATGTTATATTTCCAGTTTGAACTCGTTACATCAGCTGTTTCCTGAGAGGTTCTAGCAGCACCTGACCAATACAGATGCAGATACTCACAGCCAACCATTGAACTGAGTCCAGGGACCACAGTGAAAGAGCTAGGGGAAGGACTGAAGGAGCTGAATGAAGTGTAGACACCAGAAAGTCAAAGATACCAGGAAAGCAAAAGGCTCCCAGGACCCAAGAGGTTTGAGATTAGCTGAAGTGCTCAACGAAGGGAAGGGAGAGACCATATACAGAGGTTAAGCAAGGCCTGGGTTGAGGGATGGGGTCACCCACTTGTAGAATGATGTCTTTATGCTGCAAGGCAGGTTCAGGATAAGCGGAAACCTATCGTGAGATTACAGGAGGGAAGGAAGAGATCAGGAGAGAGAGAGAGAGAGAGAGAGGGAGGAGGAGAGAGAGAGAGAAGCAGGAGAATCAAGAAGGAGAAAGGGAAGGATGACCAAGATCCAGTGTTCTTGAACTGTCAAGATAGATGGGATGGATTTCTGTAGGCAAAATTATCTTATCTAGGTGGGCGGTTTATATCCTTATCAATTGGTTGCAAATTCATTGTGTGGATGTATTGTGGATCGAAAATTTAACATATAAATCTAATTGTTAAACTACAAGTTTCTGGACTTTTATTTTACCAGGCTAAAGAGGATAGTGTGTGAAAGATAGCTGAGAGGCAGTTGGAGCGTGCAGATCTGGTTCTGTAGCTTACAGGGAGTGAGAACACGCAGGGCCTGCAGAATGGGATGTGTGTGTATGTTGTGTGCCAAGCATGGTAACTACTGCTTAGGGGACCGCCTGGAGAAGGCAGTTAAAAGGGAGACAGCCAGGAGAGGGCTGCTAGCAGACCGCTTGACAGAGTAGCAGCCGGAGCAAGCAGATCAGACTCGCGGAAACGGATAGCTAATGATCTTTTTATTTTTACTGCAACACCCACTCATCCCCAAATTTTAACCCAGAATTGCTGCTGTATATGGGAAATATGGGGATAAAGTTCGGAGTAGAGACCGAAAGGAAAGCCATCTAGAGACTGCCCCACCTGGGGCTCCATCCCATAGACAGACACCAAACCCAGACACTATTGCAGATGCCAAGACATGCTAGCTAACAGAAGCCTGATATAGCTGTCTCCTTAGAGGCTGTGCCAGAGCCTGACAAATACACAGGTGGATACTCACAGCCAACCATTGGACTGAGCATGGAGACCCCTGTTTTGAATCTAGAGGAAGGACTGAAGGAGTCCAAGTGGATTGTAACCCCATAGGAAGGACAACAGTATCAACCAACCCGACCCCTCCAGAGCTCCCAGGGACTAAACCAGAACTGAAGAGAACACATGGAGGAACCCATGGCACCAGCCATATATGTAGCATAGAATGGTCTTATCTGAAATCAATAGGAGGGGAGGGACACTGGATGACCCAGTGTAGGGGGATGCTAGAGAGGTGAGGTGGGAGGGATGAATGGGTGGAGAAACACCTTCATAGAGGCAAGGGGGAGGGGGGAAAGGGATGGTATGGTGGTTTATAGAGGGGTAACCAGGAAGTGGGATATCATTTGAAATGTAAATGAATAAAATGATTAATAATAAAAAGAACATAGTGTGTGCTTTATCCAGTGTGATGCATTTCATTTTTAATTCATATAATAATCTAGGCACAATTAGTAAAAGAGGTACAATTTCTCATATTAATATATGCAGTTTCTACTTAAAATATTTATTTGATTATTTTTATTCTTTGCTTTTCTGTTAATAAACATGTATTTGTGAATGGGATGGAGATGTACATAGTGTCTGGGAAGCTGATGTTCACTGTGACAGAGTTAGGTGAGCTTATTCAGAGAGGGCTAAGCAGCAAACCAACCCTTCTTACACACCAATGTTGTGGAAATGTCACAGTGTTGGATGCAGCATTGAAAGCACAACCACCCTGCAGTGAGACTTACAGATAATAATAAATGGGGTCGATGCATGACATCATCGTATTTAAAGGTTTTCTGTTAGCTACCCTTGGTATTGTAACAAAATTGAAGGAATTCATTAGGAAAAGTAAATATATTTGCTCTTTAAAGTTAAATGCCGTTAAACTCGTAATCATCTTGGCCCTGCCTCTTTCAGCAAATATTACTGGCTTGTGCCACCATAGCAATCAACAGTTTAAATTCAATCCCCATCAAAATTCCAACTAAATTCTTCACAGAGATAGAAAAATCAGTTCTCAAATTCGTTTGGAAAAACAAAAACCCAGGAGAGTGAAAACTGTTCTCAACAATAAGAGGACTTCTTGGGGAATCACCATCCCTGACCTCAATCTGTATTACAGGGTGATTGTGATAAAACCTCCATGGTACTGGTACAGAGACAGGCAGGTAGATCATTGGGATAGAATTGAAGATCCAGAAATGAACGCAGTCACCTACGGTCACTTGATCTTTGACAAAGGAGCTAATACCATCCAATGGAAAAAAGGTAGCATTTTCAACAAATGGTGCATATAGAAGAATGAGGGGTTGGGGATTTAGCTCAGTGGTAGAGCGCTTGCCTAGCAAATGCAAGGCCCTGGGTTTGGTCCTCAGCTCTGAAAAAAAAAAAGAATGAAAATTGATCCATTCTGATCTCCTTGTACAAAGCTCAAATTCAAGTGTATCAAGGACCCTGACATAAACCAGATACACTGAATCTGATAAAAGAAAAGTGAGGAAGAGCCTTGAACACATGGGCACAGGGGAAATTTTCCAGAACAGAATACTAATAGCTTATGCTCTGAGATCAACAATAAACAAATCAGACCTTATAACATTGCAAAGCTTCTTTAAGGCAAAGGACATTGTCACTGTCAATAGGACAAACAGCAACCAACAGATTAGGAGAAGTTCTTTACCAATCCTATATCTGATAGAGGACTAATATCCAATATATACAAAGAACTCAAGTAGTTAGACTCTAGAGAGCCAAATAACCCTATTAATAAATGGAGTACAGGGCTAAACAAAGAATTCTCAACTGAAGAATATCAACTGGACGAGAAACACCTAAAGAAATGTTCCACATCCTTAGTCATCATGTAAAAATAAATCAAAACAACCCTGAGATTCCACCTCACACTAGTCAAATGGCTAAGATCAAAAACTCAGGTGAGAGCAGATGTTTATGAGGATGTGGTGAAAGAGGAACACTCCTCCATTGTTGGTGGGACTGCAAGCTGGTACAACCACTCTGAGAATCAGTCTGGGGGTTCCTCAGAAAATTGGACATTGCCCTACCTGAGGACCCAGCTATACCACTCCTTGGCATATACCCAACATATAACGTACAACATATAACAAGGACACATGCTCCACTATGTTTATAGCAGCCTTATTTATAATAACCAGAAGCTGGAAAAAACCCACTTGTCCATCAACAGAAGAATGGATACAGAAAATGTGGTACATTTATACAGTGGAGTACTACTCAGCTATTAAAACAATGACATCATGAAATTCACAGGCAAATGGATGGAACTAGAAAATACCATCCTGGGTGATATAACCCAGTCATAAAGAATATGCATGGTATGCATTCACTGATAAGTGAATATTAGGCAAAACATTCGCAATACCCATGATACAACTCACAGACTATATGAATGTCAACAAGAAGGAAGACCAAAGTATGGATGTTTTAATTTTTCTTAGAAGGGGGAACAAAATACTCACAGGAGGTAGAGGGCGGTAGAGACTTGGGAGGAAGAGAAGAGGGGGAACACAATATGAGCAGACTGGGATGAGATACAGAGAGTCAGGAAACTGAACAGAGATGTGTAGCAGTTGGGGATGGAGAACTGGGGGTAGCCAACAGAAAGTCCCAGATACCAGGAAAGCAAAAGGCTCCCAGGACCCAAAAGTGATGAGATTAGCTGAAATGCCCAACAAAGAGGAGGGAGAAACTGTTGAGACCATATCCAGAGGTTAGGAAAGACCTGGTTTAAAGGATGGAGCCACCCACTAATCTCCAAATTTTTAACCAAGAAATGCTCCTGTGTGTGGGGAATACAAGGATAAAGTATGCAGCAGACACTGAAGGAAAGGCCATCCAGAGACTGCCCCACATGGAAATCCATCCCAAACCCAGACACTATTGCTGATGCCAAGAAGTGCTAGCTGACAGAAGCCCAATATAGCTGTCTCCTGAGAAGCTCTGTCAGAGCCTAGAAACACAGAGGTGGATGCTTGTAGCCAACCACTGGAATGAGCACGGGTACTACAGTGGAAGAACTAAGGGAAGGACTGAAGGAGCCGAAGTGGATTGCAACCAATAGGAAGAGCTACAATATCAACCAACCAGACCCTTCAGACCTCCCTAGGACTAAACCACCAACCAAAGAGCACACGTGGAGGGACCCATGGCTCCAGTTGCATACTTAGCAGAGGATGGCCTTATCTGGCATCTGTGGGAGGATGTTGAAGGTTCGTTGCCCCAGTGGAGGTGAATGCCAGGGCAGTAGGGTGGGAGTGGGTTTGTGGATGGGAGAGCACCCTCACTGAAGCAGGGTGTGGGGAGATGGGATAGGGTGTTTCTGGAGGGGAAACTGGGAAAGGGGATAACATTTGAAATGTGAATAAAGAAAACATCCAATAAATAAAAGAAGATGATTGTCCTCTGTTTTCAGAATTGTAGCATAAGTCCACATCTAACATGACACTGCTATTCACTTGGCTGAGAGAAGAGAAGACAGATGTAGCAGGAACTAAAATACCCTAAAAGCTTTTCTTTTTTCAAGATAAAGTATTATTCTGTGGTGAAAGTTGCCATTCTAGTGCAAGGTGGTCTCAATTCCATGATCTTTCTACCATCCCTTCGCATATTACAGAGATGAGTGATTCTTAAATACAGTATGTACTGATTACTCGGGCTCCATTGTTCAAAGCATATGTCACCTTTAGATCATTACTAGAAACAGATCCTTCAAAATCTCCATCAAACAAAGGAATGGAAGGTAGAAAGGAAAAATGTTCTGTAACTGTTATTAGACAAAATATAAATGGTTAATTGGGGAGGGACACTTTGAAGAAAATAATGGAATTTATTATCTATATCAGAAAACAGGATCGTGATTTGATCAGATATCCGTTAATTCATTCAGTGACTATTAAATTCTTATTGTATGCACATAAACAATATATCAATTTTATTCATCAAATAACATAATCATAAAGAATGACTTTAATAATTATGTAGTTAATATACTTTTTAGTAAGTACAGATTGGTGTTTGCATGGAAGGTAAAGATTTTTTTTTAAAAAACTCTAACATATTTGAATATTGAGAATGAAAAATAATGGTAATTCGACTTGCATTGGAAGCAAATGTGTTCTCTCTCTCTCTCTCTCTCTCTCTCTCTGTCTCTCTCTGACACACACACACACACACACACACACACACACACACACGACATGCATTTAAAATAATTTGAGGTTTCACAAAATATGTCAGTAGTAGACCAGAGTTTCCTTCTAAGCCATCTTGTGCCAGTCGCTGTCTTTAACTGATGCAGAGCTCCAATAAAAGGTGGTCCACATATGTGTGAGTGTGTGTGTGTGTGTGTGAATGCATGTGTGTGTGTGCATGTGTGTCTGTGAATGTGTCCATACGAGTGTGTGCTCCCATGTGCACACACACAAATGCTTGAGTGTGTTTAATATGTCTTCAAATTCTATAAACAAAACTGTATATTTTTGTATGCTTCCTTCCTATTTTATCTGTCCTATGATTTCTGTGCTATAGAATCAATCATACGATATGTTTTAATCAGTAAAAATTCTCCCAATGCTGTAGACTCTCTTTGTCTTTTTCTAGTCAAATCTGCATATACATGTAGACTTGGCTTACGATTCAGAGTAATGAAGTTTCCGTTTGAATTGAGACAGCTGTCTAAGATGAAGTGTTTACTGTACTGGCCTGCTGTTGGTTTAGCTGGTTTTAGGGATTTTAGTAAGTACTTTTAGACTTTAACGATGATTATGCCTTTTTGAAATGTGTTAGCCAACAGTTTTCTCAATACAGAAGAGATAGAGTCAGTATAAGTTGAACTTGAAACTGGTAAGATCTTTATTGGTCATCCTTGTAGTCATTGCCTGCATGAGTTATTAGATTTGAATTTTAAAAATTACCAGGGGACATTTCACCTCTGGGTCATTCACTCCTTAATAACTTTAGTCATTCTGACCACAGCTTGTCTTTCCACACCAGAGTTCACTGGGTCAAGTTGAAGTTTCAAAGACAGCTAATTTATGTTTCTAGGAAAGTGAATATTTAATAGATAACTTTTGTTCAGTAGAATACCGTAGGAAAAATAAAATATTTAGTGTTTCTCCCTGTTTACTCCATAGTAAACATCTCCCCTTACTAATTTATGATGAATGTGAAGCTGATCATGAGAACTAAGAGAATTGTAAGCACTCCTGTCCTGAGTTGAATACTAGGGCATATAAAACCTCACTATAAATTTCTTGATTGAATTTTCCACATTGCTCACAATTGCCTTTTTGTGATTTAAATATTTATTGCAAGTGGCAAAGAGCAAATGTAATTTAACATCTGGTTCTGAGTGTTACATTAATAGCCCAGTTAAATAAGACAAGGTGTGTAAAGTTTATGAAGTCCTCACTATGTAATATAACCTTGTTCCTAAATGAAACATGATTTGGTATTTCTAACACTATTTCCATTACTTGAGAATTAATACATGAAAACAGTTATTTCTTAGGACGTTCATTTGATAGAATAACCCTACCTGAACCATGCTTGTTCATTTGCTCTTATGAATTAAGGATGTCATCTGGTTTCTAAGCCAAGAAAGAACGCTGGCCACTATCATCTATGGAAATTTAACATTCACATCTCCGACTGTGAATGATTTTGTTTAAGTATTTGAGCTGATTCTAACACTGGGTTAAAAAGGCTTTTAAAGTTTTAGTGAAGTAGTCTCTTAGTTTGCCCAGAGCGAGATGGATATGCATATCTTGTATATCTATAAATGAGAGTCATGTTGTCAATGAATTCCTGTATTTATTTATTCAAAATATTAATTTAATTGAAGGAAGAGACAGTTCCATTTTTTGCTATAAATGTCATATCCAAGAAGTAACTCATTAACAAATGAAATGCATATTTGCATAGAGGCATTTATAAAATCTATGTAAATGAACACTATGTTGAATTCTTTGAAATATTATTCTTTAGTTTCAACAATTTAAATGTAAATGGGCCTCCTTCAATTGACTACTATGATTCCATTAATTCTACTACAGCCAATAATTTAAATTAATTTATTTTACTTAATTTTGTACTTTGTGTTATGCACTTTATAATTAATTATAATGCAATCGGTATGTTTATATCAGTTTGCCATAATTTTAAGAAACAACACATTATCAGTCTTGTCAGATTTCACTAAATGGAATTTAGTTCATACATATTAATTCACTTTGTGATACATACCAGAATTTTACAATATAATGATGGAAGGTACTTCCTACAAATATACATGTTGTTCAAATGAGGAATTTGAACATGATAATGAAATCCTCTAACATGAAAAACTCTACCATTTCTAATAGCATTCATGAATCTGGAGTCCTTGAGGTTTCAGCGAAGTGAAATATGCAAGGCGTAGAAACACCAACATTACAAGTTGTCATATGTATGCAGGACTACCTTAAAATAACAAATGAATAACAAATAAATAAGCAGAAAAAATAAACAGCAAAAAACAGCTAAAGCAAAGCACACAGTGCAGAGACACAGACACTGTGTGTACATAGAAAGCCCATAAATGTCATAAATGCACAAAATCATAAAAGATAATAGGTGCATGAGGTGGTTTGAATATGGTTTGCACTATTCTTAGGTGTGGCCTTGGTGGAGGAAGTGTGTCATTGCCAGAATAGGCTTTGAGAGATTCCTCCTAGCTGCCTGAGGAAGTCAGTCTGCTCTTCTTTGTCTTCAGAACAAAATGTAGAACTCTCAGCTCCCAGCACCATGGCTGCCTGCATGCTGCCATGCTTCCTGCCATGATGGTAATGGACTGAATCTCTGAACCTGTAAGCCAGCCCCAGTTAAATGTTGTCCTTTATAAAAAGAAAATTCACAGACCGTATGCTTCATTCCTTCTTAGAAGGGAGAACAAAATACTCACAGGAGGAAATGCAGGGACAAAGTGTGGAGCAAAGATTGAAAGAAAGTCCATCATGAGACTGCCCCACCAGGGGATCCATCCCATATGCAGCCACCAAACTTAGACACTATTGCTGATGCCAAGAAGTGCTTGATGACAAGAGCCAGATATGGATGTCTCCAGAGAGGCTCTGCCAGAGCCTTACTGATACAGATAGGGATGGTTGCAGCTAACCATTGGACTAAACAAGGGGACACCAATGGAGGTGTTAGAGAAAAAGACCATCAACCAATGAGTACACATGGAGGGACTCATGACTCTAGCCACGTGTGTAGCAGAGGATGCCATTGTCCAGCATCAATAGGAAGAAAAGCTCTTGGTCCTGTGAACACTTGTTTTCCTAATATAGTTGGGTTTACATTTCCCCTATTATTTGGTGATTCCATTTAAGATATTTTTCATATATATGTGTGATGACCAAGAATCAGTGTAGGAAGATGTAGATGCCTTTAGGTATATTGAAAGAATGTTAAAGTCAGATCTATTTTTAGGTTTCTGGGGCCTAAAGAAACATTTAATTGTTTCTTATTTTCTTCTTCTTGACCAGTCATGAAACTGTATTAATCCCCATATACTGCAAATAGAAGCATCCCAGATAGAGAATGAGATATGCCTTGATCGTTGTTTATAATTATAAGTCATTCAATATCATTTAATTCTATTTCCATTAAGAAAATTAAAACTAGTAGTTTTTTTTTCTCTAAGTCCTATATTCTAGCCACAGCTCTTGTTAGACAATGATGCAATAAGGTTTTCATCTTATAGAACATGACGTCAATTGAATCAGAAATTTGGTTCTATCAAACTGTTACTCTCAGGATACTCCTGCCAACTTATATCAATGAACATGTTCATTTTATATCTCACGAGGTCCACGTCTACCTGTGATTGATGGTTACTATTCTCCTCTAATAGCAAACAGGATACCTTCCAAAACTATTAAATCTAAACAATAAGGGTAGTTTTCATTTCAGCACTAGTCTGACTTCTCCATTTTCTAAGACTTTCAACTATCTTATGTTTGCAGGAATGTCTTGCCATCAATTCATGTTCAATAACCAAGAGAAATGTCAATACCATGTAAGGTTTGGGAAGTTATGTTAACTCAATGACCAATGACTCATTTTTGGCTCTGGGTTATTTTTTTAACCTTGGTACTCTACATATTTATTTCTTTTTAAATTTTTATTTATTTATCTATTTATTTATCTATCTATCTATTTATTTATTTATTTTTACACTTCAGATTTTATTCCCCTACCGGTCCACCTCCCAAGAGTTCATATGCTATACGTCCTCCCTGTTCGTCCCCCGAATTCTTCCTCCCCAATCTCTACAAGGATATCCCCAGCCCACCCACCCTACCAGAACTCTAAATGTCCTGGGGCCTCCAGTCTCTTAAGCACTAGGTGCATCTTCCCTGACTGAATCCAGATCTGGGAGTCCTCTGCTGTATATGTGTTGGAGGCCTCATCTCAGTTGGTATGTGCTGATCACTGATTGGTGATCCAGTGTCTAAGAGATCTCAGGGGTCGAGGTTATTTGAGACTGTTGGTCCTCCTACAAGGTCACCCTCCTCCTTAGCTTCCTCCAGCTTTTCTCTAATTCAACCAGAGGGTCAGAAGCTTCTATTCATTGGTTAGGGGCAAATATCTGCATCTGACTCTATCAGCTGCTTGTTGAGTCTTTTGGAGAGCAGACATGATAGGTCCCTTTTTGTGGTTGCCTCATAGCTTCAGTAATGGTGTCAGGTCTTGGGGCCTCCCCTTGAGCTGGAACCTACTTTGGGCCTGTCACTGGACATTTTTTCCTCAGGCTCTTCTCCAATTCCTTCTCTGCATTTCTGTCAGATAGGAAGAATTATAGGTCAGAGCTTTGGCTATGGGATAGCAACCTCATCCCTCATTTGATGTCCTGTCTTTCTGCTGGAGGTGAATTCAATAAGTTCCCTCTCCCAGCTCTAGGGCCTTTCATGTACCACTCTTTAAGTATCAAGAGTCTCTCACTGCCCAGGTCTCTGGTATAATCTTGAGGGTTTTCCCAACCCCCTTCTTCCCAAGGTCTCCTGTTTCCATTCTTTCTCTGGCCCTCAGGGTTTCAGTCCTTTCCCCATACCCAATACCAGATCATGTTTCCCTATCCCCCTAACCCCCATCCCCTTTCCCTCCCCTGTCCCTCTCTCCCTCACACCTTGTGGTTACTTTCTTCTCCCTCCCAAGTTGAACTGAAGTGTCCTAACTTGGTCCCCTCAGCTTGTTGAGCTTTTTGGGTCCTGTGGACTCTAGCTTGGGTATTCTGTACATTTTTTTCATTTGGTTTTAGGCTAATATCCACTTATTAGTGAGAATATACCATGCATGTCCTTTTGGGTCTGAGTTACCTCACTCAGGATGACAGTTTCCAATTCCATCCATTTGCCTGCAAAACTCAGGATGTCCTCGTTTTTAATAGCTGAGTGGCATTCAATTGTATAAATGAACCACATTTTCTGTATCCATTCTTCTGTCGTGGAACATCCGGGATTTTTCCACCTTCTGGCTATCACAAATAAGGCTGCTATAAACATAGTGGAATATGTGACCTTTGGCATAGTGGGACATCATTGGGGTATATTTCCAAGAGTGATATTTCTGGATCTTTAGGTAGGTCTATTTCTAATTTTCTGAGGAACCTCCAAATTAATTTCCAGAGTGCTTGTAGCAGTTTGCAATTCCACCAGCAATCGAGGAGTGTTTTTCTTTTTCTACATCCTTATATTGTCACCTGAGGATTTAGCCATTCTGACTGGTGTAAGGTGGAATCTCAGGGTTGTTTTGATTTGCATTTCTCTGATCACTAAGAATGTTTAACATTTCTTTAGATACTTCTTAGCCATTCGTGATTCCTCTCTTGTGAATTCTCAGTTTAGTTCTTTACCCCATTTTTTGATTGGGTTGCTTAGTTTTGGGGTAGTCTTGATTTCTTTATATATTTTGGATACTAGCCCTCTATCAGATGTGGGATTAGTGAACATTTTTCCCAAACTGTAGGATGTTAAATTTTCTTATTGTCTATGTCTTTGCCTTATAGAAGCTTTCCAGTTTCATGAGGTTCCATTTATCAATTCCTTCTCTTAGAGCGTGGGCCATTGGAGTTCTGTTTGGGAAATTTCTGTCTATGATGATGATTTCAAGGTTCTTTTCCATTTTCTCTTATATTAGATTCAGTGTATCTGGTTTTATGTTGAGGTCCTTGATCCACTTGTACTTGAGCTTTGTAGAAGGTGACAAATATGTATCTATGTTCATTTTTCTACATACAGACATCCAGTTTAAACAGCACCATTTATTGAAGATGCTTTCTTTTCTCCATAAGTACAACATTCCTCCCACTGTCCCTCACTCATTTTCTCCATTGCAACATTTTCATTTAAGTTTTGTTGAAAGCTTGTGCGGATTTTCCCCAAGTTGCTTGAGGTACAAATGCTGGAAGGAACTGTATGATGTTGGAGATATGAAGGTTCCCAAAATCTTTTCCTGAAACAACCTTTGGTTTGCAAATAGTCCTCAGGCTGTTTTTATAACTGTTACTCTTCCTTCCTCCTTAACTTACAAAGACAGCCTTCAATAGGAAAATCAATTATAGTTTTTACATGTACCGTTGAAAGTTGAAGGCTGTCAAGAGTACATTGTTCAGACTCTGGTCCACCTATAATCTTCAGCAATTAGGTTAAATTATAATTTTGTCTCTTAGATTTAGCCCCTAGTCCTCTAAGAGCAGCCAGCAACTGTGAAGCAAACCTAGACAAGAATTTGTAACCATCAGGCCATCACAGGAGTCCTTAAATTAACTTTTCAAATAAAAATAGATAAATAAACATTAAAAGGCAAATACCTAGGTCAGAGGAAGACCACAAACTAGATAAATGTATATCCAGATCAAAGTGACAATCTGTTCAGTTTTTCCTTTTTTTGAAGAAGGTTACGCCGTTACATACCACACATGGTACTGGGAATTAGGATTTAATTAAAATCTATATTTAATGAGTGCTCTGCTTATTTGCACTGTGTTTGTTTGTGGTGCTGAGGGTGAAAATCGCACCTTGCCCATGCTAACGAAGCAGACTCCCACTGAGTTACATTCCTGCCTCTTAAAACTAATTTTGTTATTATGAAAATTAATTCAGGGACTGATGAGATGACCTGAAGGTCTTATCTTGGTTTCTTCAGAGCATCCACTTAGCTTACAACCGCCTTCCACTCCAGAATCTATTCTGTCCACTGTAGACTCTACCAAATAAACAGTGCTCTTATACATATGTATGTTATGTATACATAACATAAAGTTTACAAATAAAAATGTATATTAAAAACAAATCCATATTGTGATATTAAGTCAAAAAGCAAAATAACATGGCACATGAAGGTATATAAACACCTTTTTAAAAAATATAATGCCATTACTGTAGGAAGATTTAACAAATTATGAATCATTTTGGATTGATGGCATTTTGGTTCTCACCTTCTATTCTTTTTTTTTTTTTTATTATTAACTTTAGTATTTCTTATATACATTTCGAGTGTTATTCCCTTTCCCGGTTTCCGGGCAAACATCCCCCTCCTCCCTCCCTTCCTTATGGGTGTTCCCCTCCAACCCTCCCCCATTGCTGTCCCCTCCCAACAGTCTAGTTCATGGGGTTCAGTCTTAACAGGAATCCACTGGTTTTAAAGGATATTCATTGTGATATTAATGAGGTCAAAGTCCAGGGTCAGTCCATATATAGTCTTTTGGGTAGTGGCTTAGTCCCTAGGAAGATTTCTGGTTGGATTTGGCATTTTGTACATACTTAAAAATAAATTTGTTTCTTCAAGATCACAATTATACATTATGGATGGTGTGTGTGTGTGTGTGTGTGTGTGTGTGTGTGTGTGTGTGTGTATGTGTGTGTTTGTGTATGCTATTAATCGATCCAGTAACAGCAAAATATTTCAACAAGTAAACTAGTTTGGTGTAATCACAGTCACCTTTGTAATAAAATATTTTAAATGTGTGACTAAACTCCATTTATTAATTACCACAATTTACCAGTCATTAGTCAACAAATAGTTATTAATGAATCAGGAGCTGAGACATTTGAATTATGATGTTAGAAGCAGGCCCTTTATGTTTGAATGAAAATAAAATTAAAATTTGTAAGTAAATATGTCTACATAAATATATTTATGCAAAATATACATTAAAGTGTTTTGTATTAAGGTGAATAGCTTTTTGTTCAAGGAGAACAAAAGAAAATTAACAACCCTGCATCTGAATACTCTCTCTGAATTATTATAGAGAGGTCATTAGGAACACAGTTACTCCTTCTTCTTAAGTACTTGTCAGTACACTTTCATAACACACCCCACTCCTACAGTGCCCCATAATTTATGGCACTTAACTAGCTGTCATACATAATAAGAAGAGATAGTTCAATATTTCTGACAATAATTCAGCAAGTTGTCAAAGTATATTATCAGCTCCATTAAAATCCAATCAGACTCAATAAATGACATGCTTGACTAATTTTCCCATATGGTAGATGTAGTTTGACCTCTCTCTCTCTCTCTCTCTCTCTCTCTCTCTCTCTCTCTCTCTCTCTCTCTGTGTGTGTGTGTGTGTGTGTGTGTATGTGTGTACATGTATGTTACTCTTTTACTCTGTGCCACAAGATAGTCCAGAAAAAGGTACTTTTGATCATTGACTTTCTTTGTCCAGAATTCTAAAACATACTTTTATTTTGGAAAAATTACCCACACCTTGATATATTATTTAGTTTCTGGAGTACAGATTATACCAACACACACACACACACACATAAACTTGCTCATACACATGCACACACATGGAGGCATAAACATAAATGCATGCAGAAACACATACATATACACATCACACATGCAGTGTTTCATTTTAACCTGAAAACAACATTGACAGACTAAATTTCTTATCTATGACAGAAAATAATAAGTTTTCTTTGTGTATCTATAAAATAAGTGTCTTACATATATATTAGATCTTCTGACACAGCCAAGTGAGACATACAACATCAGTTTTTTCAGAATAGAAGTAGATTTTGTGGTTAGAAAAGGATGACTGAGTGAAATATCACTTTTAACGGCACTGTTCAATAATTTTTGAGAGTGACTTCAAAAGTATCAGGTTTTATTAGCTTTGGTTTAGTTTTGT
This sequence comes from Rattus rattus, assembly GCF_011064425.1. Lineage (NCBI taxonomy): Eukaryota > Metazoa > Chordata > Mammalia > Rodentia > Muridae > Rattus > Rattus rattus. The sequence continues at coordinate 191,644,818 of NC_046154.1, read as the reverse complement.
CTAATTTATACAAAGGTGACCTTTGGGGATGGATTTGTCTTAGATTTTGATATTGTCATAAAAGAGGATTTTAGCCTCATTACATGAAATGTGTCTTTTCCATGTAATATTACAAGAAACGGTGTCAGAAGAACTGAGCTCATACTCAAGTTGTTCCCTTTATTAATTCTTTCAGATTTGAGGTTTGATTTGAGATGTGAGTCCATGCTGTAGTTCAGGCCGGTTTTGAACGTAAAGCAATCCTTTTGCACTAACTGCCAGAGTGCAGATGATCTAGGCATAGAAAATAGTCCTGGCTTCTCTCTGAGCTTTAACTGTCTCATCAGTAAATTGCCTTACTGTATGCCACATTGTTCCTCTGTGGATAGTAAGTAAATCATAACATTAAGTGCCTACCTAAATAATGTGCAAACTCAGAGTGGAAAGGATAGCAGTAGTTTCATTACTCCTCTCTGGTTAAGGCATCAAAAACACAATAAGGAAGTCAACATATTTTCTCTTATTTAGTAGTATATGAAATTATGCACATAGATTAAAGAAAATTATTACATCTGTCATCATGGCTCATCGATTTGTGTCAATCCTGCAGAGAATGAACATGGCATCACATCTCATGTCCGTTTTTGACCCGATGCAAAGTGAGTTGATTTCCTTCAACACAAAAACATTAAAAAAGAGTTGCTTTATGTTTGAGTGCCTTGCTGGGAATGAGAATGTACATGTTTTAGTTGAATTAATTTATTGAAACACAGCATTAGGCATTCCTGCTTTTCATCCTAAGTTTACAAACACAGAAAGTGAGGCATAAAACAATGAAATGCTTTTCTGCTTCAGTCATCTGCAAATACGAAAGGCATGGCTGGATCTTCAGCCTAAGATCTGATGGGTTAAGATGCAGGTGAAAATGTTCACATATTTGTTCTCTGATTTTCATACCTTTTTTTTGATAAAAGAGTAATACTGGGATCACATGGACTCTTAACCATGAAACAAACAATGGCCTGGACTGTGTGAAGCATAGATTGTTTTTCCAACCACCTCATTCTATTAGTTTAAAAATAGTTCTTTACGAATAGAAATATTTTCTCACTATACTGCACATTGTGGAATTCGAAAAAGGTAAAAATGCATATGAGCTTTGTGACAAAATTCATCAGCAGAGGAAAATTTGTAAGGTAATTTTTAAAGTGAGCTGTATTTTAAAGAGTACTTCTAAAGGTTCCCATATATTGAGGGAGGTCTGAGAAGCCTAGCTCAATATCTGGTTTTAAGATATAATGCAGGAAGATTTAGATTCACGGTGCTTTTCTGTGCTTTTCTGCAGAAGAGTATTCTCAGGACAGAAAATGAAATCCAACGTATGAGTAGACTTCCAAAGCTTTAAAATGATATAACATGGAATAATTTACTCTGCCTGGAAAATGATGTATAGGTGAGGTTTAGCAGAGGTTTGTTAGAACTTGGGACCAAATTGCCCTTATTAAAGAAAGCAATGATTGTAATGGAATAGAATGCAGTGTGCCAAGAAATACGGTGGCTTTAAAGGCATATGGGAATCAGCATCAGGATATTAATTTAAATCAGGTTGGAAGGCATAGCTACTGCATGGTCCACTGATACTCTATAAAGGCAAAAGGAATGCTTTTCAAACACAAACATCTCACAGCACTGGTAACAGATCGAACTGATCCTGTCCTATAAAGTGTCTCTGGGTTGCTTCCAAAGTACTGTACATGGAATTTTTCCAACAGGAATACTCAACAAGAATGTCTAGAGTAGAGCACCTTTGTAGTCCCAGCAGTGAGAAAGCTGAGGCAGGAGGATCAGATGTTCAAGTTTAGCAAGAGGCATATAGCAAGTCCTATTTCTAAAATAAATAGGAAAGTAAATAAATATGAAGAAAGAGACATGTGCTGTGTGTTCTGTCATCTATGAATTAAGGTAGGCTCCGTGATTATTCAATGCTCTTAGTAAAATAAATAAATAAATAAATAAATAAAAAATAAATAAAAGAAATAAGCAAACCTTCATCTTCAAAAAATTATTTCAGTGAAGAATATTGTATGATAGTCATACTCAATGGTTTGGGGAGAGAAGTGAGTTGAAAGGCTCTAAGAGGTTGGGCAAGTAGCTGTCAGAACTGTTTATTCTGAGACATAGTTAGGAAAAGGACATGCAGAAAGACCTGATGTAGCACTTCTAACCTAGCTGTTTAAAATTTATTTATTTTACTTTACATAAAAATTACAGATCCCCTTCCTCTCTTCCCACTCCCAACCTCATACATCTTGCCCCTGATTAATCCCTTCCATTTTCCTCAAGGAAAGGGGAGCGGCCCTATGACTACAAACCCACCCTGCTACATCATCTCTCAGCAGGATTAAGTGCATCCTCTCCCATTGGAGGCCAGACAAAGCAACCCACCTAGATGAAGGGATCCAAAGGCAGGCAGCAGAGTGAGAGATGGCTTCTGCTCCAGTTATTAGGGGACCCATGTGAAGACCAAGCTACACATCTGTTACAAATGTGTAGGGATCCTATGTCCTGCTGTGTTGTGGTTTGCCCTGAAGTTATCTGTATTTTGATGTTAATTCTACTGCCCCAAGGACAGCTGCCTAGTCAAGGACTCAAAACTCAGGTGACTTCACCAGAATCACCTCTCTATTGAATTTGTAAAGTACAGATGAGGGGCAGGTACAGGATAGAAGGAGGCCTGTCATTGGAGGAGAAGGAAGGATGGGTGGGAGAGAAGTTTGAAGGAAGAGGAGGAGACTAAGGGAGAGAGGAAGAGAAGGAGAGACGGAGAGGGGGGAGAAGCCATGGCAGGACAAGATGGCAGATGATGTTAAGATTCTGCTCTGTGTATTTACAGGTTGTTATTAATGTTCTCAAGATATGGATGGTACCGGGCTTTGTATGTTTAAGTGGGCAATTATATCTTATCAATTGGATTAAGATTATTGTGTTGTGTGTTCTTTTATGTGAGGGTTTGAGTGTAGGAAAGTGTGTGGCTGGGCTGTGTTTCCGCCAAGATATCTAGCAGATATCTTGGGGCACCAAGGTGTAGACCCAACGGGGTAAAAGACCATCAATATTTTTTTTTATTTTTATATTTTTACAACAACACAGCTGATACATGCTCTTAGGTATTTTAGTCTCTATAAGCTACCATGGGCCCAGGTTAGTTGACATTGTAAGTCTTCTTATGGTGTCCTTTTTGGGTCTGCACTCAATCCTGCTACTGGGTTGTGGAAGAGACACTGCTCAGGAGGTGGGAAAATGCAGCCTAGGATGTGGGAGGCTGAAGCGCTGCCTGAAAACCTGCACAGAGGAGTCAGGAACAAAGAATTCGGGGCCCACTGACCTGCAACAAGGCTGGGAATGGGTGCTCCAAAACTCCTGGTTATCCAGATGCCACTGGGTCAAAAGAGTTGGGAACTGAGTTCAGCGCTGAGTATTAAGGTCAAGTCTGGGCAAGGGGAATGGGATCTCCAGCTTAGCTCATCAGCGATTGTCCTCTGCTTGGTGATAGTTGTCTGGGAATACAGAGGGGCCTTCTGTGGGAGGCTTAGGCTGTGGCTCAGTAATCGAAGTCTTTATCCATGCTCCCCATGGTGGTTCTTGATGAAAGGATCAATCCATATTTATCCATATTCTTTTTTTATTTTACATAGTATTTTTATTATTAGACCTTCCATAACAACCCAGAGAGTAAGTTATTAAATGGTGTATCATTAAACTGACATAGACTTGGTGTTTAAGATACAGTTTCTTAAATAACAGTTACAAGTATCACCCAGGGGTCACTAAGTCATTTATCACTATTTCTTTTTTTTTTCTAATTTTTTTTATTACTTTTTTTTTGAAAGTTAAGTATTTCTTATTTACATTTCAAGTGTTATTCCCTTTCCTGGTTTCCAGGCCAACAACTCCCTAGCCCCTCCCCTCCCCTTCTTTATGGGTGTTCCCCTCCCAATCCTCCCTCTATTGCCACCCTCCCCCCAATAATCACGTTCACTGGGGGTTCAGTCTTAGCAGGACCAAGGCCTTCCCCTTCCACTGGTGCTCTTACTAGGATATTCATTGCTACCTATGAGGTCAGAGTCCAGGGTCAGTCCATGTATAGTCCTTAGGTAGTGGCTTAGTCCCTGGAGGCTCTGGTTGCTTGGCATTGTTGTTCATATGGTGTCTCGAGCCCCTTCAAGCTCTTCCAGTTCTTTCTCTGATTCCTTCAACGGGGGTCCGTTTCTCAGTTCAGTGGTTTGCTGCTGGCATTCGCCTCTGTATTTCCTGTATTCTGGCTGTGTCTCTCAGGAGAGATCTACATCCGGCTCCTGTCGGCCTGCACTTCTTTACTTCATCCATCTTGTCTAATTGGGTGGCTGTATATGTATGGGCCACATGTGGGGCAGGCTCTGAATGGGTGTTCCTTCTGCCTCTGTTTTAATCTTTGCCTCTCTATTCCCTGCCAAGGGTATTCTTGTTCCCCTTTTAAAGAAGGAGTGAAGCATTCACATTTTGATCATCTGTCTTGAGTTTCATGTGTTCTGTGCATCTAGGGTAATTCAAGCATTTGGGCTAATAGCCACTTATCAATGCATGCTTACCATGTGTGTTTTTCTGTGATTGGGTTACCTCACTCAGGATGATATTTTCCAGTTCCAACCATTTGCCTATGAATTTCATTAAAGTTGTTGTTTTGATAGCTGAGTAATATTCCATTGTGTAGATGTACCACATTTTCTGTATCCATTCCTCTGTTGAAGGGCATCCTGGGTTCTTTCCAGCTTCTGGCTATTATAAATAAGGCTGCTATGAACATAGTGGAGCATGTGTCTTTTTTATATGTTGGGGCATCTTTTGGGTATATGCCCAAGAGAGGTATAGCTAGATCCTCAGGCAGTTCAATGTCCAATTTTCTGAGGATCCTCCAGACTGATTTCCAGAATGGTTGTATCAGTCTGCAACCCCACCAACAATGGAGGAGTGTTCCTCTTTCTCCGCATCCTCGCCAGCATTTGCTGTCACCTGAGTTTTTGATCTTAGCCATTCTCACTGGTGTGAGGTGAAGTCTCAGCGTTGTTTTGATTTGCATTTCCCTTATGACTAAAGATTTTGAACATTTCTTTAGGTGTTTCTCAGCCATTCGGCATTCCTCAGCTGTGAATTCTTTGTTTAGCTCTGAACCCCAATTTTTAATAGGGTAATTTGTCTCCCTGGGGTCTAATTTCTTGAGTTCTTTTGTATATTTTGGATATAAGGCCTCTATCTGTTGTAGGATTGGTAAAGATCATTTCCCAATCTGTTGGTTGCCGTTTTGTCCTAACCACAGTGTCCCTTGCCTTACAGAAGCTTTGCAGTTTTATGAGATCCCATTTGTTGATTCTTGATCTTAGAGCATAAGCTATTGCTGTTTTGTTCAGGAAATTTTTTCCAGTGTCCATGTGTTCGAGATGCTGCCCTAGTTTTTCTTCTATTAGTTTGAGTGTATCTGGTTTGATGTGGAGGTCCTTGATCCACTTGGACTTAAGCTTTGTACAGGATGATAAGCATGGATCGATTTGCATTCTTCTACATGTTGAACTCCAGTTGAACCAGCACCATTTGCTGAAAATGCTATCTTTTTTCTTTTGGATGGTTTTGGCTCCTTTGTCAAAAATCAAGTGCCCATAGGTGTATGGGTTCATTTCTGGGTCTTCAATTCTGTTCCATTGGACTATCTGTCTGTCTCTGTACCAATACCATGCAGTTTTTATCACTATTGTTCTGTAATACTGCTTGAGTTCAGGGATAGTGATTCCCCCTGAAGTCCTTTAATTGTTGAGAATAGTTTTAGCTATCCTGGGTTTTTTGTTATTCCAGATGAATTTGCAAATTCTTCTGTCTAACTTTTTGAAGAATTGGATTGCTATTTTGATGGGGATTGCATTGACTCTGTAGATCGCTTTTGGTAAAATGGCCATTTTTACTATATTGATCCTGCCAATCCATGAGCATGGGAGATCTTTCCATCTTCTGAGGTCTTCTTCAATTTCTTTCTGCAGAGTCTTGAAGTTCTTATTGTACAGATCTTTTACTTGCTTGGTTAAAGTCACACCGAGGGTCTTTTATGAAGGAGGTCATTTCCCTAATTTCTTTCTCGGCTTGTTTCTCTTTTTGTGTAGAGGAAGGCTACTGATTTATTTGAGTTAATTTTATACCCACCCACTTTGCTGAAGTTGTTTATCAGTTTTAGTAGTTCTCTGGTGGAACTTTTGGGATCACTTAAATATACTATCATATCATCTGCAAGTATTGATATTTTGACTTCTTCTTTTCCAGTCTGTATCCCTTTGATCTCCTTTCGTTGTCTGATTGCTCTGGCTAGAACTTCAAGAACTATATTGAATAAGTAGGGAGAGAGTGGGCAGCCTTGTCTAGTCCCTGATTTTAGTGGGATTGCTTCAAGTTTCTCTCCATTTAGTTTAATGTTAGCAACTGGTTTGCTGTATATGGCTTTTTTCTATGTTTAGGTATGGGTTTTGAATTTCTGATCTTTTGAGGATTTTTATCATGAAGGGATGTTGAATTTTGTCAAATGCTTTCTCAGCATCTAATGAAATGATCATGTGTTTTTATCTTTCAGTTTGTTTATATAATGGATCACATTGATTTTTTTTTTTTATATTAAACCATCCCTGCATGCCTGGGATGAAGCCTACTTGATCATGGTGGATGATTGTTTTGATGTGCTCTTGGTTTCGGTTTGCCAGAATTTTATTGAGTATTTTTGCGTCAATATTCATAAGGGAATTGGTCTGAAGTTCTCTTTCTTTGTTGGGTCTTTGTGTGGTTTAGGTATAAGAGTAATTGTGGCTTCATAGAAGGAATTCGGTAGTGCTCCATCTGTTTCAATTTTGTGGAATAGTTTGGATAGTATTGGTATGAGGTCTTCTATGAAGCTCTGATAGAATTCTGCACTAAACCCATCTGGTCCTGGGCTCTTTTTGGTTGGGGGACCTTTAATGACTACTTCTATTTCCTTAGGAGTTATGGGGTTGTTTAACTGGTTTATCTGTTCCTGATTTAACTTAGGTACCTGGTATCTGTCTAGGAAATTGTCCATTTCCTGCAGATTTTCAAGTTTTGTTGAATATAGGCTTTTATAGTAAGATCTGATGATTTTTTGAATTTCCTCTGAATCTGTAGTATGTCTCCTTTTTCATTTCTGATTTTGATAATTTGGACACACTCTCTGTGTCCTCTCGTTAGTCTGGCTAAGGGTTTATCTTTTGTATTCTGTTGGTGATGCTTGTATCTATGGCTCCTTGTCTCATCCTTTGGTTTTCTATATCCAGGATTGTTTCCATGTGTTCTTTCTTGATTGCTTCTATTTCCATTTTTAATTCCATTCAACTGTTTGTGCTTTTCCTGGAATTCTTTCAGGGATTTTTGTGATTCCTCTCTGTAGGCTTCTACTTGTTTATTTATTTTTTTTTCCTGCATTTCTCTAAGGGAGTTCTTCATGTCTTTTTTGAAGTCCTCCAGCATCATGATCAAATATGATTTTGAAACTAGATCTTGCCTTTCCTTCTTCATATCCCCATTTGCTAGGAATCTCAGCAAGGATGACTTCTATAAATTCACAAGAGCCTCACTCATCTCAGGTCTCTGGCTCATCCTAAAGATGTCCCTCCCCAACTGATTTTCTTTCTCTCTTGTTCCCCTCTTTCCCTGATTGCCACCCTTGTTCCCTTCCCCACCCCATATCTCACCCAGTTACCTTACTCCATCCACATTGGATGTGTATTGTATATCCCATTCTGAGGGAGATTCAAGCATCTTCCCTTGAACCTTCCCTGTTATATAGCTTCCTTTGTTCTGTGGATCGTGGCATGGTTATCTGTACTTTATGGCTAATATACACTTAAAAGTTAACAGATAACAAGGGTGTCTTTCTGGCTCTTAGCTACCTCACTTGGGAAATACAAATCAAAATGACTCCGAGATTCCATCTTGCACCTGTCAGAATGGCTAAACTCAACTCACAGCCCATACTCTGGCAAGGATGTGGACAAAGAACAGTTCTATATTGCTGGTGGCAGTGTATATTTGTAAAAAAACTTTGGAAATCAACTTATCAATTCTGCAGAAAACAGAATAGTTCTATCTCAAGACTCAGCTTTATCACTCTCAGGGACATACTCAAAATATGTTCCACCCTACCACAAGGGTACTTGCCTAACTTGCATTTATTAGAAAAATGTTGAGCAGACTTGAGATCTAAGTGTGTGCACACAGGCAGAAATAGACACAGTAACTCAGAGAACAAGAGGTAAGATTTACACCTCAGGGGCTGGAGAGATGACTCAGTGGTTAGGAACACTGACTGCTCTTCCAGAGATCCTAGTTCAATTCCCAGCAACCACATGATGGCTCGCAACCATCTGTAATGGGATCTGATGCCCTCTTCTGGTGTGTCTGAAGAGAGATATATATATAATCTTAAAAAAAATACATCACACTTAGGTGACGTTTCTATTGCTATGCTAAAGCCTATGATCACGGCAGCAACACCAGGAAGGAAAGGTTCACCTCATGTTACAATGCTCAGGTTCACTTCATGTGAAGGAAGTCAGGTAGTAATTCAAGACAGGAACCTGGATCTAGGAGCTAATACAGAGACCATGATGGAGTGCTGCTTACTGGCTTGCTCAGCCTTTGTTTTTGTAAAACACAGGACCAAAAACCAATATAGGTTTGGTGCTGCTATTAACTTGAACTCTCCCATACCAACCATTAATTTAAAAATTGCCTGACAGACTAGCCTATAGTCTCTGTAGGGGAAACTTGGACAAGGAGAATGTTGAAAACTGTACAGAGGCCTACTGTATGAAGTTACAGAAGGAATTAAAAGACACTATCAGAACTCTTTATGGTGACTCCTTCTTGTACCCTGCCAGAACCCCAGCTACTTTTGTGCGTTGTTGAGGAATAAGGCATGAAGATTTATCTCAGGAGTTCATTTCTAGCTAAAACAACATATTTAAATTAAACAAAGCAAAGTCATAGTTTGATAGTTTGCATTAACTTTAAAAAGATATATGATTATATGTATATATAGGTGTGTGTGTGTGTGTCTGTGTGTGATATTTTAACACTGCACTTTATGTTTCTTTTTCTAGAATATCTATACCTCATGCCAGTGCTCTAGACTCTGTCTCTTATATTCTATTTCATAAATTGCAAATGTTTATGTTTTTGCTTTCAGTTCTCCTGTGCCATCAATACTTTTCATTTTCTCAATTTTCATTTGCTTGCAATAATTGCTCTGTTCAATAGAAATATCTTAATTTCATAGCTGTTCATGTTTACTAATCAAATTTTGGTAGCTTCTTTTTAATTTGTTTTCATTTATATACCTGTGTCAGAATTATGAATATGAATATGAGTTCTGTATGAGTTTCTGTTCTTTTTCTCCTCTTTATTTTTCTAAGTAACTGGTAGATCTTTGATACTTTGTTTTACATAGGAATGAAGCCGTTGGTTTATTAATTTATGTAGTTTTTTGAATTTGTTCTGTTTATATATTAAGTTATCTTAACCAGAATGCTATCCCTGGATTCATCTGCAGCATGATGCCCTATGTTTTACTTTAGGATTAAAATAAACTTACATAGTCTCAATTCAAAACCATCACTAAACAAGGCATCAAATAGAGCAGTGACCAAACAGTGAGACCTTCAATAAACCAAATTTCAGTTTTGCTAGAAGAAACTTTCTTGATTTTTCTTTCAAACATTTTAAGTTTTTTGTTATTGTGTCTGTGTAGGGTGTGAGATTAGGTGAGTTTTTAACACTGTGCAAATGCAGTAGTCCTTATGAAACTTAGTCGAATCTATTCTATTCTTCCACCATTGCTATTGCGTGTTTCTAGGATCAGACTAATGTCATGAAACTTGTGTGACAAGTAGTTTATCTAATGAGACACTTTGTCTATTTACCTGGATTTTCTGCTATAGAAAGAGACTTCAATATATTCATTCAAGGGATAGGTATGGTTCTGGAGACAGCATAAGGGTGAATGAAAATTACTGAAGAAAATTTAGAACTTTGAATGAGCTGATATCTCCCCATCTCTCTCTTCCTGAAACAGCAACACAAAATGGACTTTATATTTTCTTTCCCATCGATACAGATAATGGATCATCTTTCTTTATGTAAAACTTCTGTAAGAAAATTTCTAAAACCAACAATTATCAATAATACACTAGAGAAAATTGCTTACATTATTCTATATGCAGTATTTGCTATTGTTCTCCAAACTGTCAATGTACAACAGCTGATTGAGTATTTGTATGTTTGTTGTGAGAGAAGAAGACAGATGGGATTTGAGACAGAGATCATCATAGAAGAAATAGAGGAAGTTTGAAAATGATAGAAAAGGGGAATACCATATTGTTGTATTGTTGGAAGAAAGCAAATAGACAAGTTAGGAATATGTTAAATAGCCCACACACTCACACACACACACACATACACACACACGCACTCATACACACACATGCACACACTCACACTCACACTCACACACACACACACATTCACACACACACACACACACACTCAATATGGAGGCACAAAGGTTAATGAAGAAAGTTACTGTGATTGTCAAGGTACATTTGCTGTGTGAATTAAATTTCACTTTGAGTTAAAAAATATTCCAATCCAATTTTGTTCATTGGCATTTTCTCACTATACAGAGGTTTTAGCAGTGTCTTAGTCAGGGTTTTTATTTCTGTACAAACATCATGACCAAAAAGCAGGTTGGGGAGAAAAGGGTTTATTCAGCTTACACGTCCACATTGCTGTTTATCACCTAAGGAAGTCAGGACTGGAACTCAAGCAGGTCAGGAAGCAGGAGCTGATGCAGAGGCCATGGAGGGATGTTACTCACTGGCTTGCTTCCCCTGGCTTGCTCAGCTTGCTCTCTTAGAGAACCCAAGACCACCAGCCCAGGGACAGCAACACCCACAATGGGCTGGGTCCTTTCCCCTTGATCACTAATTGAGAAAATGCCTTACAGCTGGGTCTCATGGAGTCATTTCCTCAACTGAGGCTCTTTTCTCTGTGATAATTCGAGCTTGTGTCAAGTTAACACACAAAACCAGCCAGTCCAAGCAGTGTTTCCTGTCTTCCTTTCAGTTAATAAAAATACTTAAATATATATATATATACATTTAGGACAAGAATGGACATTCATGAGATCTACAAAACTGCAAAGCTAAAATTTAATTTAAAAATAAAATAGACACCAGCTGGCTTTGTTGAAATAGTCTGTCCTACTAAGGACAGATAGTAGAGCAGATTTCAGGATCACATTTGAAGATTGTGATTCTTCTCTGAAAAAAAGCAAGCTTAATTGATGGATGAGAGGTCTCTATTCATGATCCTCTCCATATTATCCTTAGTGGAGGTGCTGTGATGCACAACATGAGAATATTGGAGCAGTGAGCATTTGACGTAAAGGGTCCTTCCATGTAACAGCTTCTTTCGTGCTTGACCCCTACCCGATGTTGGCTTCTCATATTTTTTTCCTTAATAGCCACACCTTACAAGTGACTTAAAATACACTCAATGCGTTTTAATATGTATGTATTTGCCCCACCAATAAGTTATAATTACATTATTTAGATAATCAGAGTTTATTTATAACAGTTAAAAACTTTTAAAAAAATGTATATTTCTTGAATATTTTATATATTTACATTTAAGTGTTACCCCCTTCACTCCTTTCCCATATTTCCACCCCTCCCCCTGCTTCTATGAAGATGCTCTCACTCCCAACCACGTACTCCCACCTCAATGCCCTAGCAGTCTCCTACACTGGGGAAACGAGCCTTCCCAGGACAAAGGGCTTCTCCTCCCATTGATGCTGGACAATTCCGTCCTTTGCTAAATATGCGGCTGGAGCCGTGGGTCCCTCCATGTGTACTTATTTGTTGGTCGTTCAGTCTCTGAGAGCTCTGGTGGGGTCTGGTTGTTTGATATTATTGTTCTTCCTGTGGTGTTGCAAACCCCTTCAGCTCCTTCAGTCTTTTCTCTAACTCGTCCATTAGGGTCCCCTTGTTTAGTCCAATGCTTAGCTGCAAGCATCCTCATCTGTATCAGTATAATTACAATTTTTAGATTATAAAAAACTCATTGTTTGTTTTGTTTTCAGACTTTTGTTGTTGTTCCTGCTGTTGTCATTTGTTGTTGTTGCTGTTTTGTTTTGTTTTGTTTTTTTCATCGACAAGTATATACTCTTGCTGGCTCTATGCTTAACACTCTGTAGATACCCAAAATTAACAATTCAAGAAGGTGTATGGTCAAAGTAGTTGAGAGAAGTAATCATTTTCTATAATTTAAGTCTTTATTAGGCATACCTTTAAATATTTAAGAAGAAAACCAAACAACCAAACAAACTTATATATGCATTAATACTTTTATCTTCCACAAAAGTAAGCTGAGAGATTAGGATCAAAGACCATGTCCTTGACAGTTCTAAGTATGTTGTAACCAGAACTGGGCTTAGCTCTGGGAGGAATGAGAAAAGCATTTGTGAGGTGCAGCTGTTGTCCTTAGCCCAAAACAACTTCCACAAAATGCCGCAATCCTTGATTTGTGAACATATTGATTTTATACACCACTTTGTGTGCATAGAATCAAGCCTGATTGCTGAATTCAATTAGAGAAACATCCAGCATCCATACATCGGATATAAGACTGAAGTATTTCTGTAAAGGCTGCTGGCTGCTGTCTTTCCATTTATCCCAATTGACATTCACTTCCAGCATATCTAATTTATCAGCATGATCTCCATATTTATATAGATGAGCAGGCGTATGAGGAGTGCAGGAAATGGGACAGACCTTGTCAGGTGGTTTCATATTGTGGAACTCTAGAGTAAATAGTAGGTATTTTTGGCTAAAATGTGGAACTGTCCTTGACCAAATGATAGAAGTATTAATGCCAAAATGTCAATGGGAATACTCTGGTCACGGGCAAAGGGTTCTCAAAAGATGGTTTGGTTTCTTACTCTCTCTCTTTCCCCAAATGAGCCTCTCTGCATAAGAACCCTGTTAGGACATTATCAAAACTCAGTATCATTTGGATGTCACAGTGTGGTCTGACCAACTAGATTAAACAGTTCTTTATCCAATAAAGCTTTTCTGGTTCTAAAATAGGGATCCTCAATGGTATTCCATTTTCTGGGACCCACCCCAGCTATAAAGAAACTGTCTACTTTTTTCTCTTATCCATCAACCTACATAAATCCATATGAAAATGTCTTTCTAAAGTGCATCATCTGTGATCTGTAAATTTTATTCTTTAATTCGTGAGGCAGGAATACTGATGCCAAATGACTTAGTGAAATTTTGTGAGTTTGTGTATGTCCAGTACCCTGAAGCCCAGTTAAAGCCCTGGTATTACGAAGCCTCTGTTCAAATCAAGGGCACTCCACTGATCCTGAATTGTTTTCATCTATTATTGATGCTGTAATTGTTATGAGAGTTTGACCTTGGCTGTTATGATATCATTTGGATTCCTTCTTTTCCTATGGTAACTCTCACTTTGTAACTTCTTTTATCTTTCTAGCTCTTCTCTCTGATTTGTTCCTTCTGATCATTTCAACCATCAGCTATATTATAACAGAAATCTGTCACTGAGAATCAGTATATACGTCTTCTTAAAGGACATTTGGAACTTTATGCCTGTGGATCATATGATATCAATGACTCTAAGTACCAAAACAGTAAAGATATTTATATAATTCCCTAAAGATCTTGTTACAAATCATTCAGTATTATTTGCAAGAAATTCTCAAAAGATTCCTATTAAAATTTGTAATATCTCTTCTTCAATGGGCAGATGCTTCAGTCCTTTTAAGAAAGGGGAACTAAAATATTCACAGGGGAAATATGAAGACAAAGTTTGGAGCAGATACTGAAGGAAAGGCCATCCAGAGACTGCCACACATGGGGATTTGGTCCATATACAGCCATCAAACCCAGACAATAGTGCTGATGCCAAGAAGTGCAAGCTGACTGGAGCCCGATATAGCTGTCTCCTGAGAGGCTCTGCCAGAGCATGACAAATACAGAGGCTGATGCTCGCAGCCAACCACTGAACTGAGAACAGGGTCCCCATTGCAGGAATTAGAGAAAGGATTGAAGGAGCTGAGGGGGTTTGCAATCCCATAATAACAACAATATCAACCAACCAGAGTTCTCACGGACTAAACCATCATCCAAAGAGTGTACACGTGGTCAGACCCATGGCTCCAGCTGCATATGTAACAGAGGATGGCCTTGTTGGGCACCAATGGGAAGAGAAGACCATGGTCCTGCCAAGGCTTGACACCCTCACCCTACCCCCAGTATAGGGGAATGTCATTGCGGAGAGGTGGGAAGGGGTGGGTGGGTGCGGGAACACCCTCATAGAAGAGGGAGGATGGGATAGGGGGTTTATGGACGGGAAACTGTGAAAGGGAATAACATTTGAAGTGTTAAAAAAAAGTCTAATAAAAAAAGAAAAATATTTTCAAACATTAAAAAAAATAAATTTGATACAAATATGCACAACAACCTCTTTGTTTAAGAGAAAAAAATTCAGAAGTGACCCTGAGATTATTAAAATTGATCAGGATATGCAAGCCTGCGCAAGTAATAATACTGAATTTTTTCTTAATAAAAAACAATTCAGAAGTTAGATATCTATGCTTTTGCATTTGTGTCACACCACATTTTATTATTATTATTATTATTATTATTATTATTATTATTATTATTATTATTTACAGTCAGGTCGTTATTCCCTTCCTGGTCTTCTCTGTGACAGTTCCTCATCCCATTTCTCCACCCCTGGTCTCTAGGAGGATGTCCCTATATCCCAAACCCACCAAACCTCCCTACTCCCTGGGGCCTCAAGTTTCTCCAGGGTTAGGTGCTTCTCTCGCTGAGGCCAAACCAGGCAGAAGATTAAAACAAAAGCACAATTCTTATACAAAGAACTGACCAGATGATGGGAATAGATAGAAACAAAGAGATTTTGTAGTAGAATGTCTTGTTTTGTTTTCTTTTTGTATAAGGCTCAAAGTTCTTCTAGTACTTACCTATAATCAATGACTCTAAGGTTTTGATTACTAAAAATACTTTTTTTCTTTTCCTCCCAAGCCCCTACTTTCTTTTCAAAATTCAACTGGCAGTCTAAACAAATATTTCTCATTAAAACAGAACAATTGGGGGTTTTTCTAAATTCTTCCTTAACTATGTTTACATAAGGCATTTGGGGTTTTTGAATGTATTACATGTATAATAAACACCATTTGTGAGACTGAATATTATTTTCATGATTAACAAGGAATGAAACTTTGCATTATTTTCATATGACTCCAAATATAATCAGTGACAAATTTATTTGGAGTTTGGGAATGGAGAAAAAATACATAGAGATAAGGGGAACTAATACTGGAAAATAATTTGATATGATCAGATTCATACATATACAGATTTTTTCTTAGTTACTACACTTCTAGTATTAAAAATGAAATTGGAGCAAATCTATCTTATAGATACTTAGTAAAGTATGATAATATTTATTTATAGATTTATAGTTTCATTACAGAGACCTATTAGAAAACTTATAGCACAGTTAAATATCGCGATTATGCTGAACTATAAACAATGATATCACAGAAGAGTAAATAGAAATTATACAAATGAACTTCTAGAAATAATGTGAGTTTAGTATTTCTAAATTGTATTGTGATTAATATGATTGTCAAGTTTATTTGGACTGCTAATTTTAGATTACTAACATATTTCTGAAAAGTGAAACAAGCTTCCCCTACTGGAAATAAAACAGGAGAAATTTCCCAGGTGTATCACACAAAAGCACCTGTCTACCCTGATTCTTGCTTTTCTAGGCAATGTATTTATTTTATGTCTTTGGGAACGTATCTCAAGGTATGAAGAGGTGATTGCTTATATGAGACTTTCTTCTGCACAAGTAGATCTCTTCTTATTATTTAACTAGTGAGTGAAATTTTATACTTTATCTATCAAAAATGATCCAAGGAGCACAGTAATGAAGCCCTCACTGCTGTGTAGTAACACATCTAAGAAGTGTTCTGACTTCAAAGAGGTTATTTATGTCACTCAGAACATGTTTGCAATTCATAGTGCTAAAGAATAAAGAACATGTCAAAATTCCTAGACTAATTAGTTATCTAATATCGCACTAAGTGCAGCAGTGGGGTGGCTGGTGTAGTTGCTAAATAACTAATGATCCAGGGGCTCAGGTTCCTTTCCCTTCTAGTGTGTCAGCTGAGCCTGATTTATTGTGATGCAGGGCAGCATTTGTCACAGCTGCAGGGATGACATTTTAGCAAAGTATTCCAATCAGTGGAAATGGATCCTCTTCCTCCAACAGTTTTCATGATCCCATTTTTACCATAAGTAATGATAAACTTTCCCTGAATTCTCCCAACAGGTGCTATATTTAAAAAGAAATGGGAAACGACTTTGAATTATTTATGGACAAATCATTTGAGAAATCAGATTGCTGAGACTGAAACACATGGTTATTCACAGAAGTTAGATTTATCCTAACTAGGATGTTATATGGCCATTGAAGTGAAAGGAAAAGGGTTGTGTTTTCCAATGAGTGCAATGCATAGCTGTGAAGGAGCCAGGTCTCGACATTTTACACCAATAAGTGAATTGTTAAAATTTCAATAGAAGATACAATCACTGCTTCCGTTTGAAGAATTTAATATTCTTTAAAAAAGTACATAAGGATATTAAATTTATGCAGAGACAATATATACATGAGCCAAAAAATAAATATTAACCATGAACATCTCCTAATGTAAAGTTAGCTAATTTTATTCATGAACTTTTATTTAATAATATGTATCTCCGAAATTTTATTGCAATACACAATCAAGGTTCTAAATTACTATTATACAATCTTTATTTCTCTACTTAAGTGTTGAAAATACAGTCTGTAATTGTACATAATTCCAGATTTTAAATACTTAGTTATGTGTGATAAAGTCTCCGGCCAGTAACTACCTACTATGTCAGACAGTTCAGTAAGCTTTTCATTTTGTAAAAATAGGACAAGTTAATGCTAGTTCTCTCTCACTCTTCAGAAATTGTATGTGTTAAAAATGATGCAGGTATTAAAGTGACCTATGAGTCGCCAACCTTTCTCCTGATGGGTAGTCTTGGAGAAATTCTGTTTTCCTTACAAGGCCTCAGTATAGCAGAAAAACAACCTGGTAACAACATGGGCAAGTTGAACTTTTCAATATTGTGACAGTATCTGAGAGAAAACATACCATATATTAACTCAGGCGCATGAATGGACAGCTCCACTTTCGTAGGACTCTGGCGGAGCAATTAATAGCAGGGTAGGTGTGAGGCAGAAACGGAACGTGTCTTGGATCATAGACTTCCTGTATCTTCATTTTTCTGTTTCATCCATGATCCTAAGACATTGCACAATGCTGCCATATTCAAGGGCACACTTGAGTCAGTCAATCTTTTCCATAAACACTCTCATGGACACACCCAAACACTCATTTCTAATCTCCTGTGTATTTCTCCATCCACGCAAGTTTAGCATCAAGAGGAAGCAACAGCTAGTGTTAGTTGTTGAAAATGCATACAGTAGTTGCTATGAGCATTTAGCAAATGAAAACAGATAAAGCACAAGACATCATAGCCAGTAATATGATCCCAATAATAACAAGATATGACAGTAAATAGATAAAATTAACTGTTAAAAGTAGATTAAATTCCACTTATTTTTAATTTTATTTATCTTTTCCAAGAGAATCTTACTATTTACATATGCATCCATAGTAGAACACTAACGTTACTCCCAGGGACTAACTTTGAGCTTATATTGAATATTTTAAACTCTGCTCCATATGTAGTACCCAATTTGACAATGAATGTGTTCAATTCTGATTATAGTCTTAATTTATTAATTATCAGACATGCTGGTACTTCCTATAAACTGTTTCCTACTTTATTTTGATTGAGAAGCTCATATTTTAAAAGAAATAAGAGTATACTCCTTAGTCCCACATAATCAGCTCAGTATGTTAATGTAGTGGCACTCAAGTAGTTTAGAACACTTGATAAATTTGATGCAAAAGTGACACTAAGAACTAGTAGTGATTTTGAAGATAGTACCAATGATATATGTATACTAAATTCAATAGCTCAGGTCTAATGTCATTGAAAATTTAATGATTTAAATAGAGAATTTCATTCTTGGTGGCACTAGGTGATCTGTGAACCTTCCAGACAAAATACAGTAACACAAGTTTTAACTGTTATGTCTTTAGGCAATAGAATGGTTAGAAATAAACAGACAAAGCTTATGGGATGTGTTATTACTTTTATAATGTAGATGTAAAGACATGACAGAATGTTTGATGGCAGTTCAGGGAAAAATTTAAACACATCAAGCTCAGAAATCTTGCTGTCACTTCATTTAAAGAGTACTGATTGTGTAATTAGTGCTATGGAAAAGGAACTCCCTTAAATATTTTGTCAAAATTACTTCTTTACAATCAATCAAATTGCATGCATCAAATGATCTATTTGTAGGTGGACAAGCATTAATTTAATACAAATGGAGTCTTTATATTTTATTCAGTTCTTTTACAAATAATTATTATTTTTATAGAGAACACATTGCTTGCATGCAGAAGTTGACAGGGTATGAAACACATGCTGTAATTGATAGAGAAACAAATACAGAGTTTCCTGAAATTCTTGTTGCAGTAAGGTGCATCATATAGTGTATGTTAGATAAAATTATCATAAGACTACAAAATACTGCAAAAATTATACCAAAGTGCAATGAAGAGGTCATTTACTATATACTTATATTTTGGTGGGGTCTTTATTTTTTATGCAGTAGTTCCTAAACAGGGTTGCCTCTTTTTGCAATGCTTCGGTTTCTTAATTTGTCCCTGCTCATTATGCAGAAAATGAAGCATGCATAGATTTGTGTCTGATTGGCCATGACGAAATTAAAGAAACTTTCAGCCTCCCAAAATTATTAGGGCTATTAAGGCTGAAACAGGATATAGAAAATAAATGGTCCCCTTCCAAAGTAATTTTAGGGCATCAAAGAAAGGAGTTGGATTTGTAGGACAGATAAAATTAAGCCAAAAATTAAGGTCATGTGTAAAAGTCTGTTGACTAGGATGGAATGATGGAGGTCCTCTCTCTCCAGCTCTTCATCTGCCCCATGCATTTGATCTTAGTTCCTCAACAATTAAAATATCCAAATATCTACACATAAGTTATTAAGAATTATCAGAACATTTCTGATTAAGAAACCAGAGAGAACTGAGTAAACCCACCTGTGATTTTTATTGACAAGAAAGAATACAGTGAATTAATTAGTTTTTCAGTCTTGTTTGCCAAGAGCACAGAGAGAACTACAACTCTACTGTCTTGAGATTATTATAACTTTTCCATTTTACTATTTTTGCAATGATTCCATTCACTAGATTGTCCCAAATTACGCATTATATTGTTATATAGTCCTACCATTTATTCAATGTATTATGTTTGTGAGTCGGATCACATCCACAGTGACAGGATCTAGTCAATTCACAGAATACTTGAGTTGATAGCATACTCTGGTAAAATAAGGACAATTTAAAATTTACTAATGAGGTTTTTGATCAAATGGTCTATGTTCTCTAAGCCATTAGGGAGGAGGTAAACTAATTTGTTAGTGATTATTAGAAGCACATGTGTATGAGACATTAATTAAGCCCAAAGGAAAGAAAATTAGTTTGTTTAGAATCTCTCATATGCGACTTAATTATTTGTTTCAACTTTCAATAGAATTTACTGATTGTTTTCTTTACTCTCCTGTGGTCATTTATTTCATTGTCAAGAGGTTTGCATAACACATATTGCCAAGTAACCTGAATACATCATGTTGCCTCTTTCATGCAAAATCCATGTGAAATAAGTAGAGAAAAACTTGTCAAACAATTTGTTTGCTGTTAATGAAAAGGCTACTTAGTCTATATTTATAAAATCCCTTGACTATTCAGGAAAGCATTTAGAATAAACCATGGGGCTTCATATGTCCAAACTTCACACATGTTATAAAATTTATGTCCAATATGTGAAAGTTATACATCTATTAGTTTTATTTTGAATTTTGGGAGGCACTCATAATTTCAAAGCTCTGTTAATGAATAGCAGAAGAGAACCTTTAAATTAGGACTTAAAATTCATTCAGACGTAGATATTTTTGCTATCATTTTTGTTATTTTCAACAAAGCATACTAAGATATACCGTGTGTGTGTGTTGTGTGTGTGAGTGTGTGTGTGTAACAACACAAACTAATGTGATACAGGAATAGCAAGCTAAATTTCTTTTTTATTAAATCATTTATTTATTTTCACACTCTGACTTGAATTTTTATCTTTCAGTCTAATACTTTCTAAAGTTTCTAATAGACTACTGTAATATTTCTCCTTAGAAAAACAAAAAAATATGTGATTTAGAAATTTAAGGAAATTATATATGAGAAAGCACTTGTAGATACTAGAAAGAATATCAAGAACTAAATTGTAATTTACCTCTCCACTAGTAGTAGCAATTACTAATATAATTTCAACCTCATATCAAATATGCAATATTTTTCATTCATATTTTATTATTTACTTTTGTATCTCTTAATCCGTAAATATTTATATAATTTTATATCCCTGTGCATCAACACCATTATTTACCTAGAACAAAATTTACATATTAAAACATGAATTTTTAATATTATCTCTTTCATTTGGAGTGACATTATGAAAATATTTCCGTATACTCACTTTTTCAAATACAAAAATTATACTTTTTATTTTGGAAAAATATTAATATGATATACACTTCAGTATAGCTATTCCATAATGGCTGATATTTGTTTCTTTGATCAATTGTTTATTCTATAATACTATTTTGTTTTTTTCAATACATCATGGACTATATCCTCATTATTATCTTCCCATATCTTCCCATATCTGAATTTTTCTTTTTTCTAGAGGAAATCATACAGTAACTTATACTCGTATTTTCTAAAAATATAGTTCTTTGAAGACTGTTTCTGTTGCTACAAGTCATTTCATTAACTAGTATCGACTCCATTGCCTTCATTACTACAAACTTAACTGTCTTAGCATACTCCAATTACATTAGCAAAACACATCCCAAAGGTAGGGCCTGAACACTCATTAGTCTCTACCTTAATTTCCATGGGGGCTCTCTTAGCTCTAAACAGCTGAAACAGCTGTAAATGTATTTGTGTTTATATTGGAGATAGGGTCTTTAATAATATAATTAAGGTTTGGTAAATTGAAAGGATAGGCTACAATCTGCTATGTTTTACTATTTTGACTTAGGGAAAATGATATACTGGACTCCTGTCTTTATTAACTAGGGAAAGGCATAGCAAAAACAAAGCTATTTAGGTGAGGGGAGATAGCCTTCACCAAAAGCAAAACCCCCTCAGAACCTTGACCTTGGGCATGGCAGGTTCTAGAAGTAGAGAAATCAATATCAGTCACTGGAATTTTGTAATAGTGACCCAATAAAATTAAGAATTGGGATGTAGAGATGTAGGATTCTTTATTTAATGTAAGAAATTCCTGAAAATGTGGCTTGGACCTGAGGAAGTAGCAAGGCTATACTGGTTGTTGAGCTTCAGTCCAGGAACATGGATACTATAGGAAATGTTGCTGACATATCAAGTGTATATGAAGGAAAGGAAGATAGAACCTACATTTGTAATTATATTTTGTTGTTCCATGAAAGGCACAATTTAGAAGAAATGAATTATCTAGAGCAAATCACCGAATTTGAAACATGGGCCATTTTTCTGCCCACAGTAAGCGTGACAGGAGAAAAATGAATGAAAAAGGCAATTGTTTGATGAATGGGACCTAGAACTTGAAGAATTTGTTTACATATATATATATAGTTTATTTTACAAAATGAATGGAAAACATGTTTTAGAATATAAAAATAGGTTTGCTGAGCTATTGAATAAAGGCCACAAGTTTAGAACAAAGACTTGTGGCTGTGCTCTAGTCGTTCTGATTCATGAATCCTAGGAGTCTTTCTGCTCTACAGCTGGATCCTGTTACTATAGGATCTTATAAGAGTGTGACTAATGCCCGGCACAGCCATAGAACCAGGTCACATCCTTGGGAGAGTCCAGAGGTCTAGAAGGCAAGGTGTTGTGACAGATGAAATTATTTTCTTATGTTCAAAATGGGCTTTGTATTAGTATACTAGGTTTTAGATTCCTCTTGATTTCATAGAGGTCCTTCCTTTTATTCCTCTTTGCTTCCTTCCTTTCTTTTTTCTCCTCTGTTCCTTGCTCTAACGTTTTTCTCACTATCTTGTGCTGTCTTCATTTGTCCCTCCATTGGGCAGTGAGATTGGGTGGTCCCAACATTGTATTTCTGAAGTACATACCTGGTATGACATCATATTTTTTTCAACTGGAGAATTTGTCTTAAATAGAGTGAGATGTTTTGGCCCTTAACAAATAACAAAGTAGTATAACTTCACAACTTATAGTTTACACTGTGATGCATTAAGAGTTGGGGTTTTGGGGTCTATAGAGATGACTCAGTGGTTAAATGTACATGTGGTTCCTATAGGGGACCAGAATTCAATTCCCTGCAACATCAGTTACTCACAACTCTCTGTAACTATAGATCTGGGGACATCTCACTCCATCTGACCTCTATCATCTCACAGACATGTGGCACATAATTAACACACACACACACACACACACACACACTCACACAAATACACACACAGAGATAAAATAAACAAATAATTTATAAAAGACTTTGGGTTGTTGAAATGGAATAAACTAATTAGATATGTGATAAAACATGACTTTGAAAGGGAATCAGGAATAATAAGAGTGTGGCAGGAGGATTTGGTCTTGTTAAAATTCCCTCTTATGACTATTGAATTTAGGTAGTTATCCTCATGTTTCAGATCGTATCTGTTTGTTGGAGGTGGGAGGACTAAAGGTCTATGCATTTATAAAATGAGAAATGACAGCAGAACTTTTTATTCTGCCAAGAAGGAAAGAGAAAAATGACTATAAACAGCATAGAACAACAGCATTATTTCCTGTAAAATGTGTCCGTGGGCAATTTTGTTATTTTGCAAAGCACCACAAAATAGGTTTACACTACTCAAATAACCAGATCCTGCTGCATTTTTGGGCTTCATGTGACCATGCCATCCTAAATATATGGTGGGCTTTTGACAAAAACATACATCAAAATGTTCTCTATTAGTTCTGACTTCAATGATCCTTGAATAAAGCAATCACATATTAATTTTTATTTATTCAATTATGTTAATTAAAATTATTGAAAATGAAGACAATTATATATGAATGATATATGTCATAACCAAACCATAAGAAAGACGAATTTACATTATGTACATTCCTAAGATATTACAAAACAGCATATTAGTCTGTTTAAAAATAGCATTTCTTTCTCAGAAAAATGGCCTAGTAGGAAGAAGTTTGATTTCAAATTCCTGACTACCTGAGTGTGCACCTAGTTCGATCCCACAGTGAAAGGATAAAACCAATTCCTCAAAATTATCTTCTAACTTCTACAAGCTAACCTTGGCATACATGTGTCCATAATCACACGCATTCACTAAATACAAATGCATGAAGAACTACATCTGCTGCTGTTGTTAGTGCTGCTGTTGCTGCTGCTGCTCCTTTTAATAATAATAATAGTACACAAGAAGTAAATGTACAAAAGCATTTATCATTATATATTAATTTAAATGAAATGTGTGTGGTTCTGACAAATTGAAGCATGATTCTATAAGATACCTGAGAGTAAGAGGCTAGAAAACAACTTTCCAAGCAAATGGTCAGAAGAAACAAGCTGGGGTAGATATTCTAATATCGAATAAAATCGATATTCAATCAAAAGTTATCAAAAAAGATAAGGAAGGACACTTCATATTCATCAAAGGAAAAATCCACCAAGATGAACTCTCAATCCTAAATATCTATACTCCAAATGCAAGGACACCTACATTCATAAAAGAAACCTTACTAAAGCACACATCATACCTCACACAATAATAGTAGGACATTTCAGCAGCCCATTCTCATCAATGAGCAGATTATGGAAACAGAAATTAAACAGATATATAAAGAAACTAACAGAAGTTATGAAACAAATGGCTTAACAGACACTTATCGAATATTTCATCCTAAAACAAAAGAATATACCTTCTTCTCAGTACCTCATGATACCTTCTCAAAAATTGATCAGGTCTCAACAGATAGAAGATTTTGAAATAATGCCATGCATCCTATCAGATTACCACGGACAAAGGCTGGTCTTTAATATCAGCAATAAGGACAGAAAGCTCATATGTACATGGAAGGTGAACGATGCTTTATTCAATGATAACTTGGTCAAGGATGAAATAAAGAAAGTAATTAAAGCCTTTTTAGCATTGAATGAAAATGAACGTACCCAAACTTATGGGACACAATGAAAGCAGTGCTAAAAGAAAAATCTTAGCTCTGAGTGACTCCAAAAGGAAACAGGAGAGAGTATACACTAGAGCTTGACAGCACACCTTAAAGCTCTTAAACAAAATGAAGCAAAAACATGCAAGAGTAGTAGAAGACAGGAAATAAACCCAGGGCTGAAGTCAACCAAGTACAAACAAAACACAGTATACAAAGAATCAAATAAACCAAGATCCCATTTTTTGAGAAAATAGACAAGATAGATAAACCCTTTCCACAGTAACCAGAGGGCAAGGAGACAGTATCCAAATTAACAAAATCAGAAATGAAAAGGAAGAGATTACAACAGAATCTGAGGAAATTCAAAAGATCATCAGAAAAAAGCCTATATTCAAGAAAACTGTATAATCTGGAGGAAATGGACAATTTTTCTGGACAAATATGAGTTATCAAAGTTAAATCAGGATGAAATAAACCATCTGAAAAACCGCATAACTCCTAAAGAAATTGAAGCAGTTATTAAAAATGTCCCAACCAAAAAGGGCCCAGGAGCTGATGAGTTTAGTGCAGAATTCTATCAGACCTTCATAGAAGACCTCATACCAATACTGTCCAAAGCATTCCAAAAAATAGAAACAGAAGGAGCCTACCAAATTCCTTCTATGAAGCCACAATTATGCTTATACTTAAACCACACAAAGACACACAAAGAAAGAGATCTTGAGGCCTATTTCCCTTAAGAATATTGATGCAAAAATACTCAATAAAATTCTTGCAAACCGAATCCAAGAACACATCAAAATAATCATCCACCATGATCAAGTAGGCTTCATCCCAGGGATGCAGGGATGATTCATTATATGGAAATCCTTCAACGTAATCCACGATACAAACTCAAAGAAAAAAAATGATCATTTCATTAGATGTTGAGAAAACATTTGAAAAAAATTCAACATCCCTTCATGATAAAAGATTTGGAAAGGCTAGGAATTCAAGGTGCATACTTAAACATAATAAAATCAATATACAGGAAAACTGTAACTAACATCAAACTAAATGGAGAGAAACTTGAAGCAATTCAACTAAATTAAGTAATAGACAAGGTTGCTCACTCTCTCCCTACTTATTCAATATAGTAATTTAAGTTCTAGTCAGAAAAAACACACAACAAAAGGAGGTTAAAAGGATACAAATTGGAAAGAAAGAAGTCAAAACGTCACTATTTGTCACGCCACCTCGGCCAGCAAGGTGGCCGCAACATGGTGGGATTCTTCTCAACAGCCTTTATTGTAGGACCACCTCTTTGTTAATACTGGGACCTGGAGCGGCAAAAGCGCTTGCCTTATATTCACAGCAGGTTGAGGCTATGCTAATTGTCCTTTAGGGATTGGCGGAGCATGAATTCCCTCATTAGCATATTAACATCCAGGCCAACTGGCACCAGGTGCAAAACCCGCGCATGCGCAGTACCGCTGTTCACCACAGGTGAGCACCTGATCAACTCATTATCCTACGGCCGCCCTGGCAAGGGGACAAGCCTGCACATGCGTGATAAATCGTTTACTACCAGACGGGACTGGATGTCGGCGCCATCTTTGTTTTACCGCGCCGCTCCCTACAACTATTTGTAGATGACATGATAGTATACTTAAGTGACCCCAAAAGTTCTACCAGAGAACTACTAAGCTTGATAAACAACTTCACCACAGTGTCTGGGTATAAAATTAACTCAAACAAATCAGTAGCCTTCCTCTACTCAAAGGATAAACAGGCTGAGAAGAATTTAAGGAAATGACCCCCACCCTTCACAATAGTTACAAATAATATAAAATATCTTGGTGTGACTTTAACCAAGCAAGTGAAAGATCTGTATGACAAAAACTTCAAGACTCTGAAGAAAGAAATTGAGAAAGATCTCAGAAGATGAAAAGATCTTCCATGCTCATGGATTGGCAGGATTAATATAGTAAATATGGCCAATTTTGCCCAAAGCAGTCTACAGATTCAATGCAATCCCCATCAAAATTCCTACTCAATTCTTTATAGAGATAGAAAGAACAATTTGCAAATTCATTTGGAATAACAAAAAACCCAGGATAGCAAAAACTACACTAAACATTAAAAGAAATTCTGGGGGAATCACCATCCCTGACCGCAAGCAGTATTATAGAGCAATAGTGATAAAATCTGTATGGTATTGGTACAGAGAAGGCAGATAGATCAGTGGAATAGAATTGAAGACCCAGAAATGAACCCACACACCTATGGTCACTTGATCTTTGACAAAGGAGCCAAAACCATCCAATGGAAAAAAGATAGCATTTTCTTTTTTGTGTGTGCTCTTATTATTCTTGCATAAAACCTGGGTTTGGTTCTTAGCACCCACACAGTGGCTCACAAATCATTGTAACTCTGGTTCCGGAGCATCTGTTGTCCTCTTCTTCCCTTTGTGGGTGCTGCATGCCTGTGGTACACTTACATACATACATACACACAGGTAAAGCAAGTATATTCCAGGGCTATAACAGAGAGACCTGGTCTCAAAAACACACCAAAAAAATTAAAGTTAATAAAAGTAACTTTAAAATGGTGCTGGTTCAACTAGAGGTCAACATGTAGAAGAATGCAAGTCTACCCATTCTTATCTCCCAGTACAAAGCTTAAGTCCAAGTGGATCAAGGACCTCCACATCAAACCAGACACATTCAAAGTAATAGAAGAAAAAGTGGGGGAGAGTCTCAATCACATACACACTGGGGAAAATTTCCTGAACAAAACACCACTGGCTTATGCTCTAAGATCAAGAATCAACTATTGGGACTGCATAAAACTGCAAAGCTTCTATAAGGCAAAGGACACTATTATTAGAACAAAACAGCAACCCACACCTTGAGAAAACATCTTTACCAACCCTACATCTGATAGAGGGCTAATATACAAAATATACAAAGAACTCAAGAAGTTAGACTTTAGAGAACTAAATAACCCTATTAAAATGAGGTACAGAGCTAAACAAAGAATTCTCAGCTGAGTAATATCGAATGGCAGAGAAGTACCTAAAGAAATGCACGAAATCCTTAGTCATCAGGGAAGTACAAATCAAAACAACCCTGAGATTCCACCTCACACCAGTCAGAATGGTTAAGTCAAAAAATTCAGGTAACAACACATACTGGTGAGCATGTGGGAAAGAGGAACACTCCTCCATTGTTGGTGGGATTGCAAACTGGTACAAGCACTCTGGAAATCAACCTGGTGGTTCCTCAAAAAATTGCACATTTCCTAGCCAGAGTACACAGCTCTACCTCTCTTGGGCATATACCCAAAAGATGTTCCAACATACAGCAAAGAGACGTGCTCCACTATGTTCATAGCAGCCTTATTTATAATAGCCAGAACCTAGAAAGAACCCAGATGCTCTTCAACAGAGGTATGGATGCAGAAAATGTGGTACATCTGCACAATGGAGTACTACTCAGCTATCAAAAACAATGACTTCATGAAATTTATAAGCAAGTGGATTGGACTAGAAAATATCATCCTGAGTGATGTAACTCAATAACAGAAAAACACACATGGTATGCACTCATTGGTAAGTAGATATTAACCCAGAACTCAAATTACCCAACATACACTCCACAGGCCACATGAAGCTCATGAAGAAGGATGACCAAAGTGCGGATGCTTCACTCTTTCTTAAAAGAGGGAACAAAAATATTCATAAGAGGGGATATGGAGGCAAAGTTTGGAGTAGAAACTGAAGGATCAGCCCTTCAGAGCCTGTCCCACATGTGGCCTGTATATACAGAGACACCAAAACTAGGTAAGATTGATGAAGCTAAGAAATGACTGCTGACAGGAATCTGATATAGATGTCTCCTGGAAGATACAGCCAGATATGTCAAATACAGAGGTGAAAGTTAGCAGCAAACCATTGAACTGAGAATGGGACCCCCATTGAAGGGATTAGAGAAATGAATGAAAGATCTGAAGCATCTGGCAACCCCATAAGAACAACAATGTCAACCAACCAGAGCTCCTAGGGACTAAACCACTACCCAAGACTATACATGGACTGACCACTATATGGCTCCAGCTGCATATATAGCAGAGGATGGCCTTGTTGGGCACCAATGGAAGGAGATGCTCTTTGTCCTGACAAGGTTGGATGGACCCCCTTTAGGGGAATGTATGGGAGGGGGCGAGAAAGGAGGGTGCATGGGGAGGGGAACACCCTTATAGAAGGGTGGTAGGATGGGAGGCTTATGTCCCAGAAACTGGGAAAGGGAATGACATTTGAAATGTAAAAAAAAAAAAAAAAATATCCAATAAAAACAAAAAGAATTTGATTCGTTCTACCTCTTAACTCTAGGACAACACTGCTAAAAAATGGGAGATGGAGTCAAAGTGTACAGAAATTTTCTCCATTTCACGAGTCATATAACTAATTTAAAACTCCACTAGAAGTAAAACATCTGTGGCCCTACGGAAAAATATACTCGGACCTCAATTTGTAAGTGGGAACTCCCAGGAGAAACACATGAACCACATGCACATAGGTGAAATCAAGTATGCTAAAGATGAATCCAATTAAAAGCATTTAAATATACAATAAAATCATTAACAGGAGTTAGCAATTTCAATACGCAAACTTAATTTCTTAAAGTAGGTACGCACCTAAATAATTGTTCAAAGAAAATGCTTATTTTCAATAATTTCATCCAGGTTTAACATTTTATTCTTTTATGCTTTGAAGTTTTCACCTGTGCCCTGAGATTTTTGTTGTTGTTGTTGTTGTTGTTGTTGTTGTTGTTGTTGTGTTAATTTGAAAACTTGCCAAGTCTGTGCTTCTCCTCCAGGAAGGGATTTTTAATGCTGTGGTTATACTCTTAGTTTCATTATATTGTCCTTGTCACCATGGTTCTCCTGTAACTTCCATACATTATAAGTAGCCTTGCATGATTTTGAGAATTTGTAAATTCTTGTTTTAATTCATAGGATCAAGAAACACATTCTTCTGTTTCTGCGTCAGCAATGTTTCTTTTTCTTTTTTCTTTTTTCCTCTCTTTCCTTTTCCTTTCCTTTTCTTTCATTTTTTTCTCTTTATCTTTACAGAACACGTGCAGCTTTGACATTCATTTATTTGTCAAACTAATCTGCATGTTGCTGCTTTTTGTAAACAGATATGAAGAATGGTTTAGAATCCCCCAAATAGGAGCAGCAATGGGGACAAATACAGAGATGCACATCCACACACTACAAAGAGAGGGAAAGACATTTGTATGCGCGGCTCTAAATGGGCCTTCTCCACCAAGTCCCACCCCTCGGAGCCCAGAGAATGCCATAGAAGAGGAAGGAGAAAGAGTGTAAGTATCCAGGAGATGGGAACCATCTAAAGCAAAGTGCCCTAAGTCAACTGAGCAAAGCTCACAGGAAGTCAGAGACTGAAGTGGCATGCACTGACTTCATGGGTCTGCACTGTGTCCTCTGCATATATACTATGGTTTTCTGTTTAGCGTTTTTATAGTAGTCATGAGTGTGTAAATGAGTAGGTCTTTGACGTTTGTGCCTTCTCTTAGAATCTTTTCCTTCCATTGGTTTGTCTTGTCTAATTGCAATGTGATAGGCTTTATTGTATGCTGTGTTATCCCTCAGATGTCTGTTTTTCTAATGATACACAGAAAGGGCATGGATCTGTTGGGAAGTGGAGGTAGGCAAGAACTGAGAGGTGCAGAGGGAGTGAAGAGTATAATCAGCATATATTATATGAGAAAAAGAGAACGTTTTCAATTTAAAAAGAAAGGGAAAAAGAACTGTTTGAAAAAGACAAGTCTAGAATTGGTTCTCGGATCTAAATGTGTAACTAATGCGTGTAAAATTCTGGAATAACTTCTCTCTTTGAATATACCTGTGTGTAACTTTCTATTAGTGCTTTGGTTTAAAGTTTTCTACTAATATTCTGTAGAAATATTTGAAATGCCATTGTCTCTTTTTGGTAAGAAAGCTCACATTTCTAATGCTTCTACCATGCTCTTGAGATTAAATTAATCATTTCATTAATGTGCTAATTACCAATGATTTATTTGAAAGGAAGATAAAACTTCTAAATTCTAGACTATGCAATTATTTGAAAAGAGACTTACCAGAATATCTATGTTAATCACAATTATACTGGATGCTTCCATTTTGTACCACAATCCCTTGAGAATAATAAATTTAAATGAAAGTGGAGATTTATAAAGGAAGGGAAACTTTCAATAGACCAAAGTTGCAGACCCACAGACCCACAATAGAGAAAAGTTATCTAAGTTCTTAGTTGCTTAAGAACTGAATTTTTTAAATTGAGAATTATGCACCATGCATATTTTATTTAACTCTTCTGAGGAAAATTAATTTCAAGATATGATTCCCATTTACACTACCCTGTTAACACTACAAAGCATAAACTTTGAGGTAAAACAAAATTAAAACCAAAATAGAAAATACACAAACCACCAAAAATGGAAATTATCTATAAGTACAATGTAAAGTAGAATTATATTGGGTTCTCGTGGGTCAGTGCCTCAGATATTCTGTGATATCTACTATTCATGAACACATTGGCAATTGTTTTACAATGTCTCATGTTTAGGAAACTTGGAATCCTCTTCTATGAAAACCTGTCACAATGCTATCTATTAATTTCTTGCCAAAGAAAATAACACGTGATTCCTGAAAAAACATAAGAAGAGATTATGCAAGTTGTCACTCATGGTTTAATCATTATTTTTATGACCGTAAACCTTACGCTAATGGGCTGTGTTTCACTTAAAGAATATATGGCAATCAAAGTATACATCACACCATGAAGCCCAAATAGCCAGATCCTATAAAAGTCATGCACATCATTAGGCTGGGATCTAATTTAAGTAGAACATTAACTGAGTAAGCCGCAGCCATAGCTAAATAAATGAAAATATAAAATATAAGAACATAGCCCTTGAGTTAGGCTGGTATAAAACATTTTTAATATATAAATAATAGATGATTAATCAAAATAACATTTTAACATTATGTGAAATAGAGAGTTAGAGAGATGGTTCAATGATTAGAAGGCCTTAACGCTGTTGCAGAGGGACTAGGCCTGGGCTATACTACCCATGCAGCAACCCATAACCATCTGTAACTCCAGGGACAGAGAATTCAATGCCCTCTTCTGACTTCTGCAAGCTCTTGCATGGACATAGTGCTACACACATACACACTTATGTATACACACATACATACAAAATATTAATTTGATGATTCAATACATTAACAAAAATATAGAAATGAAATGAGAGTAAAAAAAAATCTTACCTCATTCATAGCAAATCACTCTCAGGTTGATATCATTATTTCCAGCCACCTGGCTTAAACTCTTTGCTGCACATCATTCTCTAATGATGTGATGTTCACCCACTATTTCCTTAATCTATGGCTCAAGTGCAACGTGAGCTTCTGAGAAGCAGAAACACTGTCACGTGGCCCTCCTAATTCTTAGAGTTAGAACAGGTCCTATCACAAACTGTGTGAAAAATAAGTAGTCCACGAATAAATATATGCACGTTCATAAATGGCTAAGCTATTCACAGTGAAAATTAAGAATAATTGTAAATAAAAGAAAAAATAACGATAATAAAATTATGTTTATATTTGCAAACACACAGACTTAGAATTATAATTAGTAAATTATTAGAATAATTAAACTGCTTTCCTAAATATCTGAGGACAGTTGATCCTATTGGCTAGAACATTTAGAGCAAAAGTTTGAAATATTTTCCCCAGATTACATTTAGATAAACAGGCAATTCTAGTAACAACTTTAACAGGAGTATATATTTACATAGATTAAACAGTGGCTGAAAGTGTAAAATAATACTTGCAAGAAGTGTAGTGGCTTTTCATTTTCAAATATAACACTTCTAACAAAATAATTACATTTATTTGATATAAAGGAAATAGGAAAATGAAAATAGCCATGTGTACTAGTAATTTTAAAATAACTTATAAAATGCAAGTAACTTTACATCCATTTTCACACCCACAATATTCTAAGATTATGATAATACAAGTGAAATTGAATAAAAGCTGGCGGCAAAACTGATTATAACTAGTAAATAAGATGTGCTTACAGTCATACATTTTAATACATATGTAAAAGAACTTCACATTGGCTAGATATGGCTTTTTAATAGGATTCTAAGTTTTAATGTGACTTAGAAATGCATTTTGTTTTATGCCTATATAGGGAAGTAGAAGTAATTTATTTTTGACACTGAAGTTGATAAAATGGATAAAGGTATGGATAGTAACCCTATTCACTATATAAAGAATAAAACCTCTATGGAAAGTGACAAAGAGAAAAATAGGCCAAAGATAGGATAAACAGACACTATTAGATATCAAACCCTTGTGAATGCTGAACCTCATTTGTGTATCTATGAATCAGTGTGTCTATAAGTCCTCATGCATTTGTGGGTGTTTGTGTGTGAATTCTATGTGTGTGTATGTATGTGAAAAACACAGGGTAGAGACTGATCATATTTCCAATAATTATCGACGAATATATGACATTGAACATTATGGTTTTCACTAATTTGATAAATAAAGCAATAGGTTTTTATAACTATGGGCACAATAGGCAATTAGGTTGAATATGAGTAAGTTTTGCCCCTTGTAAGTATAAAAGCATAGCAGAGGATAATAAAATACATTTGGAGAAAGAGCAGATGAGATTTGGGCTTTTATTTAAACAAGATATCTTCACTAGATACCGAGGACTTCATTTGCTAGAGACTTAGATCACTAGATATTTTCTTATCACGATGATAATCATGGACATTGCATGCCTCTTTTGACAGGTAATATAAAGGAATTGGTGAGGACAGAAACATATGTCATGTCTGGCATACATAGCACAGGCAAGCGTAATCAAGAATGAGAACACATAACGTTAGTGGTTATGATAGATGAATGAAGGATTGGGAGAAGTAAGTCCTTTGCATTTCAATGGGGTGTTTCTTTTAAATGATGAAATGCTCAAATTCATACTTTACCTCATTATGAGGAATAAATACACAATATGAACAAGTTGCAGAGGACAACGTCCATACAACTCACTAAACATGGAGAAGTCAAGTGAGAGGATGCAAAGACTTTACCACTCCATTCTAATTTTTGTATAGTAAAGGACTCTGCAGAGCAAAAAATAGAAATGTAAACACCAACAGATTAAAAAAAACCCTTCATGTACACTCTGTCCTCCCTCTAAATATACTAGGGCATGGTGGTACAAAGCTTGTGGGACTCACCAACCAATAAATGATTTGACTTAACGCCTACTCCTGGAGGTGGAACCTTTATGGAACATTGCATAAGCAACCAAGATTCGGGTACTGGATAGGCCAGAGACCCATAGTCAAAGCACATACTAAACAGAGAAAGTAACAATAAATGACTCTTAGAGATAGAAGCAGATGAGTCTGGGTAAGAGGGATGTGGGGAAAAGTAAAATGTAGAGGAATTTTAATCCTTCAACATGACTGCCCTGGCAAGGGATAATCTTTAAAGTCCTAGGTCTGTGAGATCCAGCTGGAATGTAGCCATGCCAGACACTTTTCATCCCTCCTGCTAGAATACAGATATGTCCTGGTACACACCTTTCATCCCAGACAATGAAGGTAAAGTTAGTTTGTCAAAGGATAGAGTCATGTCTGAAAGTGACATCTAATTGAGGGCAGAAAAGTTCACTAGTGACAGAAGGGTTGGACAGAATGAGTCAGATATAGGATATGTCCAACTATCACAAGAACATCATGGGGAAGAGAGGCTACTTAAGAGAACAACTGACACACACACACACACGCACACACACACACACACACACACAGAGAGACAGAGACAGACAGAGAGACAGAGAGGGAGACAGACAGATAAAAAAGGAGAGAAAGAGACAGGGGGAAAGGGAGAGGGAGACAGAGAGAGACAGAGGGAGACAGAGAGACAGAGAAACAGAGACAGAGATAGAGAGGGTTTACTGGGACAGTTACGTGTGACAGGTTGCAGGTGAAAATAGAACAAGATGGAGAATGAGGAGGAGCTAGAAGTTTAGAACAAATTGCCAGAGTTTGAAGTCAAGCACAGCAATTCAGTTAGAAGCTGAGAGAAGCCAGTTTGAGTCAGTCATTTTGGAGAGGATTTGGCCTGAAGAGCTGAGTTGAACCAGCTAGCCAGAGTTCAGAAAGAACTGGAGAAGGTAAACTTATTTAGTTGTACCCTTCCTAAATGACAATTATACCTGAAATTCAAAGTTACTGTTACAGGAAGCTGTAGCCAGGCTTATAGCTTAAGAAAAAAATCTATTTTTAATAAAAGGAAAAAATGCAAATTTGATTATAATCTTAACCTAATAACCAATCTCTGGAATGATTGTTATGTATTAGTGAGAGAACGTTTCTATTTTACTCTGAGATTACAATATATTTACAAAATTTTTAGACGTGATACATAGTAGATTTTAAAAACTTCATAATAATTTTGGTCAGATTCTTTTTGCTCCCATTTTCTAAACTTCCTTTTTCTCTTCCCATCCAACTTCATATTTCTTCTTTCTTCAATGAAAGAGTAGGAGCGCATAAGCTCGTGTGTGTGCCCGTGTGCATGCACACGCACGTGCGCAAACACACACACACACACACACACACAAATCTGATAATAACATTAATAAATAATCAAAGATGGAGCACCTTTTGTGTTGCCAACTTTTACTCTTTGCCCTATGCTGCAGTTGGCAGGTACGCTCAGTGAGACTAACTGATACCCTGCCCCAAGAAGCTATCAATTGCAAATAGGTAATGGTTAAGTGAGGGACTATGTTTCTATCTTCTTCTCCTTTCTGAGAATTTTTAGTGACTTGAACTTTCGCAGGTCTCCTGCTTGCGTTCACAGTCCGTGAGTTTATATGTGCATGAGCCCTGCTGTCTACGGGAAAACAATTTTCTTGGAGTCATCCATCCCCTCTGGTTCTTACTTTCTTTCTGCCTCCTGACTGTGAAGCAGCAACCTCTTCCTGATACTAAGTTGCTTCACAAATAAAGGGCAAAGAAACAAAGAGAAACCTCAGAAATTAATTCACATGACTGTGGTTAACTGGTGTTCCTGCATATAAAAATAAGTATCAAAATGAA
Organism: Rattus rattus; assembly: GCF_011064425.1. Taxonomy (NCBI): domain Eukaryota; kingdom Metazoa; phylum Chordata; class Mammalia; order Rodentia; family Muridae; genus Rattus; species Rattus rattus. The sequence goes on along the minus strand of NC_046154.1, from coordinate 191,609,001 downwards.
CAAAATACCCCACACCATGTTCAAAACATGTCTTTTTCCCTTATGAATTAAACAGCATCCAAAATATCTATTTCATAAAATATTCAAAGGAAAAATCTCTTTGAATTGCAAAGAAGTTACCCCAGGCCCATTCTCAACTATTCAAAGAAATTTGATTAGTTGTAACCCAAGAACTGGTTTATTTCAGTCAGTGGACACTTGCCTCTGTGCATTCATGCCTTAATGAATATTTGAGAAAAAACAAATTTCTGTTCATTTTCTCTGAATATGTCCTTTGCATATCACTAAAGTGACACCACTATGTTTTAGATTTTTTTTTCTAGTTTTGTAACTGCTGATGTGGATTAAATTTTTGCTAATTGAACCCAATTTTAATTACATTATATGTAGATTCTTTCAGATAAGTTGAAAAATAATAAAATGCTTAAAACTATAAAGAAAATTAATTATAAGAAACTACTCTTTATAATTTTATACTTTTGTTTTATAAAACAAACTTATCCCATGGTTTTAAATGTATTTTTCTGCATATGAAATAATGGATTTCATCATGACATTTTAAAAAATAGTCATCATTCTACTTTACTCATTTTTAAACTCCCCCTTTGCCTTCCTGGAGGACCACTTCTTGAGGGTCCTCATCATTTAAAAACAATTATACTTTCTTTTTATAGAAGTTGCTATCCTTTTTCATATGGATAAATAAATCTTGACTGTTATACACAGCTATAATTCCATCCTATATTTTCTACCATTTATTATACATTATATATTTGATACATATAGCATCCTGTTTTCTGGCCATCAGGAACAAATCCCTCCTCTTGTAGAGCTCCACAACAATGGAAATACCGGCTAAAAGTATATGAAAATGAAATGTATTTTTTTCAAATGTCAAGTAATATGCAGAAAAGTACAACAGCGAAGGAGTGCCACCCGTACTGAAAGGCAGAAGAACTTCAAGCTGCAATAGGGTGAGAGACGTGCTGCCTGAGGAAACAGAATCAAAGGTGAAGCAAGGACTGTGACTTCAAAGGTGACCAAGCAACTTTCCTCACCATGACGGTCTAGCACACTGGAGCAGATCCAGCAAGGGAGCATAAAGTATGGATGGAGCAGATCCAATGTGACTTAGGTTCTGTAAGGCATTTTAGTTTATTTGAAAACAGTTTCTCAGAAAGCTCGGGCTGTTCTCGAACTTGATATATAGCCAGGGAGAGCCTTGAACTTCCAATCTTTTGGCCAATGTCTTTATTGAACTTGCAAGCTTGCTCGCACCATGGGGTTTCTTGTAAACCAATTTAATTTTGTTGACTTCGAACATCGGGATGCAATTTGGAAGCCACGATCTGACACACAATGACAGAAACAGGAGGCTTCCTTTTGAAAATAAATTCAAAGAGAAGAGCGAACTAGGCGCAATTAAGAGGCTTTTGCAATTAACTATACATTGCTAATGAAGCCAAAGTTTATTAAATATTTATCAATTAAAATCTGTGTGTTTTAAAATTTTTATCACATCACAAATCTCATTTAATATCAGAGAAAGATTCAAGTCATCGTAGTTGTAGAGTAAATGAGCACAATCATCTTCATTTCACTGGTGTCCATTTTCTTCATCTATGTGTGGGTGTCTAGGTTGCTTCCACTCCATTGCATTCCATTCCTAATTAGCAAGGTTCACTTTGGATCTCTCTTTGGAATTCTATCATGAAAAGTTAAGTTTATCCTTCTGCCCTCCATGCCATGCAGCATATGGGTACACCTGTCTGTGATTGTTTGGATGAGAAAGTCCCCCAAGTATTTTATAACTTGGTTCCCTGTTGGTAGAACTGTTTGGGCATGCCTAGGAGGTGTCGTGCTCTTGAAGGAAAAGTGTCATGGGGTCAACTTGAGACATCTGAAGCCTCTCATCTTCCTCCATATCTGCTTCTTGCTTGCAGTTCAAGATGTGTTTGTGAGTTCTCCAGTTCACTATTACAATTTCTCCAGCATCATGGTTTCAAAATATCTGAAACTGCTTGGTTCCACTGTCTAATCAAAGCAATAGAAAAATATTAATGTATCTTGCAGTATGCATGCGTCTGTAAAGTCACTCTCCTTAACCTGGTCAGTTTAGTGAGCTTTGACTGGACTGACACTTTGCCTTAAAATTTTGTCATTCAATAAAATTATCTTCTGTTCAGACAAGTGATTTATCATGTGTTTATTCCATTCTAAAGGAAAAAAATTCAAACATTTTATATGCTTAGAGTTTTATGAGTTTATTCCTCAAATATTTGTTGAAATGTAAAATATTTATTGACACACATCTTGGTTTATTAGATCATTTCTGTAAGTTATGAATCTTTCTGGGTTTACCATAGTAAGAGATAAATCTAAAACATTCAGTGCCTAAAGTTCTCAATTTGAAAATCTGCTATAATGCACAGAACACATGAAATTCAAGAAGGATGACCAAAATGTGGATGCTTCACTCCTTCTTTAAAAGGGGAACAAGAACACCCTTGGGAGTTGGACAAGGAGGCAGAGTTTAGAACAGAGGCAGAAGGAACACCCATTCACAGCCTGCCCCACATGTGGCCCATGCATGTACAGCCACCAAACTAGATAAGATGGATGAAGCAAAGAGGTGCAGGCTGACAGGAACTGGATGTAGATCTCTCCTGAGAGACACACCCAGAATACGCAAATACATAGGCAAATGCCAGCAGCAAACCACTGAACTGAGAAGGGGACCCCTGTTGAAGGAATCAGAGAAAGGACTGAAAGAGCTGAAGGGGATTGAGACCCCATATGAACAACAATGCCAACCAAGCAGAGCTGACAGGGACTAAGCCACTACCCAAAGACTATACATGGACTGACCCTGGGCTCCAACTGCATAGGTAGCAATGAATAGTCTAGTAAGAGCACCAGTGGAAGGGGAAGCCCTTGGTCCTGCTAAGACTGGACCTTCAGTGAACGGGATTCTTGTGGGAAGGGCGGCAATGGGGGGAGGAGTGGGAGGGCAACACCCATATAGAATGGGAGGGGAGGTGTTAGGGGGATGTTGGCATGGAAACCAGGAAGGGAATAACATTTGAAATGTAAATAAGAGGGCTGGAGAGATGGCTCAGTGGTTAAGAGCTCCAACTGCTCTTCCAGAGGTCCTGAGTTCAATTCCCGGCAACCACATGGTGGCTCACAACCATCTGTAATGGTATCTGAAACCTGAAATGGTGTGTCTGAAGACAGCTACAGTGTACTCACATACGTAAAATAAATAAATAAATAAAAAAGAAATGTAAATAAGAAATACCCAATTTAATAAAGATGGAAAAAATAAAAAAGAAAAAAGAAAAAAAAAAGAAAATCTGCTATAGTTTTAAGCATTTGCTGATATGTACTCCAGTTAACCATGTATAGTAGAATCTGTGTTCTTAATTTGGATACTCTTTTAAAAATTATTTTCAATAATAAAATATTTTATAAATTCATTGAGAATTTCTTACAATATACCTTTTTTTCTGTTTTAATCAAGTTTATTATTATTGCTTCTCTTGCCTTCACCTTCACAGCACTGCCTAGGGGTGTGTGTCAACACATCCAGTTTCTGCACTGGTGGGTATTGCACTCAGGACTTTGTCTGTGCTAAGCAAATACTCTACAAAACCAGGTACAACTCCACTCCTACACAGTTTTAAATTTTACATTAGACACTGTTTGAGTCAGGCTTTTACTGCTGCGAACAGACACCATCTCCAAGACAACTCTTATAAGGACAAAATTGAATTGGGGCTAGATTACAGGTTCAGAGTTTTAGTCCATAATCATCAAGGCAAGAACATGACAGCATCCAGGCAGGCATGGTGTGGGAGGAGGTAAGAGTTCTACATCTTGTTCTGAAGGTAAGCAGAAGACTGGCTTCCAGACATCTAGGACTGGAGTATCAAAGCCCACATCCACAGTGACACACCTGCTCCAACACCTGCAATAGGTGTCATTCCCCTAACCAAGCATGTTCAAACTACCACAGACATAGACACTTACATTTAATTATTATCTTAATTATTTCTTTCTCCTCACTTGTATATGTAAACTCCCTTTATTTTTGTTTTAATCATGTATATATTTCTTCTGCATGGTTTTGGCTTTTATTTCGTATGTTTTTATGTGCATGTGGTGTGTGTGCCTTTATGCATCTTTGCATGTGTGGGGCCTCATATGTTGAGATGCACAAACACATATGTTTATATGTCATAGAGACCTGAATGTGGTATGGCATATCTTCCTCCATTACTCTCCACGGTATACATGGAGTTTTGAGCTCTGCTACTGTGGCTAGCTATGCTGCTTTGAGCATTCCCTGTCTCTATCTTGTAAACATGTGATTAGACTGGCAACCACACGCACTTTTTGGGGGTTCTGATAATTTAAACTCCAGTCTACACACATGGGTATCAATATTTTCCTCTGGGTTTTCTTCTTCTCTCTGTCTCTCTGTCTCTGTCTCTGTCTCTGTCTCTGTCTCTGTCTCTGTCTCTGTCTCTCTCTCTCTCTCTCTCTCTCTCTCTCTCTCTTTTCTCCTGCAACTTGTCCCCACTATATTTTGTCCCAGTTAAATCTCTCTATCTCTGTCTCTGTCTCTCTGTCTCTCTGTCTCTCTGTCTCCTCTCTCTGTCTCTCTCTCTCTCTCTCTCTCTCTCTCCTCTTCTCTCTCTCCTCTTCCTCTCTCTCTCAACTTTGGTTTTATTTTTTTAATAATCTCTATATCTATCTGAAATTTATTGTGATATAATATATGAAGTAATTAACTTTATATCTTTAAAATTGCCTTCCTATCAATATTTATTGAGTGATCTATCATTTCTCCAGTGATTTAAAGTGTTAACATTATTATATTCTGTGTTTCCATACTAATTGGATCACTCTATGTTTTCTTGCCTCATCTTAACAATTCATTCGTGTGCTGACACCACAGTTTTGCAAGAATATTAAGTTTATAATACAATTTCCTGTCTAATTGTTTGAGGTACATTTTATTATCACTTTATATCTTTGCAATTTTTCCTAGGGTTTTCTTTTTTGTAGTGATAGTATGCTAGCTTAGTTTTCAAATAATGTCATAAATTTTTGAAATATATAAACCAGCCTACTGTATTTACCTTATTTGAACATTATCTTCCATTAGGCCATAAATTGCTTAAATTATTATTTTTGTGTAGTTTAATATTATGTAATTCTAGAAATACATATTCAAATGTCAACAATTAGCTATATTTCCAAGAATTCTATCTGTCATTTTAGTTCCATTTTGATTTTTTTCTATGCATTTACATCTATTGCAGAACCTACTTGTGTATATTTTGTTTACATACATAGTATAACAATTCACATATTTAATTATGCTGCCATATTTAAATGCAAACTAGAAAAAGGTTTACTTAATTAACTGTGCTTTTCTATGTCTGAAATAATGATATTTTAAGTAATTTTCTCTCCTTTATATTGCTTCTTTCCTTTTGATCTTTTATTTTGAAACATATCCTTATGTTTTTAATGACTTTTCACTGACAAAGATACCAATGGTAATTATTTATTATTTTGAGTTAAAATGTAATCCATTATATTTATTTATTTCATATTTTGATCTAGTCATCCCAGTCAAAATTGTATTTAAGTTTAGGTCATTTGTTTGGAAATATCATTTGGGTTTCATTACAAAATTGTTGGTTTTATTGGCTAACTTATCAGAGTTCACATGGCAGCTACAGGAAGAAAGAGTAAATTTTCTTCAGGGTTTACACACCTCTAAGTTTCCCATACCTCTTGTAGTTCACTTTACAACCATTTACATATGGTTAGGACTAATGAGCTCACTGTGCTAAAAATATAAATAGCTACAAACTATTAATGGAAGATTTGAAATTGTGAGAGAGAATCAATGAAAATGGTGGAAGAAGTCGGAAGGAGTGGTGAAGGATGGGTACGATCAAGGTACATTGTATTCATGTGTGAAAATTGCAAAGACTAAAATTTACTTAGGAAAAACATTGCTTTTCGCTGTGTCTGAGGACATTTCTGGAAAAAGATCCACATTTAAATCAATAGAGAGATAAAGATCTACCTTCCCCAAAGTGAAAAGCCATTGTCCAAATTATTGAAGTGAGGAGGCAAGGCACAGATGAGAGAAGAGGCAGGACAAAAAGGACCAAGACTATCATCTATGTTTCTATCTATCTATCTATCTATCTATCTATCTATCTATCTATCTATCTATCTATCTATCTACCTGTCATTTATCTACCATTCATATCTATCACCATATCGCCTATCAATCTAGCTATCATCCATCTGTTATTTATATCTATCTATCTATTATCTATATATCATCTATCTCTACCTTTTATGATCAATCTACCATCAATCTATCTCATCTATCTATCTATCTATCTATCTATCTATCTATCTATCTATCTATGTATCTATCTATCTATCTATCCATCTATCTATCATACTTTTATCCACCTATGATCTACCTATGATCAGGTACGTGATTTATCATATATATATATATATGTATATATATATATCATCTATTATCATCTCTGTATCCATCTATTACTATTTATAATCTCTACCTATATTTATATCTATATTATTTATATTTATAATAGATCACTCGATCTACCCATTATCTTTCTATTATCTCTTTATCATTTATCATTTATCTATGATCATCTATCTATGTATCTATCATCTATTACTATCTCTCTAGAACACTCAATGTTACAGCTCCCTCAAATATCAGTATTCTTGGGTTTTTGGACCCCACTGAATTTGATGGTATAAGAGTAGATATTATAGGATTCTTTGTCCCCATACACATCTGGCTCCTGTGTAAAATCTCTGTATGTATTTATATATGATATTTTTATTTATATGAGGCAGACTTTCTTCATGATTTTTATCCTCATATTCTCAGTTACAAATTATGTGAGTCCCTTTAAAGATATGTATTCTTATAGATATCTCTTCAAATCTACCTATCTATACTTAGTCAGTATATGCATTCTTATAAATATCTATTCAAATCTACCTTTCTATACTTAGTCAATATTCTATCATAAACTCAACTAATCTATTGGAAGGCTGCTATTAAATTTTTTGACTCATATGTATTTTTGATAAAACCCCGTTTAACATTATGACAAATGCTAAGTTTGGGGAAATCCCCTACCATGTAATGTTTAAATTACATTATCATGTCATGTTTTCAGTATCTTGCTTTCTCAAAATTATTGGAATAGCTTAGCACAGTGCTTCATTCTTACTAACTCAGCACTTAATATCTTGAGTGAGGAGGTTTTCTGTAAATCTGGCAGGCTGGGCTTCATAGTGAGTCTTGGAAAATCGTGAGCTACAGAAAGAATCATGTTTCATAAACATGCAAACAAAAGGTTGAAACGAAGGTTAATGAATACATATTTATCAATTATGTGCAACCATTGCCTTGTTCATGATTCAAAGAAGAAAAAATGGAATTAAAAGAAAACACAATTTAACCATCACTGTATGGTTCCTTTTTTATACTCCAACATGATTATATTAATTTTCAGACTGGTTAGCACTATTAATACATGCTGCTATTTTCTTTTTTTATTAAGAATTGTTATGCACTTTAGTGATATAGCACACAAGTAACATGTATTAGGTCCTTCATTCAACATCCTTATTTCCACATTTAGAAATAAAAGTTATCCAAATTTAGCATTTTCATATATATTTAATAAAAAATAAACTTTTATTAATTTTATGATATTTATTATCTTGATTTTCCAAAGCTTCCATGATAATCTAAATCAACATTTCTGGAAGGAATATTGGCTTTAGCATACAGAGTAGAAATGACATTAGGCTGACTCAGAGCATATACCAAATCTACAGTGTTGAAACTATTACCAGCTAAGGCTTCCATATGGATCTGAGGAACAAATGTTCCATGCAATCACAAATACATTGTAAAATAATGAACAGTTTCAGGAGGAATGACGTTAATTGTTCACATGATCAATATGATGTAAGACATCGAGGAACAAAAAAATTCAAAGAATAATGAATTAAGATAGGATAAAAATTGAACCCTCTCTTTGATAATATACGAAAACAATTCCCAAATAGTGCAAATATGCTTTATTCTAAGGCTTTTTGTTTTTCTCTTTTAGGAGATTTGATTTTCAGGTGGGAAAAATGGCAAACAACTCTAATTATTTCCACGTGTATTGTTATGAATGTTAGCAAATGCCCAGACTGGTGTGATTAGACGGTACTCTTAAAAGTGATTTTTTTTTCTGAATAAATCATGGTCAAAATATGACAAGAAAATATGAGGCTCTCATAAATGAACTGTGATAAATCATGTTTCTACTATGAAATGGAAAAACAGTGTCATCCTCTCCCCTTTACAAGGAAAGTGTAGCACTTATTTCATGAGAAAAGTAATTACTTTGGTGACATTAAGGGCCCATTATAATATTTCGAATCTTTCTTTAGGTCTTTTCTAGCTCTGTTCCATTTGCTGCTTTTCATCCATTCAAACACTGAAATAGGACTTACGTTAGGTGGCATGGAATGCTCATTTTATTTTATATTGTCCTTGACAAATTTTCCTGTCTGTGCACAAAGGCTATATGACAGAGGTGTTAATTGTGTATATCTTCAAACTAACTCCTAGATCAGGTTTCAGTGATTTTTTCTTTGCTCCGTTTGCTTGAAAAGGCAAGCACCTTAGTTGCCACGTTCATATTCATATGGGGCTTTTTGAAAAACAACATTTCAAAAAACACATATCAAAACTAGGTATTGTTTCAATGTGCAGAACTGTTATTTTAAATTGATGTTGTGCTCATACATAGAGAGACAAATGAGACTCCAATGCCACTCTTTTAACTAAACAGCTAGTGTGTTTTCAGATCCACAGGCTAAGGACTTTCAAGGGAAAATATTTACTTATGAACACAGTGAAAGAATTTCTTACAAATTTACTCTGCCTTCCCATTCCTGTCGATTGTTCCATGACTGCACAGATGCTCTCCAAGGTTCTAATCACAAAAGCCATGAACATGCTACCATACATGCCTTGCTAATGCTCATGTGTAACAAAACCAGAATGTTGGTTGAGTTTAATTGTCAATTTGATGAAGTCTAGAACCACTTGTGAGACTAATTTCTGGGCATGCCTGTGGGAGATTTTCTTATGCTTGCAAAACCAGTACCCTCTGGGTGGGAAGCACTCCTTGGATGAGATCCTTTACAGAACAAAATGAAAAAAAAAACGAAAATTGAGCAATAGTATCTATTTATTTTCCCTCATTCTGATTTAGAAAATATATAAACAACTCTTTCAAAATCTTGCCACCATAATTTCCCTCTATGGTGGACAGTTTGACCAACTTCTTGTGGTTTGAACTCCAATATTTCCATCAGAGTTCCCTTTGGCTCTTTTCCAATGTTTCTGGTCTGGTATTCCTTATTCCATTTCTCAAACTAGATAGGAAATAAAAACAAGGACAGGTGTGGGAGGAGACAGGGAGAAGTACAGAGGGTCAGGAAATTTCACAGAGATGTGTAGCAGTGGGGGATGGGGAACTGGGTTTAGCTACTAGAAAGTCCCAGATCCCAGTGAAGCAAGAGATTCTCAGGACCCAACAGGGTTGTTATTAGACCAAATACTCCACAAAGCAGAGGGAGACCCTGTAGAGACCATATCCAGTGGATAGGTACGGCCACTGATTGAGAGATGGGCCACTTACCCATCTCAAAATGCTTAATTCAGAGTGGTTCCTGTCTAAAGGAAATGCAGGGACAAAGAGTGAAGCAGAGACAAAAGGAAAGGGCATCCAGAGACTGCCACACCTAGGAATCCATCCCATATACAGACACCAAACCCAGACATTATTGCTGATGCCAAGAAGTGCTTGCTCACCAGAGCCTGATACAGCTGTCCTCTGAGAGACTCTTCCAGAGCCTGAACAACAGAGATACAGATGCTCATAGCCAATCAATGGGCTGAGAACAGGGACCCAATTGAAGAGTTAGGGGATGGACTGAAGAAGCTGAAGGGGTTTGCAACCCCATAGGAAGAACTGCAATAACAACTAACCAGACCCCCAGAGCCCCCAGGAACTAAATCACCAACCAAAGAGGACACATGGAGGGACCCATGGCTCCAGCTGCATATGTAGCAGAGGGTGGCCTTTTCTGGCATCAGTGGGAGGGGAGGCCCTTTGTCCTGTGGAGGCTCAAAGACCTGGTGTAGGGGAATCCTTGGGCAGTGAGTGAGACAGAGTGGGTGGGTTGGGGCACAGCCTCATAGAAACAGGGGGCAGGGTGGACGGATTAGGGAATTTGCGGACAGGAAACTGGGAATGGGGGACAACAACTTGACATGTAAATAAATAAAATAACTAATTAAACAAACAATTGAAAAGAGATGACGTTACTGTTGTTGTTCGCCTATCTAACACAACAAGTAGAATGGGAAAACCAAGCAAATAAACAACGAACTCAAAAACAAAAGTTCCCCAGGACTAAATGAGTCAACAACAACAACAACAACAACAACAACAACAACAACAACAAAAAAGCAGACAAAATATTTGAGAAAAGGAGTCTCCAAGAGAGAATAAATTTGTCTCAGTAAGAGAAAAACAAATTTGGAGATAGGATGTAGGGAGAGCCAACCTTGAAAGTTCGAATGAACATAAATCTCTGAAAAGAACTCTTTGAACTACTACAGGTGGCACTCGAGTGCTGTATCTCCTGCTGCCTCCGAGAATCTCCAGGATCTATAAATATATCCACTTTCACTTTATCTATGTCACTTTTTTTCAACATGACATAGAGTCTGGACAAGTTTGTTGTTGGTCTTGCTGATGATAAATGCAAACTTACTCACTAAAGTACAACTAATAAGTCAGAAGCAGAATCCAGCACCATTTAGAGAAAATGTATATGATTATTCAATTGTTATTATTCTTTTCTATTATTCATAATACTCTTTTGGATTTTGTAATGCTATTTATTATAGCATTCCCATTAATATAGCTATTTGTATGGTTTCTTAGCACTTCCTTCCCTGTAGAGTTAATAAGTTTTAAAATTGCAGGCCACCAGTGCTATTAATCTTTATTGCATCTTTATTACATAAAACGGGAGACACAGACATGGATATGCAATTAAATTGCAGCAACGTGAACTTCTCTGATTTAATTGCAAAACCTGCTCCTTATGAAAGAAATATTGAAAACACTCTCCCAAGATAATAAGTTACTTGGAGAAGAAAAGTAATAATTGAGAAAAGAATATTCATGTGATCCAGCAACACATCTCAGGGAGAAAACCTCTTTGATGGGTCGAAACTAGGTTCAGGTTTTCTGTGTCTCTTGAAGCCCTCTGAAAATTAGCTAGTTAAAATTATCTCCTGGCATGCCACAGTTCCTCTGTCTTATTCTTCAACTATACTAGAAATTCTAGATCATCAAATTTATCTTAGTGATGCTTGGTATGGCAGTTTACATATAATGAGGTAGTTACTAATATTTCTTGGAAGAGGAAGGGATGGACGAAGGAAGGGAAGAAAATAAAGCTATAAAAAGAGATAGGTAAATGATGAATTAATAGTGATAGATGATGAAGAGATAGGATAGAGAGAGAGAGAATCAAAGAGAGAGAGAGAATCAAAGCCAGATTGTTCTGGCCTTTATGTTTTCATTTCAACAACATAGTCTTGTTTCACAGGATGTAGTATCCCTTCCCACAGGCCCAAGTTTCAGCAGAGAACATCCAATTTTGTAAACAATTCAGAAAGTAAAGAGAAAATGAATTCAAGGATTCTTGGAGTCTTTGAATCATTTCCTTTCCCGCACTGGCCATGTAGTAATCAACATAAATGGGTTTAATAAAAGATGTATGAAGAAGTAGCTTTAAAAATCTAAGAAAGTTTCCCTTTTTCACTTCTCTGACATTCATACCACTCAAAGGGCCTAATTTAAAACTTAGAACACTTACTTCTCTTTTAGTAAGTGATGTGTCCAAAGCAGACACAATCACTTACCCACAATGCTTTGGCAAATATCTCTCTGCTCTTATGTTGGATTTTATCTTATATAGTAGCAAGATTTATTATAATTTAACATTAACATTCTACTAAAACTCATGAATTCTTATTTTATAAAATTTAGAGCACATGCAGGAACAAAATGAAAATTAAAAAACAAAAAAAGCAACTCAAACCAGACACCCATAGGAGAGTATAAAATATTATAAAGTATAAAATATTACAGAGAATAAAATATTAACTATAGAAACAGAGAAATAAAGTCACAATGTATATGTGCTTGTATTTTTCACATACTGACACTGTTTTGTAACAGACTGAAAACAAAAGTTAGGATAATAATCATTGCTAAGTTTAGTCTCATGGGCTTCTAAAATTGTTTACAAAATCAACTGCCATAGACGAGGTAGCTTAAACACAAATCTCATGCCTCTATATTCTGTGAATTTCAAAAGCAAGGTGCAAGAAGACTCAGTCCCTTAAGAGAGCCTGCTTCTTTGTTTGAAAATGTTTTTCTTCTTTTGTGGTCTAATGTGGCAAAAGGCATCTATTTATTTGGTTGAGAAAGCACTGATGTCATTATGGGGAACTCAGCACATGATTTTTATCCAAACCTAGTGATACCCCAAATAAATTACCTCAAATGTCATGGTTATGGTCATATTTAAATGTATGAACTTTAGGAGATACAGATTTTTTTAACAACTAAGTATATTGTAGCCACTCCATTTTAAAATGAGATATAGATTTGAGGATACATTTGTCATACTTTCCTCTTGGGTCTATAATGAAGCTATTCAGGAGATTAAGGCAGAAAGATCACAAAGCTCAGGGGTCGTCTCAGTAACTTGTAAAGACCCATCTCAAAATTTAAGATGCAAATCAATAAATAGTCAGGGCTGGAAACATATCTCAGTGGTAGACCAATTTTTGCAACATACATAAGTTCTAGATTCAGTTCTAGTACTAGGTGTGTGTGTGTTCCTTGGTAGAAAATGTTTATTGTGCCAGTTAGATAGTCAGGCCAATATCTCAAGCAACCAGTTCCATGTATGAGTTGATACTATTAAGCGATAGAGTTATAGATGCTTATGTAAAATTAACATGAGCATATTAGGAAAAGGAATTTATATTTCAGTTTATTTACATGTTGCCATTTTATTTCTTGTAAAATAGAGGAGTCCATAAATTACTCAGTTGCTTTTCTCAGCATATTGTAATCCCTCTTCTTTTACAGTTATCATATTTTGAAAAAAATGACATGCTTATGTTTTAATGCTAGTGAATGAATTCTGACAAATCTAGCTTATGTATAAACATACTGCATTGATATATTCAAGAGAAACACAAAGAGTAGATGTTTTAGAGCAATTATTTTCCTAATTATTAAAAACAAATGTTAATGTAATCATTCATTTGTACATATCACATATCGCTCAGCCTAAGAAAATGGGTATTGTGTTAAATTTTACTTGGTTACTAAGGTAGCTGATACCTATAAAGTTCTGTAAATTAACTGTGAAAGGAATAATTTACCATGCATTAGGGAACACTAAGATACCTTAGAGAAATAAAATTAACTCAATGTTATTAGCTTGCTTTATCTTTTCTAAAGAGATGGACTGTCTTAGTTAGGTTTCTATTGATGTAATAAAACACCATGACCAAAAGCACCTTGGGGAAAGGAAGAGTTCATTGCAGCCTAGAGTCCCACATTGTTGTTGGTCGCTGAAGAAAGCTGGGCTAGAAGTGAAGGCAAAAATATATGCAGAGGCTATGGAGGAATGTGGCTTACTGGTTTGTTCCTGGTGGCTTGAGTATTCTATTTTCTTATACCTTCCAGGGACATATACCCATCTAGGTGATCTAGATGTGGAGAAATCCAAATTGTTTGAGCCCTACCACATCAAGCATTAATCAGGACAATATCCCACAGCTTTCCTATAGACCAATTTCATGAATTTTCTCAAAACATTTATTGGCATGCTATGGGGTTTGGGTTGCCTCCCAGGGAAGGATAAATGAAATGTATAATTATGGAGAATACAGAATGTAGGTAGGACAAGAATAGGAGAATTAAATGGGGAGGAAAAGGAAAGAATGTTTAGGGAGGGAATATGGTGAGGGAGAACTACTAATAAAGGCAATTTGAAGGGTCATATGGAAGTCTATGTAGGTGCTTCTTAAAATATGTATGTACAAGAAATTTACCTGAAGGGAGGTCAGCAAATAAAGGGAGAGACAATTTCCAACTAGAAATCTCTCACAACCTACAGAAACAAATCTTCAGTACCAGAAATGGGTCCATATAATTTAGTTATTGGCCAAAATGCCCAATAGATATGTCCTGAAACAACTCAGGCTACCGTCATGGCACACCATAAACTTATGTTAACTCTCTCTTTATGATTATAACATTAACATATGTCAGTGAACACAGAAAAGCCAACCTTCTGACTATCTAGAGTCTTCAATCCTATTAACTAAAATTCTTGGTACTGGAAGGTACTGTGCCTGCTATGCAAGAAGAAAAGTAAACGCCAATCCAATACAATCCTTTGGTCTACAATAATGACCTGCTTGTATGACATATTGGTGCAATAATATAATTTGATTCTATTTATCTGCATACTACATTCAACTAATTCAAGATCTACCTCTCATCTCTGTACTACCTCCAGAATTTTTTTCTGTTTTATTTTTTAATAATTTGGAGAATCCAATTTTATGGTTTATATGCTCAGAGGTACTGAATGTGTCATACTCAATACTGTTAAAAGAGGATTAACTCTTTCCCTACCAGAAATTAACAGTCAACTTTTCTTCAGCTAAGGGTGGGACATAGATCATTGAACAAATTCCCTTTGGCATAGAGTGTTGACTGATTGGTAACTATGTTAATCTTTTGTAGGTAATCTCATTTGATATGAATGATTCTATCTTATCCAGAAGACACCATTTGGCTCTGGATTCTTTGAACTCTGGATCTTACAGTGTTTTTGACTCTGTCACCTGCAGTTTCCTTTGGATCTTGGGATGTACTTGTCCATTAAAGGCTAAATATTACTGTGTATTCTCATCAATTATCCTTTGTAAATTTCTTTATTAACTGCCATCTACTGCACAAAGATGATATCAGAAAGTGACAATGATCTAGCTGTATAAGAGACAAAATTTACCTGGAAATTTGATTATATGCTTATTTAGTAAAATAATAATACATTCATCCACACGACCTATGAAATGGCCCATCATGATTTCTTGGGCTGATTCACAGTAGCATTCCTGTGTTCCCTCATATTTCAGTTTTCAATCTAACCAGAAAGCATCTGGTTATCCTAGTCACTTTATGTCACTATTACATATAGGCATACGTTGCCATATTGACTGTCGTAACTATTTAGCTTGGATGAAGATTGTCAATGAGTTTTCCTTCAACCCATTGCTAGATGAAAACTAGTCAGTAGGGAAGATGTGTCCAAGTTTATTTTCTCCATGTGTTGAGAAACAACTGTGCATTGTCATAATAATAGAGAGTTGTCATCAAATTCTTATGAGCAACCAAGAGCAGTAACAATGGCCTGTATTGTTTTCATGGTCTCAGGACTCCCCTGACCTCTAAGTTTTGTGGGAAGGTACCTTTTATCTGGCATTGGGAATTTTATTGGCAATCTATAGCTTTTCAGGTAATGTATTTCCTATACAAGGTAACTGAATTTATATTCCAGAAGAGTATACAATAATTATATTTCCATAATTTTTAAACATCTTTATCTGGTAGACCAATAGATCCATTTGTTAAAATTAATATCAATATAGTTATATCATTGGGCACCTTATGATAAAATGAATCCTATAACAAGATTTCTTACCCTTAATTACCAATTTTGCAGGTGTTTGTGCAAAAGTGGCTTTCTTTCCCCTTTTGCTTTCTTGACTGTCTCTAATTTGCAACTGTTTGATGATGTCATACTCAAGTGTCTGTGATATCCGCATTGATCGCTGAGGAGGAAAAAGTAACCATGGTAAAAAGTGTGCATAGCAGACTCAAGCGCAGTCTGCTGATTACACAGAAGAAAATTTCTATTTACATGCAAATATCTCTGTAATCAGCAGTGCTCGAAAAGGAAATACATGAGAGTCTACAGCCTTGAGGTTCATAAGCAATCCAACTTTCCCTAAACCTCTCTCTCGGAAAATGTCTTTGGTTCTCAGTGATAAGAGTTTGTTCACTGATCAAAATTTTAGCTTTATTTCCCTTGAAAGAAGGCACACTAACAGATCTTATCTCTTCTTAATTCTTTCTCACTGTGCTTCTAGCAATAGCAAATTATCTTAAGCTAGTTAGTTTCTGATCAATATTTTAGTTTAGTTCAATACTTTTAAAGGTAATACGTGTTTGAAGATCATCGTTCTAAGGCTGTATAATACTGACTGAATAGATCATTCCTAGTTTTAAATAAAGTAGTATGCATCTTAATTTTACATATATTGAAATTGTAATAAAATAGTGTAGATAAAGGAGAAAAAAATTTTAAATGTGAGGCCAAGCAGATCTATATAGTCAGTCTCTGAACAGATAGGGAGACATATGGAGAGTCTGTCTTCAAAAACATTCAGTCTTAGGCCTTAGGCAGAAAATTTACTATTGTTATTTAAGTAAATTGACATGGTGCCAAACTGTCTTCTAAATATTTATGTTTATACTCCGAGACAAATGCTACTCTTAGCTTCAATCAGAGAAGCTTCTCTTTACAATGAATGAAGGTGATTGCAGAGATTCGTGACACAGAGTACAAGATACTGACAATGAATGACAGCTGCATCCTCAGACCAAAACAGAATATGTGTACCACCATTTCTAAGGCTCAGAGAACATTGTGAAGAGAGTTCGAAGGAATGTAGGAGCCAGATGATAAGTAAGAGGGCTGTGAAACACCATTTTCTTCGCATGACATATTTGTTGCAACAATGACTTCACAGGACTGAAATTCATTTTACTAGGCCTGTTCAAGACTAAGCATGTTATCCTTCGATCATAGATAATGGATGGACACGTGGGACCACACTTAACTACCTTCACCTATTGGTGGAGATAGATCCTACAGAAGAGGTCGACTTATCTTCAGTTATGGACTTATGGATCAATCCACCAGTCTCCAATGTGCAGTTTCATATCTATTCATAGGAAATAATATCAGTTTAACTAAATGTGTCAAAATGAAGAAGGAAGATACAAATGTGGGGAAGAGACTTGGAGGGAGGAGTCGATTTGATGAGGAGGGGAGGAGTATGGAAGACGCTGGAGATCATAGGAAATAACATATTGTACACATGTGTGAAGTTTTCAAAGGAAAAATTAATAAACTATTGTAAGTTAAGTTATTCTGTTAACACCTGAGTCTCTGTCTCTGTCTCTGTCTCTGTCTCTGTCTCTCTCTCTCTCTCTCTCTCTCTCTCTCTGTCTCTCTCTCTCACACACACACATACTTACAAGAAGTCTGTAAGATATAATACATTTTATAATAATAATAAACTCAACACTTTCTCCTGACTAGATATCTACATGTAAACATGCAAGTTTAAACAACTGTTACACAATACTCTCAAAGTATTTCAAGTGGATCATGAAAATAAATGGAAGAGCTAAAATCTAGCTCAAAAAAACACATAAGGGAAATCTGGAAGAACAAGTAGTCTTTTGGCTATGATAATAATAAAGCCACAAATAATAAAAGATAAGTTTTTGGATGAACTTAACCATGATATTAGTCATTTGTTTTCCCAACTTCATCATCAAAAATGTAGAAAGGTATTCAACATTTTAAAGAACTGTTTCTTCTTCCAAATGACCCAATATTTGTTGTCAGTATGTACCCCAGACAATAGTCAACCACCCATAACTAAAGACTCCAGGATCGCCTTGCTTTTACCCACAAAGAGTACCTAGCTTCCTCTCTATATAGAATAATAAGAATCTTTACAGAATATAAAATTAAGACAGAAACAGTGACTATATATCTCACACAGGGCAGTATTAGTCAAATTTCTCAGAAAAACATACAATTTTCCATATGGAGAATTAAATTTATTTTTTTAAAATTGCTTACATTATACAAAAGGGAGGTAAGTCCAAATCCACAAAGTAGGCTGGAGTGGACATAGGAATTGTAGTTTGAGGCCAAAGACCATGATGAAATTTTATTTCTAAGCTTAATTCTGTCACTGGAAAGTTCTGAGTTAAACTTCTTTGTCACTGTCTCTTAGCTTATGGACTGTTCAAGTATAATTTTAAATTTTGTAAGGATGCTGAAATTGAAATTCAGTAATTTTTTAGTTTTAATTGGTCCACTTTTCATTATGTAATTTGGATAGCCTCAACATAAAGATAGTTGATATAACTGCTATTAATAGTTATTGATACCATTTTCTTTCATTCAAATCTAATGGCAATTCTGCCTGAAAACCCCAAGTTTTACTTGTGGTGTCAAAATGGTTAAACCAATATCAGCTTCCGTGGCTTTAGCAGTAAAATAAAGTTTAAAGTACTTTGTTAAATTTAAGCATCATAAAGGCTGAAAACCTCCCCTTATAACAATCTCAAGAATTCACCCAATCCAAATGTCATAGTTATCATCTTTCTGTTTCTTTTAAATAATTTAATATTTGAGATTATAGTATAATTATAACATTCACCCTTCCTTTTCCTCCCTCCAAACCTCCTCATAAACTACTCCTTGATATATTATCTATGTGTTCACACACACACGCACACACACACACACACACACACATACATACACACACACACACACACACACACACACAAATATAACCTGCTTTTGTCTTTACAGTGCTACCACCATGTATGTTTTTAGAGCTGACCATATTGGTATTGCATAATCAATTGCTGTGCTGTTCCCTGGGAAGAACATTTCCCTTGTTCTTTCAGCTTCCCTTAGTTGCCTGTACTTCTTTGTGCACAGATGACATGTACGAAAACTCCACAGACAACACTATTTGTGTTAAGGATGAGTTCATGATTTTATTTTAAGTATTTCATGAATAAGAAAAGACTTTGGAATGTGCACCAATTCTGTGTCCTAATTTGGAGCTATTGGACTTTCAATTCTAGCCAGGTTGACTAGAGAAATAGATTGTCAATTAACAATTAAACCTTTCTTATTGTGAGACAGAACATTTTGAATATTCCTTGGCTGCCTCTTTAGGACTACACAGTAGCCACAGCTGATTGTTCTGGCAAACAAATAGAAAGACACAGCCAGAAGTATTTCACAGCATCTGTATCTGGATTTTTGCTATTATAGCCTTTGTAAACTATTGATGATCATGAAGCCATTTCCAAGTAGGCCTGGGGCTGGGGATGCATTTTCACTGGCAGAACTTCTGTGAAGGGTGTTAAGGAGAAATGATGTGATTGGTTCAATCATAAACTTACATTTGGTTGAGTATTATGTTGTGATTACTGTTAAGACAAACCTTCATTGGCTACTGAGCTACTCTGGTTTTGTAAGTGTGCTGTTGAGGCTCACTTGGAGAGTTGGCTGGGAGCTATCCCATGTCACTTCCCATGGTGATGCAAAATTAAGTCTTACTTGACTTCTTTTAGTATTCTGGGTGGAGTTGGTTACCAAAACTATGGCCAGTGGTAGGCTAAACCAGGAGGCATCTGGGCAGATACAGAGCTAGGTTGAACCAGAGGGAGGAGGGGGAGATATAAATGAAGAAGATATACTGATATGGCAGAAGGATAATAGCAAACTTTAAAGAGAAAGAAAAGTCAAAGTGCAGGTCTTGGTCACTGAAAAGCTCTAAAGATCTGTGAAGCCTCTAGAGCCAAGGGTCTTAGACACCACAGGACCAGAACCTCTAACACTGGCCACTTCATTGCCTGAGGATTTCCACATCTAGGCCTACACAGATTTTTATCTTGTACTATATCTACCTATTAAAAGTAGAGAACAAAGATTCAGAAAACTAAAGAGGCCCTCTAAATTTATATTTCTTCTTTCGCTCACATTTTTTATACATTTAATATACCTGTGTGTCTCTTTTAAGTGCTGAACCTGAGGCATAGAGCACAGAGTAGAGCCTTTATAGGTATGACATAAGAAAATCTGTAATATGCAACTGCTTAGGGCACTAGGAAAAGTCAAAGAGAGTTGTGTATTGCTATAAATCAATTAGGGCATATATGGGAACTACTCATAAAAGAAGCTCTAAGTAATGGGTTGAGTAATCACAAATTATGTAATTATGCAATTACAATTGCATAAATAATAGATTGGTGGCTCTGAGTATGCAGGAGAACTGAATGGTAGATTCAAGAATAGAAGATGAAACATAGTCTAAAAAGACATTACATGTGCAGTGTAGATATTGTATAATTAGATGAGAAAGATAGAAGGTTTTTGGTAGGCAAGCCATGGATCAGGCCCTTCAGAAAGAGAATTACTTGAGACTCTATGGAGTGTGCAGGTTGACAAGGTGGGGTGGGGTGTCGGTGGGGATGGAGACATTCTCTTAGAGATGGGGAGAAGGAATAGGATGAGGAATTGTCAGAGGGCAGACTGACAGGGGATAATGACTGGACTATAAAAAAGATCAAGGCTTATCGAAAACAGTCAAAAACAAAACAGAATAATAAAGCACCTTTAAAAAGAGAGAATTGCTTATATTCTAATGGTTCAAAAGTCATAGTAGAAAGATATATGGAATTAATGTACCAAGTTTACTATAAAAAGCATAATTGTATTCATTCCTCATTATTGGATGTATAATACATGGAATATACAAAGATTTTATTTTTACTGATGTCTCTTGTCATACATGACATTAGTCTACAACGTTTTATTCTAAAGAGCCATACTCTGTTTATGTGACTTAGAACTGTATGAAATTCTTGGCTAATTTCCTTGAAAGTATTACCATTCTTTCAATCAATAACATCATATTTATTGGTGAATAACTGAAGAAGTATTTCCTATCCCTACCTGTTTTATGTTTCATGAACTTTATCAAACAGATACTTTAAAGATTTTATTTCTCTTTAATAAACAGTGCAACTGTGAATATAAAATGATTCCATATCATCCTTGGCTCTTAAAAGCTCACACCAAATAATCATTTGTCCCACTGATTAAATACATAATTGATAAAATACTAACATGTTTAGTTAAAACAAGTAAATTCTGCTTCAATGTCCATTTCTAGTATAAATAGCTTGTCTAAACTAAAAATTAAGCACTAAAATTCAAAAGAACACACTGAAAGAATTTCACCTTAAATATATTCAAAATGAATATTATTTTATAATATTAAAATGTTTCCAAATACAATGTATAAAATTGTCATATGGTTATGCAAATGTGTACATATATACTAAGCAAGCTTCAGGAAATTTAATTTTCTTATAGAATAAGAATAAGAAGCCTAGAAAATATTTTCCAATTTCTATGACATATATTTAAATTTAGTTGTCAGCAAACAACTTGTAAAGAGCTAATACTCAGTTTTATTTTCATCTTTCTTCTTAATTTTTCAGCCTGTATCACATTCTGATGTATCAATTCACACTAGACCTAATATACGCATCAACTCTTTTAACTCAGTATTCACTTTCATGTAATTTATTGTGGTCCAGCAAAACTCTCATGGTTTTTAATGTGTTTTTTGTGTGCTTGACTGTAAAAGTTTTGCTTTTAATTAGTTTATTCCATTCACAACTGTTTTTTTAAGAAATGTTAAAGAGATTGTATTTCTATCTTTATAAGATAAGAAGCAATTTTGTTCATAAAAGAAGTAAAACAGTAATGATTTGTGGTTTGAGGGACTGAAAAGCTAAAGCTAAAGCTCATTTCATGGAAGCCAAAGGTATTTGAGTTTGAATAGTAAATAACTTAAATATATGATGTATTAGAAAAAATCTAATCATAAAAGATTTTTTATTCTCTCTTTGTCTGTCTGTCTGTGTGTATGTGTATATATTGAATATGCATGCACACAGAGGAAAGTAATGGCATAAGTGGATATATGAAATAACAGGACGTTATGACCTCCTTGACAAAGGTGCTTTGAAACAAACCCAGGTCCTCTGAAAGAGCAGCCAACACTCTAAGTCACTGATCCATTTCTCTAGAACCAATGTAGATTTTTCTTATGTCTACATAGAGAGTAACTTCCAAATCACACATTAACCCTCTGATTCAGGGTTTCAAGGATCTTAGGTATCAAGATCATTCTGGAACTAGAAACAGTGTTGCATTTGTTTACAGAGAACCCAGTTCCTGATGTGTAATGGGCTCTCCTATAACAGAAAGGACTCATGTTTACAATACAGCTAATAAGTCTAGGTGACTCCTAAACAAAAGAATATACCTTCTTCTCAGCATCTAATGGTACCTTCTCCAAAACTGACTATATAATCAGTCACAACACAGGCCACAACAGATACAAGAAGATTGAAATAATCCCATGCATTTTACCAGATCACCATGGACTAAGGCTGGTCTTCAATAACAATAAGGACATAAAGCCCACATATAAATGGAAGATGAACAATGTTCTATTCAATGATAACTTGGTCAAGGAAGAAAAAAAGAAAGAAATTAAAGACTTTTTAGAAAATGAAGGCACAACATACCCAAACTTAGGGTCACAATGAAAGCTGTGCTAAGAAGAAAACTCATAGTTTGGAGTGCCTAAAAAAAGAAACAGGAGATAGAATACATTAGCAGCTTGACAGCTCACCTAAAAGCTCTAGAACAAAAAGAAGCAAATACATCCAAGAGGAGAACACAGCATGAAATGATCAAATTCAGGAATGAAATCAACCAGTAGAAACAAAAAGAACTATACAAAGAATCAATAAAACCAGGAGTTGGTCTTTTAAGAAAATCAAGAAAATTGATAATCTTTTAGCCAGACTAACCAGAGGGCACAGAGACAGTATCAAAACTAGCAAAATTAGAAATGAAAAGGGAGAGATAACAATAGAATCTGAGGAAATAAAAAATCATCAGATCTTATTACAAAAGCCTATACTCAACAAAGTTGGAAAAGCTGGAAGAAATGGACAATTTTCTAGACAGATACCAGTACCAAAGTTAAATCAGGATCAGATAAACCATCTAAAATTCCATAAATTCTAAAGAAATAGAAGCAGTTATTAAAAGTCTCCCAACCAAAAAGAGCCCAGGACCAAATGGGTTTAGTACAGAATTCTATCAGACCATCATAGAAGACCTCATACCAATACTGCCCAAACTATTCCACAAAAGAAGGAGCACTTCCCAATTCCTACTTTGAAGCCACAATTACACTTATGCCTAAACCACACAAAGACCCAACAAAGAAAGAGAACTTCAGACCAATTTCCCTTATGAATATCGATGCAAAAAAAACTCAATTGAATTCTTGCAAACTGAATCCAAGAACATATCAAAATGATAATCCATCATGATCAAGTAGGTTTCATCCCAGGTATGGAGGGATCATTCAATATATGGAAATTCATCAACATAATCCACTATGTAAACAAACTCAAAGAGAATAACCACATGATCATTTCATTAGATGCTGAGAAAAAATTGACCAAATTTAACACTCCTTCATGATAAGAGTCCTGGAAAGATCAGGAATTCAACCATACCTAAACATAGTAAAAGCAATATACAGAAAACCAGTAGCCAACATTAAACTAAATGAAGAGAAATGAAGCAATCCCATTAGGATCAGGGACTAGACAAGGCTGCTCACTCTCTCCCTACTTATTCAATATACTACTCAAAGTCCTAGCCAGAGCAATCAGACAACAAAAGGAGGTCAAAAGGCTACAAATTGGAAAGGAAGAAGTCAAAATATCACTATTTGCAGATGATAAGATAGTATAATTAAGTGAACCCAAAAGTTCCACCAGAGAACTACTAAGCCTAATAAACAAATTCCTCAAAGTTTCTGGGTATAAAATTAACTCAAACAAATCAGGAGCATTCCTCTACTCAAAGGATAAACAGGCCGAGGAAGAAATTAAGGAAATGATACCCTTCAGAATAGGCACAAATAGCATAAAATATCTAGGTATGACTCTAAACAAGATGTATAGGACAAGAATGGTAAGCCTCTGAGAAAAAAATTGAAGAAGATCTCAGAGGACTGAAAACCCTCAAATGCTCATGGATTGGCAGGATTAATATAGTAAAAATGGCCATTTTGCCAAAAGCCATCTACAGACTCAATGCAATCGCCATCATAATTCCAACTCAATTCTTCGCAGAATTAGGAGGAGCAATTTGTAAATTCATTTGGAATAACAAAAACCCAGCTAAAACTATTCTCAACCATAAAAGAATTTCTGAGAGAATCAGCATCCTTGACTTTTAGCAATATTACAGAGCAATAGTGATAAAAACTGTATGGTATTGGTGCAGAGACAGGCAGATAGATCAGTGGAATAGAATTGAAGGCACATAAATAAACTCACACACCTCTGGACACTTGATTTTGACAAAGGAGGAAAAACCATCCAATGGAAAAAAGATAGTATTTTCAACACGTGGTACTGGTTCATTTGGAGGTCAGCATGTAGAAGAATGCAAATTGATATATTCTTATAGCCCTGTACAAAGCTTAAGTACAACTGGATCAGAGACATCCACAAAAAACTACATAAACTTAATCTAATAGAAGAAAAATGGGGAAGAGGCTGGAATACAAGTCAACTGGGGCAAATTTCCTGAACAAAACACCAATGGCTTATGCTCTAATATCAAGAATTGACAAATGGGACCTCGTAAAGCTGCAAAGCTTTTGTAAGGCAACGACACTGTCATTAGGAAAAAATGGCAACCAACAACAGATTAGGAAAAGATCTTTATCAATCCATATCCAATAGAGGTACAATATCCAAAATATACAAAGAACTCAAGAAGTTAGACTCCAGATAGCCAAATAATCCTCTTAAAAATGGGGTACTGGGCTAAACAAAAAATTCTCACCTGAGGAATATCAAATGGCTGAAGAATACCTAAAGAAATGCTAAACATCCTTAGTCATTGGGGAAATACAAATCAAAACAACCCAGAGATTCCACCTCATACCAGTCAGAATGGATAAGATCAAAAACTCAAGAGACAGCAGATGCTGACGAGGATGTGGAGAAAGAGGAACACTCCTCCAGTGTTGGTGGGATTGCAAGCTGGTACAACCACTCTGGAAATCAGTCTTGGGGTTCCTCAGAAAATTGTATATAGTACTACCTGAGGACTCAGCTATACCTCTCCTGGGCATATACCCAAATGGTTCTCTAACATACAACTAGGACACATGCTCCACTATATTAATAGTAGCCTTATTTATAATTGTCAGATGCTGGAAAGAACCCAGATGCCCTTCAACAGAGGAATGGATACAAAAACATGGTACATCTACACAATGGATTATTACTCTGCTATTAAAAACAATGACTTCATGAAATTCACGGGCAAATGGATGGAACTAGAAAATATCATCCTGAGTGAGGTAACCCAACCACAAAAAAAATAATAATAAATAAATAAATAAAACAAAAAACAAAACAAAACAAAAAAAACAAAAAACAAACAAACACACACACACACACACACACACACACACACACACACACACACACACACATATGGTATGCACTCACTGATAATTGGATATTAGTCCAAAAGCTTGAATTACCCAAGGTAAAATCCACCTACCACATGAAGCTCAAGGAGAAGGATGACCAAAGTGTGGATCCTTTAGTCCTTCTTAAAGGGAAGAAAAAAAAATATTCACAGGAGGGGATATGGAGACCAAGTCTGGAGCAGAGACTGAAGGAATGGCCATTCAGATCCTATCCCACCTGAGAATATAGCATATATATATATGCATATATATATATATATATATATATATATACCAAAACTAAATAATATTGAAGCCAAGAAGTGCATGCTGACAGGAGGCTGGTACAGCTGTTTCCTGAGGGGCTCCAGAGTATGTCAAATACAGAAGCGAATGATTCCAGCAAACCATTGAACTGAGAACCAGGAACCCGTTAGAGGAATTAGGAAGGGATTGAAGGAGCTGAAGGGGCTTGAGACCCCCTAAGAGCAACAATACCAACCAACCAGAGCTTCCAGCGACTAAACCACCACCCAAAGACTACACATGGACAGACCCATGGCTCCAGTTCCATATGTAGCAGAGGGTGGCTTTGTTGGTCACCAATGAGGAAGAAGCTCTTGGTCCTGCTAAGGCTGGACTCCCCAATGCAGGGGAATGTGGGGGGATCAGGAAGTGGGTGATTGGGGAGGGGGAAAACCATTATAGAAGAAGGGGAGAAGGCTGGAAAACCGGGAAAGGGAATAACATTTGAAATATAAATAAAAACTATCCAATAAGTAAAAAAGAATGTATAAATATGCACATATAATTAAAAAAGCCTAGCTGACTCTGATCTCATTAATTTTGTCTCTCCGAAGGTAGCATAATTTTTATGTAAGATAATCAGTTTTGCTCAGTTTAAACAGAAATATTAACGTAGATCAGCAAGCCTCAATTATGTCTGTTTTCAAAGCCATCTCAGTGTGAGGTATTGTGGGTAATTCTGTTCAAATTGTGACACTGGCAAAGAAACTGAGGTTTCAACTGTGCCTACTGGCACAAACTGAATGTGTTCATTTAGATTATCAAGGAGGAGCACGCTTATATGGTGATTTCTCTCTTACGGGGTTTATCGAAGCCATGCAGCTGATGGCCTCATCAAATAAACTGAGTCACTTTAGCTGTCACAGTAATATTTTGAGGTTTTATTATAAATAATACACTTATCATTTCAAAATATGGAAACAATTTGTCATTTAATGAACTTCAGCCATTGTCAAAGACAGCGTCTTTATTTTTCCTCCATTGCCAGTGCAAAATGCTTAGCACGAAGAGGGATACCCCACCTCTAACCTCATTAAAGTAACCATGGACACCGTCCTCAGTGAATTGCAACTATTTACCAATCAATGTATACATGTGATGTGGTTTGACTCTTGTCATACTGACATGTTAATGTCTATTCATACAGCAAAATTATACAAAATTACTATCTGTCCCAAATTATTTCCAACCACAAAACAATATTTTTTGATTTTACTATTGCAATGTCTATCATAATAAAAAAGGTATTGATTTCAAGGAAACCTGTGTTCTTTTCATTGTATTATCATTACTATTATTATTAATTATTATTTTTATTTATGTTCAAAAATAGGGTCTTGTATATAAAGGCCAAAAGTCACCTTTAAGTAGAATCCAAATATCAAAATTTGCTTTCAGTCAATAAATGCATATGTCTACTTGAATCATCTCTCCATTATTCAAAGGTTTAGATGTATATTAGTTTTATGTTTTTGTTTACTAGCTTTGTAAGCATGTATGTTTATGCATGTGTACATTTGTACTTTCCACCACATGCAGGTAGAGATCAATGACAACCTAAGTGTCTGAATTCTTTCGTCCTCATGTTGTTTATGGTTGTCTGGTATGGTGAAAGTATTTCTCTCTGACATTTCATCTCATCTGTGTAAAGTTTTTCATATATTAATAAATAATTATGTCTGATAATAAGTTATGATCCTCATGCTATGTAATATGTATATATATTTAAATAAACATGTGCATTAGATACATAAGCTTTATAATAAAATAAATGTTACTTTTATACAATATATAATTTAACTATATATTAGTCTGAATGAATATATCCTGTTTTGGCATGCTTATTTGAGGATTTGATTCTCAATTGGTGTCATTATTTGAGAGATTTTGATATTTTAGGAAGTCTGCCTTGCTTGGGAAAGAATACTACTGCAGCTGAATTAGAGATATCATCCTGCCCTGCTTCCAGACACTCTGAGCTTTTTGTCAGTAATAGTTGTCTGCTCTCTCAGCTTTTGATTCTGGCTTCCAGCAACATTTCTTCCCCTCCAGTATGGAATCTAGCTTTCTGTAACTGTAAGGTAAAATTAATTATTAATCAACTATTTTTATTGTAACAACCAAAGGTAATTAGCACAGAAGTTGTTATCGGAGAACCAGTCTTCTTCATTTCTATCTAGCCATTTTATTCTTTAAAAAAAATTTTATCTATTTTTATACTCCAGATTATCCCCCTCCAGTTTCACTCTCTGACTGTTCCACATCAATCTCCTCCCTTCCCCCACGCTGTCTCCATGAGGATGTCCTTTTATTCACTAAAGTGGTCATTAGCCCAAAAAGTACAGAATACCCAGGATGCAGTCCATAGAACTCAAAAAGTTTAACAAATTGAAGGGTCCAAGTGAGGATACCTCAATCCCACTTGGGAGGGAGAACAAAACCATTACAGGAGGGGGGAGGGAGGGAGGATCCTGGGTGGAAATCTCATTCCTTTTTATGACAGCCCTGATTTGTAGTGTGTTTGAGGATCCTTTTAATTAGATTAGTTATTGGATCTTTATTGTGCCAACACTAATGGGATACGTATCAGGGTTCTTTATGTGAAAGGAATACCTATATTCTAAACTAGATTTCATCATCAAAAAGTCATAATTTGTATCACATGTGAGTGGATGAGTGTGTAGAGAGTGAGTGAGAAAACACGTGTGGTCAAAGGAAGATATCCCGAGGAAGTCGTATCCACATTTTATGTAAATGGTATAAGGAAGCATGTTCCCAAAGGGAAATTCTGGGAAATTCACAGACGATAATGTATAAAATAGTAGACATGATCAAAATAATAGAAAAGGGGTCGCTTTGTGTCTACATAGGAGAAGAATGAAACGTCATTCTATGTGGGCATAATAAATGTATATTCTGAAAGCGTTTAAGAAGAAAATTGCTCCCTTCGTGGTTTTACAGTTCTCAAAGCAATTACCCAGTCATATCTCACTTGAAATGACATAGTCCATCGCTGGGCATACACGTATTGAGATCACACCATTTTACATTCTGTTAATCTCTTTAATATAACTGGTGGAGATTGTCTTCTTTGTTAGATGAATGCAAATTAGATCTCTACTAAGGTCATTTTAAACTCAATTACCAAGCATAGTTCAATTTCCCAGATTTCGTAGAAAAAAATAATTCAAAGCAGAAGCAAATATTCTATAAAGAGTTGATTAAAGACAATTCTCAGTTAATATTTTAAGACTTAGAAATTGTGGGCATACCAATGTGCTATGTATCTCCACTTCAGAGCTCCTAAGACTCCACCAATAAGATCAACTTAATCAGTTATGTATATAATGTACATGTTCTCCTTAGATGTTAGTCTACTAGAAATAGAATAAGGTGAATCTGTGGTCATCACTATACTTACTACTTATCAATTTAAAATTTAGTATTAGTTTTAAATAAATTTATTTTTATTTTATTCAATTTAAATTTCAGAGTATAATTTTAATGAAAGCAATTAAAACATAAGGTTAGACTATTAATAGCATTCCTTTGTTAAAAATTTTTCTGAAAAGGTAGGAGCCTATTGTGTCATTATTTAACATTAAAGAAAATCATCAAAAGGTGTAATTACCAAAGATGTTATTTGATTAAAACTCAGAAGTATCTTTAAAAAGATGATAGATTTTTCATAATTTTGATAAAAGGATAGATTTGAATTGTGCATGCATTCTTACTATGGAATTCTGTAACGCTCTTTGCTGCAATTCATGTTTAATTGGAAACAAAGCCATTTAATATTGGCTGTACTATAATCCAATATGTATTAACATACACATTAATGCATATATTAGTAATCGATATGTCCATGCAGAAAACAGTAGAGGAGGAATTTGTCCACAAAATAATAAATAAAATAGGAAAATCTTGCATCAAAAATATCATGCATGATCCTATGGTGTTACAAGCTTTTGTGCCCAGCACTTGTGAAACAGAGGCAGAGTCAAGAGAACTAAGCACTCATTCTTGGTTACACATTGAACTTGTGGTACACAGGACTGTCTCAAAAAGCTATGAAAGTAAACAAGAAGGGAAAAAATGAATGAATAATTTTTATTTGAGCAAGTTATTTGAATAATTTTAGCTTTATAAACATCTGTATTGACAGAGAGTACATTCATTAGTACATTCGTCATAAATTGAAGAAGACTGTGCACATAGGATTCACATTTACAACCATCTTTGACACTAGTGAATTAGCCGAGGAGAATGTTACATGTTCCATACGATATTACAGTTGGAAAATCTCATGTAATATGAGCATCCCTTAAGGCACCTACTTTATATGTAGTTCCTCCACTAATTATCTCAAAATTCACCTATCTTCTTACAACAAACTATTTGTTTTTACCCACTGGACTTTCGCTCAAATACATCCCTATTCATGCACAAATATACTTATCCACTTACCAAGTGAAGGGCATCCTGTTAGTCATTAGCTTTTGATGACTGTAAGTGTAGATACCACTGGCATTTGGATATAATTTCACAAATATATAGAAATGAGTCAAGAACAACAGCTGCTTGTCCATAACTGACAATGTTTGGCTTTTTGAAATTAGCTCTTATAGCATTTTAGTGATATTAGGTAAACATGTATTAACATGATATTGATGGCTATATCAAAAATCTAGTGTTAGTTACTTCTCTCTTCCACGTCTTTCTTTCTGTATTGTCATTCTTTTGAGGTTGGGCTCTTTTCCCTTGGCTCTCTCAGCAGTGGGAATATAGACAGGCTCCATTAAGCCCACTCAAAGTGGCTCTTATAATATGTATTTTCTCAAAACCTTCTAGAGGATTAGAACTTTTCTCTTACATTTTTATATAAGTCCCTAGTGACACTATCTGAGGATAATATTTTATATTCTTCAAAGTTTATTAACATAATTACTACATTTCAAGATAGTTTTATCCAGATGATCTATTCCCCCCTCACATCCATTTTTGGTACTCTGTCTGTGAAGAACTAGATTAAATATATTTAAAGTATTGGAGCAGTGGGGCACACCATTTTTGTAATCCTTCGTTCACCATATAACCTCCATGGTCTCCTTAGTTCTAGTGTACAGAGGTTTCCATTTTGGTGCACTGTGTAAAAGAATGCACAATTTTCTTATTAAATTTAGCCGGGGCTGGGGATTTAGCTCAGCGGTAGAGCGCTTACCTAGGAAGGCATAAGGCCCTGATTCTTTTAGGTCCCCAGCTCGAATAAAAAAAAAGAACATATAAAAAAAAAAAAAAATTTAGCCATTGTTTTCCTTAGCTTGTCTTTTAGTATTTGTTTTTTTTCTCTATTTTTCTAAAACAAGTTTTCCTCCATAATTTTTTTCTAATTGGAAGAATTAAATAATATTTAGACTTTTGTTTTTAATCTAAGCATTCAATGCTCAAATATTCTTCTAAGTGTGAGTTTTACTGACATCACAAACTTTGATAAATTATATTTTCATTTAAGCAAGAAGACTATAATATTTTAATTTCACATGAAACCTTTTTTGACTCTTAATCAATTCAGAAATTTGACTTTTAACCCCTAAGCACTGTGGAATTATATTGCTTTTAAAAATACTTAGATTAATTATACTAAACTATCATAATTTTTATATAATTTCCTTTCTGTTAAGTTTTATGACTAATGCTTTATAGAGTGGAATTAGAGCTCATTTTGTGAATTATAAGAGCTAGTAAAGAATATTCTTTTTGGTATTGAGGAGCAGAGACTGTTTGCTGCTGTGGGATCAGGTTGATTGATTGAGTAGTTTCTACCCGCATGAGTTGTCAGGTACTGACAGCCATATGCTACAGCCAGCATCTACGGCAGTAGGTGGGTTTTTTTCTATTTGTAGTATGTCCATTTCTAGCTGCATGTTTTGATATTTTATTGATAGGCTCAGATATATTTAAGTTTATTTTCAGTATATTATATAATTACTGCATGTCCTTATGTAATGTTCCAGTGACACATCATAATTTTCCCAGTTGGATATTAAAAATTTCTGTAATCAATAGACTTATTCCAGCTTTATTTTGGATAAGGTCATTAATGATATAATGGTATATATTTTCAGTTCTTTCATGTTTTAACCATGTAATTCTTGTATATAAGTAGATGTTCTACATATAAATATGAATGCAAATTGATCCATTCTTATTGCCCTGTACAAACCTCAAGTCCAAATGGATCAAGGACCTCCACATAAAACCAGATAACACTCAAACTACTAGAAGAAAAAGTGGCAAAGAGTCTCAAACACATGGGCACTGGGAAAAATTTCCTCTATAGAACACCAATGGCATATACTCTAACTGAAAGACCTGGAGGAGGTTGCGACCCCATAAGAACAATTAAACCACTACCCAAAGACTATACGTGGACTGAACCTGGGCTCCAACTGCATAGGTAGCAGTGAATAGCTTTGTTGGGGCACCAGTGGAAGGGGAAGCCCTTGGTCCTGCCAAGTTTGGACACCCAGTGTAGGGGCTTGTTGGCAGGGGCCGGGAAGCGGTAATGGGTGGTGGATGGGGAGGGGAGCACCCTTATAGAAGGGGAAGGGGAAGGATTAGGGGGCTGACGGATGGGAAATAGGGAAAGGGAATAAGATTTGAAATGTAAATAAGAAATACACAATTTAATAAAAATGGAAGAACAAAAAAGAGTAGACAAATGGGACTTCATAAAATTGTAAAGCTTCTGTAAAGGCAAAGGACACTGTCATTAGGACAAAATGGCAATGAACAGATTGGTAAAATATCTTTACCAATCCTACATCTGAAAGAGGGCTGATATCCAATATATACAAGAACTCAATAAGTTAGACTCCAGAAAATCAAATAACCCTAGTTAAAAGAAAATGGTGTATGGAGCTAAACAAAGAATTCTCAACAGGAATATTGAATGGCTGAGAAGCACCTAAAAGATGTTCCAACCTATAACAAGGACACATGCTCCACTATGTTCATAGCAGCCTTATTTATAATAGCCTGAAGCTGGAAAGATCCCAGATGTCCTTCAACAGAGGAATGGATACAGAAAATGTGCTACATTTACACAATGAAGTACTACTCAGCTATTAAAAACAATGACTTCCTGAAATTCACAGGCAAATGGATGGAACTAGAAAATATCATCCTGAGTGAGGTAACCCAATCACAAAAAACACACACATGGTATGCACTCACTGATAACTAGATATTAGCCCAAAAGCTGGAACTACCCAAGATACAATCCACAGACCACATGAAGCTCAAGCAGAAATAGTACCAAAGTGTGGATGCTTCAGTCCTTCTTAGGAGGAGGAACAAAAATATTCATAGGAGGATATATGGAGACAAAGTTTGGAGACTAAACTGAAGGAATGGCCAGTCAAAACCTGCCCTACGTGGGGATAAAGCTCATATACATACAGTCACCAAACCCAGACAATATTGCTGATGCCAAGAAGTGCATGCTGACAGGATCCTGATATAACTGTCTCCTGAGACAAATTCAGTGGTGGGCATTTGTAGCCAGCCATCAAACTGTGAATGGGGTCCCCAGTGGAGGAGTTAAGAGAAAGAGTTGAAGGTGCTGAAAGGGTTTGTAACCCCACAAAAACAACAATACCAACCAACCAGAGCTCCCAGGGAGTAAACCACCACCCAAAGAGTACACATGGACAGACCTATGGCTCCAACTGCATATATAGCAGAGGATGGCCTCGTTGGGCACCAATGGGAGGAGAAGCCTTTCGTCCTGCCAAGGCTTGACCCCCCATTGTAGGGGAATATCAGGGCAGGGAGGCGGGAAGGAGTGGGTGGATGGGTCGGGGAACACCTTCATAGAAGAAGGGGTAGGGGGTATGGGATAAGGGATTCAGGGATGGGAAGCCGTGAAAGGGGTTAACATTTGAAATGCAATTAAATAAAAATATACAATAAAATATATGTAAAAAAGAAATATATATTTACTATATATTTACATCATACTTTGAAAACTATAAATTTCAAATGTTTATTCAGCACTTATAAGTAATTATTAGTGTATGATTTAACATGTACAGTGTTTATAATGTCTCTTTTATTCTTGTCATTAAGTTTTCTTTCAACTTTTAAGAGATTTGTAATTGATTTTTTTGTCAACCCTTATTTATCCTGAGATGATTCAAACCTAAAAGGAAATGCTTTACAGATAAGAATAATAAATTCTATTTTTAATTATTTTAAGATTATAATATAATTAGTTCATTTTCTCCTTCCATATCCTGTCTCACATAAAATGTCCCAAGATGTCTACTTCCTTTCTTTCTTTCAAATTGATCTCCTGTTTCTTAAGAAGAAGTCATTAAATATGTATTAATATAACAGTGTGTTCACGCTTTCCTCTATTCCTTGCACTGTGGTATGTTTCTACAGATCAGCTTTTGGCGTGTTCTTCCCCACTCTCAGCTTACCTGTCTTACCTGTCCCTCTTTGTCTAGAGCTGAGGTCTTCAGAGGTCCCTCCTTCCATGTTAGCATGTGTTTTTATATAATGCTTGTTCATATCACGCCTAAGGAGCCATGTTGGAGTGATTTAATATGTGTAACTTCTCTGACATTTCTAGGAGATTCAATCTCACAGAAAACTTCTTATTCCTCTGATTCATCAAATCTTTCTGCATGCCCTCTTCTACAATGTTAGAAAATCTATAGCTCTTGCAGGAGCATTGTCATAAGACATTTTCATTTATGTGGTATATAAATGCTCTAGGTGTTATAGTTAGTTTTAGGTATATATTTTATAGTGTGGTTCCTTATTACTGTTGTAGACATCTCCACTGACATTGTCCCTCTGACATACATAAGTATTTTACTCTATCTTACTCCCTAAATTATAGTACCTCTATTTAGTTCTCTTATGAGATCTATTTCAATCTGTTATTTATTTCTTTTTACTTTTCTGATTTCTGCCATTACTCCAGGGTAAGTATTCACATCTGAAGATTTTGAGTTATGGACTTCAGAAGAGAATGAACATGCAATGTTTGGCTTCCTGGATCTGGATTACCTTGTTCAATATGAACATTTCTGGATCCATCTATCTGCCTGCAAATGTCATGATTTAACTTTATATTGCTAAAATAAACTATTACACAGTGTATATATCAATCTGCTGGAGGACATGTAGCTTTCTTCCACTTGCCATTCTTTTTTTAATTGAATATTTTATGTATTTACATTTCTTTTTTCTTTTTTTTAATCTTTATTAACTTGAGTATTTCTTATTTACATTTCGATTGTTATTCCTCTTCCCAGTTTCCAGGCCAACATCCCCCTAACCTCTCCCCCTCTCCTTCTAGGTGGGTGTTCCCCTCCCCATCCTCCCCCCAATACCGCCCTCTTCCCAAGGATCACATTCACTGGGGTTCAGTCTTGGCAGGACCAAGGGCTTCCCCTTCCACTGGTGCTCTTACTAGGCTATTCATTGCTACCTATGAGTTTGGAGCCCAGGGTCAGTCCATGTATAGTCTTTGGGTAGTGGCTTAGTCCCTGGAAGCTCTGGTTGGTTGGCACTGTTGTTCATATGGGGTCTCGAGCCCCTTCAAGCTCTTCCAGTCCCCCCCATTCATTTGCCATTCTTAAAGAGCTAAGAATTGAGAATAAATTCTCAATTTCTTTTGATCTCTAGTTCCCTACTTAGTAGATCCAATAAACACTATTTTCTATGAATTATTTAGTCATTTTTAATTCTTCTTTTGAAAACTCTCCATATCCAAAGCACATTTTTGAATGGGTTATTATTTTTCCTTATTTTTGAATTATTTAAGTATTTTGGATATAAGTCTTTTGTCAGATATATAGCTAACAAATATTCTGACCAACTCTTGGCTTTCTTTTTTTATTTGAGTTTTTTGTTGCCTGTGTAGAAGCTTTTTAGTTTTAAAAAGATCTACTTTTCGGACATGTCCTTGAGTTCAGCAAATGGAATCTTATTCAGGAACTTTTTCCACACTTTTATCATGTAGAGTATATTGCCTATGTTTTCTTCTAACATAAATGCTTTCAACCTTTCAGATTTCACATTTAGTTGATTGACACCCTTGGAGTTAGATTTTGTGCATGGTTATAGATAACGGCCTTCTGCACTGTACATAGTATCCTCAGCACTATTTGTCGAAGTTGTTTTCTACTTAGTAGTTTGTGTTAAGGCATATTTGTTCACTTATATTGCCCAGTTACATGTGCAGATGCTTGGGATTTTCACTTTCTATTTCAATCTGTTTTTATCTCTGTGCCAAATTGTCTTCGTTACTATGACTCTGTAATATATCTGAAGATCTGGAATGGCAATTTTTCAAAGATTATTTTTTTGGATCAGGATTGTTTTCTCTATCCAGAAGCTTTGAAGTTTCTTTGTTGTTTTGTATGAATTTGTAGAATAGACTTTTTTTTCTAATTATGTGAAGAAGTGGGTTGATATTTGGTTTGGGATTGTATCAAGTCTGTGATTTTTTTTTGTAGAATGTTTATCATTACAATATGAATTCTATCAATTCATGAACATGTAATGTCTTTCTATTTTCTAGTGTGTATGTTTAAAGATTTCATTTTAGAGGTCTTTTATCTCCTCTGTTGTGGTTATTAATAGTTGTATTTTTTGTTGTTATTGTTCTTGATGTCGTTGTTCATGTTGCAACTATTGTAAGTGGGAGTCGTTCATAGTTATTGACTCCATGTATTGGTTGTTGATGTATACTAAAGCTTTTAATTTATCCAAGTAAGTGATTTTGTATCTTGCCATGTTGCTGAAATTGGTTATCATTTTGAGGAGTTTTCTTATAGAGTTTTACAAGCTCTTGTGTATAATATCACATCATCTGAAAATATGAAGGAATTAATTCTTCTTTTTCTTTCTGTATCTTTTACATTTTCATCATCCCCCTTTTTGCTGCTGCTAATGCTTCAAGTACAACTTGAAAATGGGCAGAAGTGGACCAATGGGCAATGACTTAAGTTTTTCTCTAATTGGATTGACCTTGACTATGGGTTTCTTATTTAGCTTTTGTTATACAGGGGCACATTCTATGTAGTCCTATTCTGTCTAAAATGAGACTTGTATCATGAAGACATGAAGCATTTTATCATGGCTTTCTGGGTCTATAGTGATGATCACTTTGATTTTCATCTTTAAGTCAACACATGTTTTTGCTACATTTTTAACTTGCATATGTTCAATTTTTCCTTGAAATCGTTTTCAGATTTACTGATATCAAGTTGATGAATATTTACTCTGAAGACGTTACTCAAGTTCATATTTAATGTCTCTATGTAACCCATCTAGATTCTGCTATTTGTAAGCAACCCCTTCAGGATTTGGACTTGCAAATCTTCTTAGAGATTCAGGGTTAAGTTCTCTAATAAGTGTAGACAGTTACAGTGATATTTTAATTATTAATATTATTTAAAAATTATGGCAATGATGACTTCTAATCACTTTACATGACTCAAATTAAATAAGGTTAATACTTATTTTATGTTAATATAAAATTATTAATTATTGAAGTCAATAATTACTAATATACCTAATTAATATATAAATTCTATAAAGGTTCTGTACTTAGCATACCAAAGCAGACACATTTTACCCATCACATAAGTGTACTATTCTCTACATTATATAAAAATTTGCAAGCCACAAAAAAATTCTATTCATGATATAGTCAGTCTTTTGAAGATGGAATTATTGCCCTTGAATATACAACTATGAGGATGACGTTTGCATGGTCCTGACGGGTTAAGATAACAGCATGCCCTATGTGTAAGGAAAGCTGATGGAAGCAAACTATATACAGTGAACTCCACACATGCATGACCGGACGCCATGGATTTGTTGAATGTGTGCTGTGGTTCAAAAGAAATCAGCAATAACCTGCTCTAAGGGGAGAGTTTTACCTTATAACATAAAACAAAAATTGTATATGGGATACCTAATCACAATCAAATTTGGGTCAGTGTTCAAAAACCGTTGGAGATAGACCAAAGAGCTATCCCAATCAAGGATCTTGAAGATGAGGAAAAAAAAATTCAAGTGTTGAGAGAGAGAACTAAAAAATTCTTCATATTGTTGCAATGCAATTTAAAAGAAAGCCAGTGGCAGATAAACTTGTAACTATCACAGTGTTAGTCATGAGCCAATATGTGGAAATTTTACACTGGCCTTGAAGCTACAAAGTAAGTATGTTGATAAATTTTTTTAGCTAATCCTTATATCATTCAAGCCCTGTGCTGTAGGCCATGTATTAAAACCTTGTATTATATATACTCAAAGGTAAACCCCAAAGAAAGAGAACATACTAATATCTTTAGTTGGCCCAAGAAAATGTAATACACATTTCTATTAAAGGTGCAATTTATCTTGGGCACAGTATATTTTTCAGTTACAACAATAAAACCTAAAACAATTGTTGTATACAGATATTCTTTATATTTTGATATGTCCACTATGTTGCTCAAAGATATATCTTGTGCTCTAATTATTTTAACATTATCTATCAATCATTTATTTTTTGTGTGCAAAGAATGAAAGTGGGTGCACATGCATATATTGTGTGTGTGTGTGTGTGTGTGTGTGTGTGTGTGTTTATACAAACCACAGTATGCTTGGCTTTTAGAAGTAGTAGCAATTGACAGGGAATCGGCTCTATACTTCTACCACTGAAGTCTGAGCATGGAACTTTAGTCATTATCCTTGGTCACAAGAAAAATCACTAAGCCAGCTAAGTGGCCCTATTGTTACTTTATTAATAACTCGTTTGCTTTCCTTTCAAGATCCTCCCTCAGACTTTAGGAAAGTGAGCTACCAGAAATATGTCTAACATTAAGATCAAGAGCAGCCAAGTTTGAAAGCACAGTGTGATGCTATCCACCGAAAAGTAGAATGCAGCTTAGTGACTAGATATCTAAAACTATTAGTTCAGAGATTCTCTTATATATACAGAGAGTCTGTCTACCTCTTTTTAGAGTTAGACTTGTTCCTCAGTAAAAGTTGAAAGAGCATTTTCTAATTGTAATTTTTCTGTTATTTGCAGGGTTTTTCTAATTTTATTTTGTTTTGTTCTACTTTTTTAGTGTTTAATTCAATTTTTATGAACTTAAGCAGTTCAATTCACTCTTATTTCATTATTTTATTTAATAATTCTACTTTGATATGTTTAGAATTTAGATAAACAGATGATGGGCATGTTTGCTTTGGTTTAACTCATATTTGGCAGGACAATTTGTGAAGATTATGAGAGGTTAGTTTTGAGCTGTGTTCCTCCCAAGACACAGTCAGATTTCTAGGACAATTATGATACAAAAGATAGTTGCATATCTACTGTGTGGTACTGTTTATTTATAAATTTCAGAGAAATATCAAACAAACATCTTGTCAGGAAAAAGTTGACTTCTCAATGAACACAAATACATACATATTTCATAAAATCTGTTGGTCCCACTTTAAGTTTTGAATGGATATTATAGGTATATTCAAATACAGAAGAAGTTTTTAGCAAATTGACTTTAAGGGGTTTTCTCAATTTCAAATTGAAACATTTCTTTTTATTTCCTTTTTTTCCTATTTTTATTGGTTATTTTATTTAGTTACATTTCAAGTGTTATTCCCCTTCTGGTATTCCTTCCGAAAACCCCTATCCCCACCCCTTTCCCCTCCCACTGCTTCTATGATGGAACTCCTCCATCCACCAGACCACTCTCTCCTCACCACTCTAGCATCCCCATTTGTTGGGGCATCCAGTACAAAAGAACCAAGGTCTCCACTTCCACTGATGACTAGGGGGTTTGATTGGTTGATGTATTTCTTGCTATGGGGTTAAAACTTTCAGTTCAGTCCTCCCTCTTCTCCATGGTGAAATGGTTAAGTGTTCATATGTAGTTAATATTCTGGCAGAACCTCTACCATAGTGGCTCCTGTCAGCAAAGCCTCCCTTGGCATCATAAATAGTATATGGTTTTGGTGTATGCAGATGGGATGGATTCCTAGGTGGGACAGTCTCTAAATGGCCATTCCTTCAGTCTCTACTCCATTCTTTGTCCCTGCATTTCCTTTAGACAGGAACAATTCCGTGTTCATAATTATTAGATGGGTGGGTGGACCCATCCCTCAACTGAAGGCTGTGCCTAAATCTGGACATGTTCTCTCTATAGATTCTCTCTCCTCTGTGCTGGGTATCACTCCCATTGGGTCCTGGGAGCCTCTTGCTTTACCGGGATCTAGGACTTTCTAATGACTACCTGTAGTTCCCTATCGCTCACTGTTACAAACCTCTGTTCAGTCTTTTGAAACCTCTCCTCCCACCTAATATTGACTTCCATTTCCTCCTCTTCTGCCTCCAAATGATTATTTTAAAGAAGCTTCACATTTTGGTCTTCCTACTTTTTTGAGTGTTATATATCTGTGAAAATGTTTCATTATTCTATCCATTTATCAAGTTCATAATGTGTGTTTTCAAAATGATTAACTAGTTCATTGACCTAAAATTTCACAAAGTCATTGTTTTTTTAATATTAGTACTCCATTGTGTAGATGTACCCTATTTTCTTTATCCATTTTTCTGTTGAGGACATCTAGGTTGTTTCCAGCCTTTGACTATTATAAATAAGAGTGCGATGAACATAGTAGAGCATGTGTCTTGGTTATATGTTGGTATGTCCAGGAGTGTTATTGCTGGGTCCTCAAGTATGTCCAACTCTCTGAGAAACCATCAGACTATTTCCATAATCATCTTGCCCTCCACCACAATAGAGCAATTCCTCTTTTTCCCACATCCACACCAGCATCTGCTGTCTTCTGAGATTTTAAATTTAGCCAATCTGACTAGTATGAGGTGGAATCTCAGGGTCATTTTGATTTGCTTTTCCCTGATGAATAAGGATGTTGAATGTTTTCTTAGGTGTCTCAATGCCATTCAAGATTCCCCAGTTGAGAATGGCATTGTTTAGCTCTGTACCCAATTTTTATTAGGGTTATTTGGCTCTCTGGAGTCTAACTTCTTGAGCTTCTGTATATTTTAGATATAAGCCCTCCATTAGATGTAGGCTTGGTAAAGATATTTTCAATTTTGTACATTGCCATTTTGTCCTGTTGACAATTTCCTTTGCCTTGCAGGGACTTTTCAATTTTATGAGATCCCACTTATCTAATAGTTGATCTTAGAGTCTGAGACTTAGGAGTTCTATTCATGAAAATTTCCCCAGTGCTGATATATTCAAGGCTCATTCCCACTTTCTCTTCTGTAAGATTCAGCGTATCTGGTTTTATGTGGAGGTCCTTGATCCAGTTGGACTTGAACTTTGTATAAGGCAATAAGAATGGATCAACTTGCATTCTTCTATAGCTCTATTTGTTGAATGTGCTGTCTTTTTTCCACTGCTTGGTTTTTGCTTCATTGTCAAAATTCAGGTGACCATAGATCTTTGGGTTTAATTCTGGGTCTTTAATTTTATTCAATTGATCTACCTATCTCTGTACTAATACCATGTGGTTTTTATCACTATTGCTCTTTAGTACAGCTTGAGGTCAGGGATGGTGATTCACCCAGATGTTTTCTTATTGTTGGGATTAGTCTTCACAATACTGGGATTTTTGTTATTCTAGAAGAATTAGAAAATTGTTCTTTATACCTTTTTGAAGAATTGAATTGGAATTTAATGGGAATTTTATTGAATCTGTAGACCGTTTTTGCTAAAATAGCAATTTTTACTATGTTAATCCTGCCAATCCATGAATATGGGAGATTTTTCCATCTTCTTTAATTTCTCTCTTCAGAGACTTGAAGTCCTTGTCATACAGACTTTCCATCTTCTTTAATTTCTCTTTTCAGAGACTTGAAGTTCTTGTCATACAGATATATCACTTGATTGATTAGAAACATTTCATGATTTAAAGTTGTGTATTCTGTTTCAAAACATCCTTTAAGTACTTTGTGATAAAGGTTGGCAAATGCCCTAGGGGCAATTTTGATATTACTTTGTTCCTTTATACTTCAATTCTCTCTCTTCAGAGTGGTAGTTTTTGTTTAGATTTTGGGAACATTTTTAGATTTAAATATACAACTAGAGTTTAAAAATAATTTTATTTATTTTTTCCATTTTATATACATTTATACATTTGCTTATTGCTAAATTCAACATTTAAAACTGTAAATTTAGTATTTTATAAATGATTATATGCATAGTAAGCATTGATTCTATGTATATTGAGTGTAAAAATAACCTGTGTTGCTAGTGAGATGCTATCATTGATGTGGCTTCCAATCATCTGAACACAAGCTGGTTTTGTAACTATAACATATAAGTTTTATTAAGACTATAGCTATTTTAGCTCAATTAATAATCTTTTAAATGACATTTCTTAATAATTTGCTTTTGCTAATGGTTTACTCGAAACTGTGACATTTTCATTTAAATTCTGTGTAAATACTTTTAAGATGTAGTTCAAAATGGCAACATTGAGTTAATATTCACATGTACCATAGTGAGAAAGTGGTGCAATTTAAAGTACAAATACATATAATAAATTCAATTGTTAGTATAAAGCATTGAAACATAATGTGTGCCTTTGCTTACAAAGCAGAAATTAAATGGACATTAGTCTTTTAAAGAAAATGTTATTGTAGATAGTTTAGTACGTTGTGCTGAGTAAGTATAAATAACACATTTATTGTATTATAATTATCTGATTTTTTCTACCTACATAAAGAATGCATCTATCTTGGTATTTTTAATAAACCTATATTAAAAGTTAACAGGCAATTTACTATCTGTACAATATTTACTTGCATCTTAATTAGAAGTCAGGGAAAATGTGATCTAATACTGTGTTCTCTGAAGAAGTATTTTCCACATACACTGTAACTTTATTTGCACATATAAATCCTTTAGCAGTGTAACCTAAGGCAAACATGCTCTCATTCTTAGAGAGACAGATGAAGGACTCTTGAGTCTGAAATGATAGTTCTGCTCACCACGAGAAAGATTATAAGACTTTCCTTTATATATCAGCACTACAGCCTGAACAAACATCTTGTACAACTTTAAACTCGACTACAAAGTGTTTTATAAGCTTCTCTATAGCCTTTGCAAGTTATTGAGGTTAATGGTCAATGCAATTGCCATCTCTTATGTAATAAACTACTTTATTTCGCCTGGGAGTTCTCTAAGGAGTAACACAAGCATAGAGGGTGTATTCAGAATACATGAAATATAACCCTATTAGAGTAGCCAACTAAATTACAGAATCTTCGAAGCAGAAAAGCTGCCAACTCCAGAAAGTGATGATCTTTCTATTGTTGAATGAAATGAAATGATCAGCCCGCTGATTTCAACAAAGAGAATTTGAATGAAAACTTCAGAGTCACACAAAATGAACCTAATAAAATTGGAATGACAGTACACATAATCTAGTTGATGAGTGCGTTGAGAGAATAAAGGAGAGTGGTAAGAATGGTTATGAATACACCAGCATAATTTTTTTAAAAAAATGATTGGGGAATAATAGCAGATATAAACTACTTAATCTCAATCTTTACTCCTTCAAACCCACTGTTAAAATTGGTACCATTGCATTTATCACAGTCAAATACTTGGTTATTATGCAGAGTTGTAGGTCCAGATTGAAAGTACTGTATTTTTAGCTAGAGATATAAGTACATGACATTAAATCATTTAATTAATAATAAAAGAGAAATTTTGTCACTTTGAATTTTATTTAATGGCTGACGTAGTTGTTTATTTTGTAGTTGGAGCACTTATAGCTTTTATATAATTTGTATTCTGTATACTTGCTAGTTAATTAGCACTCCCTTTATTATATAATTTACATTACAAATTTTTTCTTGATGTTTTTCTATGCTTATAAACTGTAAATTCCCAATTAAGTCAAACTAAAAAACTAATACTTCATTGTATTCAGATAATAACGAATTATATGGACAAAAAGAAATAAGCTCCGAGATAAGACTTTGGGAAGCACACCAGTTTTTGATATTTTCTACTGTATTTTGTAAAGTTCAAGTTTATAAACACAATGTTTCTTGATGAATAAACTATCTTTGTAGACAACAATAAAAGAAAATTTTCAGAGTGATATATATGTAATCATATATAGAATTTTCCAACCTCATACAAATATTAATGAACTACATTTATAGGCCAAAGGTCTAGAATTGCAGTATATTCCAATACCCACATTCTACAAAATAAAGCAAAAGATAACATTTCTTAAAGATGAAAATTAGCATATTTTTTACTGGGACAATTATAAAAAATGTAACAAAATCTTTAAAATGTTTTAAAGTATTGCTAAGACAATTATTAGCTAATAATACCTCATTTCTTTAGGAATAACCTTATGTACTGCATACATGTCATAAGAT
This sequence comes from Rattus rattus, assembly GCF_011064425.1. Classification (NCBI taxonomy): domain Eukaryota; kingdom Metazoa; phylum Chordata; class Mammalia; order Rodentia; family Muridae; genus Rattus; species Rattus rattus. The sequence goes on along the minus strand of NC_046154.1, from coordinate 191,564,494 downwards.
GCATGTCCAAGGTTCCTCTTACCAGAAAACTATATTAAGAGACATAAGGTGACTTTAATTCATTTATGATTATATAATATCTTAAGTATATATACAAATCTGATACAAAAGAGACTAAATGCTAGAATGCTAGAGAACTGTGTACCATATATTGCCTGAGAAAATAAATGAGTTATGTTACTGATATCATTTTCATTATAACCATAATGATTAATTAAACCTTTAAATACTTAGAGGGTCAAAGAGATGGCTCAGCAGTTAAGAGCACCTGTTTTTCTTACAGAGAAGTTGGATGTTATTCCTAGGTCCCACATTATGTCTCTAAGAATGTTCCTAAATGTGACATAGAAACCAAAAGACAGAAAAATGAGTATTTACCTTACTGTATTGTGAATTCTAAGCTTTGGTTAGGGAAAATATTGTGTTATGAATAAATATCAAAAATAATTTACATAAGTAAATGACTAAATAAGTTTGTTTTAAGAGAGTGTTTATTGGAATATAAGGGATTAGGGAACAATGAGGAAACATATATGTCACAGAGAATATGTAGATAATTCAGTGTTTTACATCTGCAACCAAGTAAGTCGGAGCCACATGATAGAGTACAATTTTCATGAAAGCCTGGTGAAGTATTTGTGTTCACACCTGACCTTCCCCTGGCAATCAATGTTTTCTTCTTCTTTGACACTATGGTCATTTTTGAACATTTCACAATCCTCTGCCTTAATCACAGTGAGGAATCAGATTTAGAAATACATTATTAAACAACAATGCCAACCAACCAGAGCTTCCAGGGACTAAGCCACTACCCAAAGACTACTCATGGACTGACCCTGGACTCTAACCTCATAGGTAGCAATGAATATCCTAGTAAGAGCACCAGTGGAAGGGGAAGCCCTTGGTCCTGCCAAGACTGAACCCCCAGTGAACGTGATTGTTGGGGGAGGGCGGTAATGGAGGGAGAATGGGGAGGGGAACACCCATATAGAAAGGGGAGGAGTTAGGGGGATGTTGGCCTGGAAACCGGGAAGAGGAATAACAATCGAGATGTAAACAAGAAATACTCAAGTTAATAAAAAAATACATTATTTTGTAATATACCCTGCAATCCCCAAATCAAATACACTGCTTATAAGGTTAGTCAACATAACGAATGCAATGTCTTCTCTGGAGGAAGGAAGGACTCATATGTGTATGTGTGTGTGTGTGTGTGTGTGTGTGTGTGTGTGTGTGTGTGTGTGTGTGTGTGTGTGTTTACATTCTGCTCCAGGTCATTCTGTATCTGTATATAACACTGCATCCTAAAGCATAGTGAAGTATACCCTAAGAGGTGCATCCATCATGTTGAAGAAGGTCCTTTGCTGAAGCCCAACTGAGCTTAGATATGAAGAACCTAGTGAAGTGGGAAATGAATAATAAAACATCCCAAAGATTGAAAATAAAAGAAATTATACACCACCATACAGCAAGTCTCACAGGTAGCCCCTACCACCACTGTTCATCTCCAAGATTCTTCTCAGATCTACTCTTTAAATCCTAGACCAAAGGCTCTTCTGTAGTCTTTTATTCTCCCAGATTTAGCCACTGACATTTGTAACAATTGTGCACAATATTATATCTGATTCTCTTAAGGCACTGTCTCTAACAACCTAGTGCACTGATCCTACAAAAGATCCTATCCCTGGTGATGTCTTGATGTCCTATTCTAAATAAAAATTTGAGTATTTCAGTTTTTTAATACTTTAGATCTATTTATTTCTAATAAATTTGATGTATGCATGTTTTTCTGCATGCATTGTGTGTGTACCATGTGGATGTTTATGAAGAATTTAAAAGCCAACTGATTAATATTTATACTCAGAAATTAAGAAACCCACAGGGAATACATTGACTCGATGTTGTTATTGAGATACCATGAAAATACAATCTTAATTTTATCAAAAACACTCCTGCAAGCACAACAAAGAAACCATTCTTTTTAGACATCAGTCATTTGTACCCTTTCCCCTACTCATTGTAGTCATTTTTAAAATAAATACTCAGAGGTCATTTTAGACAGAACAAAATTCAGCAACTGATATGTTTTATGAACTAGTTTCACACTTCCATATTCTTGGGGCAATTAACCAACAGTTGTTACCATTTGAATGCTTTAAGGAAAATGTGTGAATTCTCACTTCTTACATCATTATCAATCTGCATTTAAAAGTCATCAATAGATGTGTGAGACTCTGCATGTTTTCTTTGTCGTGAAGCTAAATGGGAGATCCATTTAGTTTCCAGAGATATGATTTTTATATAAAACGGTTTTGAAAATTCAACCACAGACAAAAGCCATAGCTATGACATCCTGAATAAGCTTTATGACTTCTTCTCAACATGCAAGACCTTTGGAATAAATTGAACACTGAACTAAGGATGGAGCAAACGAATTTATGAAAGAATCATAGAGTATAAAAGAAACAAAAAACAAAAAGAGGGATTCAGTTTTACATCTCAAGTCTTCCCTTCTCTCCAACTCATCACTCATTATTATAATGGTTTACCCTGGCTGTGTTCCAACATGCTTACCTTAAAAGGAAACTTACCAGTAAATTTAGAAACACAGAAGCCTAATATTTGTTGTTTATTTTTCTGATGCCACTTGCTTATGTCAAATGGCTGCATCTACTGCTTTGGCTGTACTGGTTATACCTGTTAAAAGCGCAGGAACAGTAAGCTGAATAAGTGATGAATCTTTAATCTTTGGAACTGGCTCCAGCTTTAGGTATTGTTGTTATTTTCTTGGATGTTAATGAATATGGATCATCTCCTTTCTTAAATTCAGTCATGAGGATTCAAGAAAGCATAGAAGAAAAATTACAGGGCTGGTTGTTTGTCCAGTTAGAGAAATGGAATAGAAGACATATTTGGGGTTGCTCTCACAGCAGGTGACAGAAGTAATCATTACAGGCTGCCTTGGCTGGTTGACCTGAATTCTGCCAAGCCTTAGAAGGCTTCTGAAATCCTGTCTACTGCAGTTTTCCATCTGCTTTTAAACTTGTTCTTTAACCTACCGTCTTGACCTGTCACCTAGTAGTATCACAGTTAAAAAGAGGAAAAATGAAAATGAATAAAAATCAAAAGAGCATATCAATATTTTTGCATCCCCCTCTCTGTCAAAGAAAGAGGTTAAGTACAAAACAGCTTCAGCTTCTCTAAGCACCAGCAATTCAATCGATATGAGAAAAGGAACTGCTGTGTTTGAATGGAAAGAGGAACCACTTCTACCTGAACTTTCCCCTATACCTTATTTGTAATTCATTTTAAAATATGATTTTCTACTAAGTCTAATATTATGAAGCAGTAGTGAATGATGAAAAGCAAAATATTTTATTACTTTAAATAGGTGACTCTTCACAAGTCCCTAACGTGTCATAAGTGGTTGAAATCGAATAACTGGTTTTAGATTACCCAGATTTAACTCCTGCTTTTGCTACTCTTCTGTTATGTGATATAGGATTTGGGTTTTTTTTTAAATCATTTTGTTTATTTGGAGTGTATGTGTGTGTGTGTGTGTGTGTGTGTGTGTGTGTGTGTTATATTATATGTATATGTGAATGTATGTGTGTGTGAATGTGTCGGTGTGAATGTATTAGAGGCCAAGATTGAAGCTAAGTATCTTTTTCTATTTCTACTACTACTACTACTACTACTACTACTACTACTACTACTACTACTACTACTACTACTACTGCTGCTGCTGCTGCTGCTGCTGCTGCTGCTGCTACTGCTACTAAATACATAGTAGTATTTATTACTATTATGAAGCAAAGTCTCTCGATGAACTTGAAGCTCACTAATTTACTTCGACAGGCATTTATCAATTCTCAGAACCTCCCTGGAACCCCCATATATAGAACTGGGTTTAAAGTCATGCAACACCCTGCCAGACTACAAGGTTGCTGAGTATCCCAATTCAGATCAAATGGTTATATACTCTTCGCTGGTGTTACCTGTCTCTTTAAAATGTAATATTAGGTATTTTAAATATATAAGTTTCATTCTATGAATATGGTTTTTAAAGGACTCAGCAGAAGTCAGTCTAAACACAAATAAGTTATTTCAACACGGGGATTACCTTTCTTTGGTTATTCTATTACTTTTGTCTGTTTTTATTTATCTTTTTTTAATTGGATATTTTATTTATTTACATTTCAGAGCATTTCCCCTCTGCAAACCCCATATCCCATCCCCCTTTACTTGCTTCTATGAGGGTTCTCCTCTACCCTCCCACCCACTCCTGCCTCACTGCCCTAATATTCCTCTACACTGGGTATCAAACCTTCACAGGACCAAGGGCCTCTCCTCCCATTGAAGCCAGATAAGACTCCTTCAACTCCTTAAGTCCTTCCTCTACCTCCTACATTGAGATCAACTCCCTGTGATCAGTCCGATGGTTGCTTTGAGCTTTTGCATCTGTATTGGTCAGGATCTGGGAGAGCCTCTAAGGAGACACCTGTATCAGGCTCCTGTCAGCAAGAGCTTTATGATATCAGCAATAGTATTTGGGTTTGGTATTTGCATGTGGGATGGATCCCCAGGTTGGGCAGTCTCTGCATGGCCGTTCCTTCAGTCTCTGCTTCACTCTTTGTCCCTGTACTTCCTTTATACATGAGCAATTCTGGATTAAAATTTTGGAGACAGGTGGGTGGCCCCATCTCTCAACTGGTAGGCTATACCTAAACCCTGGATATAGTCTAGACAGGTTATCCCTTCCCTTTGTGGGGTATTTCAGCTAATGTCATCCCTGTGGGGTCCCAAGAGGCTCTTGTTTTTCCAGCATCTGGTACTTTGTGATTGCTATGCCCATTGCTATATATCTATGTTCAATTTCCTGATCCTCTGTACATCTTTTCAATCTCCTCCTATACCTGATTCTACCTGCCTTCTACCCTCCCCCTTCTTTCTTCCTCAAAAATCCCCCTCATCCTCCACATCCCTTGATTATTTTGTCCCCCCTTCTAAGTAGGACTGAAACATCCACACTTTGGTCTTCCTTCCTCTTGAGCTTCATGTGATCCGTGAGTTGTACCTTGGATATTCCAAGCTCTTTGCCTAATATCCATATATCAATGAGTATATGCCATGTGTGCTCTTTTGTGATGGTTACCTCACTCAGGATGATATTTTCTAGATCCACCCATTTGTCCAGGAATTTCGTGAAGTGATTGTTTTTAATAGCTGAGTGGTATTCAATTGTGCAAATATACCACAAATTCTGTACCCATTCTTCTGTTGAGGGACATCAGGGTTGTTTCAACTTTCTGGCTAAGTTCATGGCTGCTATGAACATAGTGGAATTATATCCTTATTACATGTTGGAGCATCTTTTAGACATGTGCCCAGGAATGACATAGATGGGTCCTTAGGTAGGAAAAATATTTTGTCCCATTTTCTGAGGAGCTGCTAGACTGATTTCCAGAGTGGTTATACCAGATTTCAATCCCACCAGCAATGCAGGAGGATTTCTTTTTTTCCACACCCTTACCAACCTCTGATGTAACCTGAGTTTTTCGTCTTAGACAATCTGCCTGATATGAAGTAGAATCTCACTGTCATTTTGATTTGCATTTCCCTGATGCCTAAGGATGTTGGACGTTGCATTAGGTGATTTTTCTGCCATACAAGTTTCCTCAGTTGAGAAGATTCTGTTTAGCTCTATTTGCCTTTTTTTTCCATTTTTTCTTTATTACATTGAGTATTTCTTGTTTACATTTTGAATGTTATTCCCTTTCCCGGTTTCCAGGCCAACATCCCCCTAACCCATCCCCTTCTATATGGGTGTTCCCCTCCCCATCCTCCCCCCATTACCACCCTCCCAACAACAATCACGTTCACTGGGGGTTCAGTCTTAGCAGGACCCAGGGCTTCCCCTTCCACTGTTGCTCTTACTAGGCTATTCATTGCTACCTATGAGGTTAGAGTCCAGGGTCAGTCCATGTATAGTCTTTGGGTAGAGCTTAGTCCCTGGAAGCTCTGGTTGGTTGCCATTGTTGTTCATATGGGGTCTTGAGCCCCTTCAAGCTCTTCCAGTTCTTTCTCTGATTCCTTCAATGGGGGTCCCGTTCTCAGTTCAGTGGTTTGCTGCTGGCATTCGCCTCTGTATTTGCTGTATTCTGGCTGTGTCTCTCAGGAGAGATCTGCATCTGGTTCCTGTCGTCCTGCACTTCTTTGCTTCATCCATCTTGTCTAATTGGGTGGCTGTATATGTATGGGCCACATGTGGGGCAGGCTCTGAATGGGTGTTCCTTCTGCCTCTGTTTTAATCTTTGCCTCCCTATTCCCTGCCAAGGGTATTCTTGTTCCCCTTTTAAAGAAGAAGTGAAGCATTCACAATTTGATCATCCATCTTGAGTTTCATGTGTTCTAGGCATCTAGGGTAATTCAAGCATTTGGGCTAATAGCCACTTATCAGTGAGTGCTTACCATGTATGTTTTTCTGTGATTGGGTTACCTCACACAGGATGATATTTTCCAGTTCCCTCCATTTGCCTATGAATTTCATAAAGTCATTGTTTTTGAAAGCTGAGTAATATTCCATTGTGTAGATGTACAACATTTTCTGTATCCATTCCACTCTTGAAGGGCATCTGGGTTCTTTCCAGCTTCTGGCTATTATAAATAAGGCTGCTATGAACATAGTGGAGCACATGTCTTTTTTATATGATGGGGCATCTTTTGGGTATATCCCCAAGAGAGGTATAGCTGGGTCCTCAGGTAGTTCAATGTCCAATTTTTTGAGGAACCTCCAGACAGATTTCCAGAACGGTTGTACCAGTCTGCAATCCCACCAACAATGGAGGAGTGTTCCTCTTTCTCCACATCCTCGCCAGCATTTGCTGTCACCTGAGTTTTTGATCTTAGCCATTCTCACTGGTGTGAGGTGACATCTCAGGGTTGTTTTGATTTGCATTTCCCTTTTGACTAAAGATGTTGAACATTTTTTTAGGTGTTTCTCAGCCATTCGGCATTCCTCAGCTATGTATTCTTTGTTTAGCTGTAAACCCCATTTTTAATAGGGTTATTTGTCTCCCTGAGGTCTAACTTCTTGAGTTCTTTGAATATTTTGGATATAAGACCTCTATCTGTTGTAGGATTGGTAAAGATCTTTCCCAATTGGTTGGTTGCCATTTTGTCCTAACCACAGTGTCCTTTGCCTTACAGAAGCTTTGCAGTTTTATGAGATCTCATTTGTTGATTCTTGATCTTAGAACATAAGCCATTGGTGTTTTGTTCAGGAAATTTTCTCCAGTGCCCATGTGTTCAAGTTGCTTCCCCACTTTTTCTTCTATTAGTTTGAGTGTATCTGGTTTGATGTGGAGGTCCTTGATCCACTTGGACTTAAGCTTTGTACAGGGTGATAAGCATGGATCGATCTGCATTCTTCTATATGTTGACCTCCAGTTGAACCAGCACCATTTGCTGAAAATGCTATCTTTTTTCCATTGGATGGTTTGGGCTCCTTTGCCAAAAATCAAGTGATCATGGGTGTGTTGGTTCATTTCAGGGTCTTCAATTCTATTCCACTGGTCTATCTGTCTGTCTCTGTACCAATACCATGCAGTTTTTATCATTATTGCTCTGTAATACTGCTTGAGTTCAGGGATAGTGATTCCCCCTGAAGTCCTTTTATTGTTGAGGATAGTTTTAGCTATCCTGGGTTTTTTGTTATTCCAGATGAATTTGCAAATTGTTCTGTCTAACTCTTTGAAGAATTGAATTGGTGTTTTGATGGGGATTGCATTGAATCTGTAGATCGCTTTTGGTAATATGGCCATTTTTACTATATTAGTCCTGCCAATCCATGATCATGGGAGATCTTTCCATCTTCTGAGGTCTTCTTCAACTTCTTTCTTCAGAGTCTTGAAGTTCTTATTGTACTGATCTTTTACTTCCTTGGTTAAAGTCACACCGAGGTACTTTATATTATTTGGATCTATTATGAAGGGTGTCGTTTCCCTAATTTCTTTCTCAGCTTGTTTCTCTTTTGTGTAGAGGAAGGCTTCTTATTTATTTGAGTTAATTTTATACCCAGCCACTTTGCTGAAGTTGTTTATCAGCTTTAGTAGTTCTCTGGTGGAACTTTTGGGATCACTTACATATACTATCATATCATCTGCAAATAGTGATATTTTGACTTCTTCTTTTCCAATCTGTATCCCCTTGATCTTCTTTTTGTTGTCTGATTGCTCTGGCTAGAACTTCAAGAACTATATTGAATAAGTAGGGAGAGAGTGGGCAGCCTTGTCTAGTCCCTGATTTTAGTGGGATTGCTTCAAGTTTCTCTCCATTTAGTTTAATGTTAGCAACTGGTTTGCTGTATATGGCTTTTACTATGTTTAGGTATGGACCTTGAATTCCTATTCTTTCCAGGACTTTCATCATGAAGGGGTATTGAATTTTGTCAAATGCTTTCTCAGCATCTAATGAAATGATCATGTGGTTTTGTTCTTTCAGTTTGTTTATATAATGGATCACGTTGATAGTTTTCCTTATATTAAACCATCCCTGCACGCCTGGGATGAAGCCTACTTGATCATGGTGGATGATTATTTGATGTGCTCTTGGATTCGGTTTGCCAGAATTTTATTGAGTATTTTTGCATCGATATTCATAAGGAAATTGGTCTGAAGTTCTCTTTCTTTGTTGGGTCTTTGTGTGGTTTAGGTATAAGAGTAATTGTGGCTTCATAGAAGGAATTCGGTAGCACTCAGTCTTTTTCAATTTTGTGGAATAGTTTGGATAGTATTGGTCTTCTATGAAGTTTGGATAGTATGAGGTCTTCTATGAAGGTCTGAGAATTCTGCACTAAACCCGTCTGGACCTGGGCTCTTTTTGGTTGGGAGACCTTTAATGACTGCTTCTATTTTCTTAGGAGTTATGGGGTTGTTTAACTGGTTTATCTGTTCCTGATTTAACTTCGGTACCTGGTATCTGTCTAGGAAATTGTCCATTTCCTGCAGATTTTCAAGTTTTGTTGAGTATAGGCTTTTATAGTAAGATCTGATGATTTTTTGAATTTCCTCTGAATCTGTAGTTATGTCTCCCTTTCCATTTCTGATTTTGTTAATTTGGACACACTCTCTGTGTCCTCTCGTTAGTCTGGCTAAGGGTTTATCTATCTTGTTGATTTTCTCAAAGAACCAATTTTTGGTTCTGTTGATTCTTTCTATGGTCCTTTTTGTTTCTACTTTGTTGATATCAGCTCTGAGTTTGATTATTTCCTGCCTTCTACTCCTCCTGGGTGTTCCTGCGCTTGTCTCTCACCATCAGATTATCCCTGGTGTTACTATGTTCTGCTATTTTCGACAGTGGCTAAACTGTCCTATAAGCCTGTGTGTCAGGAGTGCTGTAGACCTGTTTTCCTGTTTTCTTTCAGCCAGTTATGGGAACAAAGTGTTCTGCTTTCGGGCATATAGTTTTTCCTGTCTACAGGTCTTCAGCTGTTCCTGTGGGCCTGTGACCTGAGTTCACCAGGCAGGTCACTTGGAGCAGAAAAGTTGGTCGTACCTGTGGTGCCGAGGCTCAAGTTTGCTCGTGGGGTGTTGCTTATGAGCTCTCTACGAGGGCAGCAACCAGGAGGACCTGCGCTGCCCTTTCTGGGAGCCCCTGTGCATGAGGGTCCCAGATGGCATTTGGTGTTTTCCTCTGGAATGAGAAATGTTTACACAGTGTAGTCTCTTCTGGCTTCCCAGGCGTGTCTGCCTCTCTGAAGGTTTAGCTCTCCCTCCCACAGGATTTGGGTGCAGAGAACTGTTGATCCGGTCCCTTCAGGTTCTGGTGGTGTCTTGGGCGTAGGGGACCTGGAGCTCCAGTCCCCCTATCTACCGGTTCCCAGAGGCCGTATACCTATTTATCTTTTTCTATTATTTATTTTTCACTCTGCATTTTGCACTTTGAGCATCAAAGATGTTATGCCAGATTTGCTGCCTGACGAGACAACCTATCACAGACAGAATTTTTAGTTGAGAGATGTCTATAAGCATCTGAGAGAGGTCTATACGTAAATCTGACTTACTTTATGAGAAATGGGTAAGGAATTGCCTATATGTTTAAAATATTTCAAAGTAACATGATAGGAAGTTTAGTGACCATTTCGACAGAGAAAGAAGAGCCTCTTAAAATAGAGAAATACTGAAAAGCTGTATAATGTGCTCATAATGTTTTTGGCATGCACTACTGAAGAACAGGCTCGCAGTAATTAGAAAATATATTTCTCTATGTGTCAGTCAGTCTTCCTCCTAGACATGCTGGTGCTTGCTGTGCTCTCCCACCTACAAATGTGAACCATGAATCCAGATGGAGACTATCTATAGCACAGCTTTCCTTTTAGTATTAGGCTGCTCCTAAGAGGACTAATTTTAGCAAAGAACTAGAAATGGGCCTAATGTTTGTGAGTGAGTGTGTGTGTGTGTGTGTGTGTGTGTATGTATGTTAAAATTCCTATTTCTCCTTTTTGTATTCCTTCTTACTTTGGAAACTTGACATATAATTCTGTAGCTGTTTCTGCTATAAGGCCATTATACCAATATGATCATAAAATGTGGAGAAAAGAAGTATTCTACAATTCTGATGCATCCAAGGTCTTGACAACCTGTGTTAGAGGACGTCTTTTGAAGGTATTTTTATGTCTCCTAAAGTAGTGTACCTCTCCCATGTCCTAGGACTACTCATTTTTGCAGTGACATTCTCGACCTACTCATTTGATACTCCTGCCTTTTTACATGCAAGTCGATAGAAAGGTTGGTGCATGTTAGAGTCCACAATGTTCTTACCCTAGTTTTGGTATCATCAGCCAATGACAGATTTTCCAATGACAGACTATATGGACTGCTATAAAATGTTACATACTTGTATTAGATATAATACTAATATTTTAACAATCGTGTCCCCATTTTTCTTCTTTCCTACAGAATGTAAATATATCACTTATATATGTGGGGTTTTTTTAGACTTGAGAAATAACTGTTTTCCTTGATCTTTTTAGGTGATAGTGTGATAATTTTCTATAGAAGACTTTAATCTTGCCTGCAAATTTCTATCGGAAACCATGAGAAGTGTTTACTCACTTTTTGAAGCTTCTATCAAAAGTACTAAAATCAACAGTGTGGCATCCTAAAAAATCAATAAAACATTTGATCTGAATCCTTGCAATGTCACTTTCTCACCCGGAGCTGAAGATGCCTTGAAGACTGTCTCTGGGAAAGTTTCTTTCTTCCTTCCATTCTTTTGTCTTTTCCTTTCTTTTTTCCTTACAATTTTGTTTTTGTTTCTTGAGGGTATATTGATCCTAATCAATATGCTGGCATGCCTTTTGGTTTGTTTGACAGGGTAGCTGCTTCTCTTGAACACTGGAAATATACCTCATTTCATATAAAATGCTACATTTATTCTTGCACTGAGCTAGAACCAAAGGTGTAATGAAACCCACATGTGAGAGTAATTAGTGCTGAGTTAAATGGTAAAAAAAGAGCAATCAGAAAACCCGAGAAAGCAGCTCTGGTTCCTCAGATAAGACAGTGGATGCCTGTGAAGTAGTCACCCATACCAGCACACACAATTAACTTAGGCATTTCTCTGATTATACAAATACATAGATCAAGAATCATATATTTACAAGACTCAACTCTAGAAGATGAGAATATGGAGACAGACAGCAAAGGCAAGATTCTTGCATACTGGATTTTACCACAGGAGGAAGATTAAAATGTGTGTGTGTGGTGGGGGGAAGACCTATCAGATAAGATAATTTTACTAAAAGATTAAAGCCTGGGAGTACAAAGGAGATACCAGGTCAAGTGGTCTAAATGAACAAGTATCAGCCATCCCAAAACAGGAGAAATATCTGGTGGAAATAAAATTGGAAAGTTTGGGGTTGGGGATTTAGCTCAGTGGTAGAGCGTTTGCCTAGGAAGCGCAAGGCCCTGGGTTCGGTCCCCAGCTCCGAAAAAAAGAACCAAAAAAAAAAAAAAAACAAAAAAATTGGAAAGTTTGACTGATGAAGAAGACTTTTTTTAAAATCTCAACATATATAATTTGGAAAAGTATTGAGGAAAGTAGAGAAGTGAGGTTACTAAGGATCTGGAAGTAAAACAAGGATCTTGAATTCTTTTCAAAGTGTGATTTGAAACTATTGATAAATTTCTTCTTAAGACCAAGAACTATATGCCTCTTGTATGTGAATGCTGAAATATGTCCTTTATTTAGTAAAATTAATGGCTACATTTGTTTTGGAATGTAAGTTTCTCTCTTTAAAAGCATTTCTTTCTATTTAAAGACTAATGTTCATACATATTTTAAAGTGATACAAAATACTTCAAACTTCTTTTACTCTAATAATTTTATCATGTCCAAATCATCTAATTCTTTTGATTATGAGAAGAATTCAATTATGGTTTATAAAATGAATGTCTTAAATTATTGAATCAGATGGTGTAGACATGAGATCTCAGCCTGGGTTTTCAGGAACTAAGTAGTATATTTAGCTTTTAGTAACAAGCACATATTTCATCCATGCAAGAAAGGAACTGCCAGTACACAAATGTATCTTCATGTTAAAAGTGGGTGCACTTCTAAGCATGTTTTAAACACTCTACTAATTGACTTTTAAGATTATTTCAATGCTTTGCATACATTTATTTTATCAATGACTTATTTGTAAAGAATATACTTTTTCTTGTTCTGCCATTTCTAGTTCTTCTTGAATTCATTCATTCATACACTGAGCTTTAAGTTTGAAAGGTTTTCAAGTATAACAAGTACACACATTTCCCCCTCTGCTCCCATCTCTTCTTCTCCCCCTCCCTTACTCTGTCCTCCCAACCTTCTTATCTCTCTCCCTCTCTCCTTCTTTCTCTCTCTCCTTCTCTCCCTTGTTCTATTTCTTGTCTTCTTTCTTGTTCCTTCTTTTTAGCAATTTACTGCTATAGTTGTTATTTTTTTGGAATATGTGCTTTCCACAATATATACATGGAAATTCTGATTGTATAAGTGATGTCACTAGGAAGGGTGGCCTTTGAAGAATTATTACATCATAAAGGCTGAACACAGGAAGAGGATTTTTGCCTTTATTACAGAGGCCTGAGAGAGTCTGGTGTCTCACATGAACTAGGAATATGGACCAGAAGTGATTCCACATGTGCTGATGCCTTGGTTTTAGACTTAATCCATTCCAGAACCATGAGAAGTGGATTGATGTTGTTCAAAGCTGGTTCAGGCCTATTTCTTATAGCAGTGTGACTGGGTATAGATATTAAGCACATAAAACTTATGTTAATTCAAATATTATTTCCCTGTCTATTTTTCACATGATTATAAACTAATAATTTTCCATAAAATATGCATTCATTATTTAGTCCCTGTGAAAACTCCAGAGATGTTAATTGGTCTAAGTCCTTAAATATTTATGATTTATTACCAGATATCAGACACTTGCCAGGTATTGGGGAAATGATAGCAAAGAAGATGTCTGGTGTTGAAATTGCAGATATGTTTGCAGGTAGAAAGTGCTTGCAGACAACTTCGATGTGTGATTCCCATTCTCTACCATAGGCATACCTGTGGCAGAATGAAATACACTTTGCCTCAAGTACTAGAAAACAGGATTTTTAAATAAGAAACTAAATTACTTAAAACCTTATGGCTCTTATCATTCTGTCTGCATATATTTATAAGATACTCCCGAGACCTCTTTACCTCACTTCACGGCTGCTGAGGCTTCACAGAGATGAAAAGCTCAGGCAAAGTAGAAAGAAGAAAGCTGAGAGAGACACATCGTGTTCATGTGCCTCAGAAGAAATCCTTCATTGCTGTCCACACTGCTGATGAGTTGATGATAGATAAAGCTATCCCTGTATGGTTAAAGCATTAGGTTTTGTTTTTCATATTTTACTCTCCCTATCTATCTATCTATCTATCTATCTATCTATCTATCTATTTATCTATCTATCTATCTATCTCCCTCTGTGTATGTGTATGTGTAATTGAGAGGGAAAGGACAGACAGAGACAGAGACAGAGAGAGATGAAATAAGTAGAGACAGAGATAAAGAGAGAGAAGGAATTGTACTTGGGTATCATGCATGCTCTAAAGATGAGCAATATTGAGAATATTATTTTTCACATATTTTAAAGACAATGTCTCAGAAGGTTGTCACACTAGCCTTGAACTCAGTTTGCAGGCTGGGTCCTTGAACTGTAATCAGATGCTCTTGCCTCTGCTTCTGAAGCAACTGTGGTTACAGGCTTCTCCCACTTGGTCTGGCAAAACTGTTTCCCCTACACTAGAGAGGAGAGAGAGAGAGAGAGAGAGAGAGAGAGAGAGAGAGAGAGAGAGAGAGAGAGGGAGGAGAGGGAGAGAAAGAGAGAGAGACAGAGAGAGAGAGAGAGAGAGAGAGAGAGAGAGGAGAGACAGAGAGAGACAGAGAGAGAGAGAGAGACAGAGAGAGACAGAGAGAGAGAGAGAGACAGAGAGGCCCTTTTCCTTTTTATTGAAAAATTATAGAGCATCCTCAGAAAAGCAGATATTTATATTAAAATTAAAAGGACCTAAAAAGAAGTCAGTATATTTTGCTACACAGTGGGACCTGAAACAATACAGAATTTTAATGTGTAGCCCAAGTTCTAATGTTTGTCTGTATAATTTGACTGTGAGAAGAAAATACTATCTATTTTACTATTTATCTTCTAAACATAAGAATTATCGTGATAATTGTCTGAAAACATGAAAGTGCTTTCAATTGGCATTCATTTAGCTTTCTTAGCTGCGACACTGGGAAGGATATTGATTGTCAGTGATCTTGTCAGAGGATTTGAATGCAGTAGTAATAGCATCATCAATCATCGATGACTGTAGAATCACAAAGTGAAGGATCTTAGTTATATGAATAGATATTTGTCACGAAGTATACAAGAGTTGGTTTTACATATCTCATATTCCAAAGTTTGTTTTTGTAAATAAGTCAGAGATACAATGTATTCCCTAGAGAAAGAGAGGGAAGTTGGTTTTAAATAAAAATAATGAATTGTAAATAACTAAATTGAGAGAAAATGTCTTACTTCTCAGTACTTGATTCATTCATGTATAAAACAAGTAAAATATGTTCATTTTAGTATTACTGTGATGCCCAAATGAGATAATATAGATAATTTTATAATGAACATGAATAAATTTCATGTAATTTAATCATTATTACTAAATTATCACTAGTTGATATTTTTAGGACTCTGAGAATATTTGAGTTTGATATAATTTTTAACAATTTAAGTGGATTTTAAGGTAGGTAAAATTGCATGCACAAATTGTACCCCATAGTTCATGTAACCATACACTTTAGAACATATGCTGTATTAGCTGATTTATGACATATCACATGCAAAATTTCCAAACGTCTTGTTGTGCCATAACTTCCTCCAAATTGAACCTACAATCTTGATAAAAAGCCCACAAAGATATGGGATGCTCTACTGGCATCTGAAACATTCCATCCTTCAGCTTGTTAAGCTAAGGAAGTCAGAAATCCAAAACTTGAGGAGTTTCCTGAATCTGGACAGACACCCTAGACTTCTCTCTTCTGACGTGTATAAAAGCTGAAAGGACAATTGAAAGACAGTCTCAGACCAGCCAAGCCACCTGACTGAGACAGAAGCAAGAGTGCCTACAAGTCTCTCAAAGTAACTGCGTGTCTATAAGAGGTTTGGACCAACTGTAAAGGAGCACACACCCCACCCACTGTTGAGATGGTAGTAGGCCACACCACGCACTCCAGGTTCCCGTCTTTGATAAGCCATCACTAATTTGGTCTCTTATTTATTCCCTATGTTGGATGAATAGATGCTCATGTAATACCCCAAATTGTGTCAAATAAAGCAGTGGTGGTGCATACCCTTTCTCGAAGTAATTAGGAGGTAGAGACAGGCAGATCTCATGAGTTCAAGGTCACCCTGGTCTACAGAGCAAGGTGTTTAAGAACAGCCAGGGCTACACAGAGAAAAATTGCAGAAAAAATAAAAAGCACAACAGATTTTTGCTTCTCTCTCTTTTTTTTTATGGAGAGGAATGGAGCATAGACTGAGGAAATGACCATCCAAGAACTGGCACACCTTGAGACCAGTCCCTGATACTACTAATGATACTACTCTGTTATGCATAAAGTCTAGCATGACTTTTGTAGGGGAAACATAGGGCTGGACCTAGGCCTCCCCACCCCTATGTAGTACATGTACAGCTTGGTCTTCATGTGGGTCCCCAACTTCTGGAGCAGGGACTATCCAAAAAGTTGATGCTTATATATGGAATATGTACTTGTAGCTGGCTTGCCTTGTCTGACCTCTGTGGGAGAGGATATGCCTAACCCTGCAGATGCTTTATGTGCCAGGGTGGAGGAGAATACGGGGGGGGGGTTACCCACTCAGAAGGGAAAGGAGGGTGATGGAGTAAAGGATTGTGGGAGGGGGAGACCAGCCGGACAGCAGAGTGTAGGATATAAAGTCAATAGGTAAAGATAAATAAAAGAGTTAGATTGTTAAAAAAAAAAAGCACAACAGAGAACAGATAAATGTCTATTCCCCTTCTATCATTACTATAGTATAAGAAGAAAACATGTCATATGAGCTAGCAAAAGTTAAGATCGATGGGAGAGCTGAGAAATAGTTCTAGAATTATTTGTCAATTTGCAACCCGATTACTGCATTTATAGAAATGTGGAATGGTTGGGAATTGTGGGTTAAATTCTTAACGTATGCAATAAATTTGAGATTTTAATAGAAAAACTGGGGGGTGAGGTGGATTCTCATAGAAAATACCATTTCTTTTTTATAAGCTCATTGTAAATATTCAATACCAAGAAAATATGTCATTCATTGAAAAAGAAGCTAAACATAATAGTGAATGTAAGTACAGAAGAGGGAAACATATGGCCAGGTAGCCTACTTTGTAGCGGGCCTTGTTGTTGTACATGTTTATCTGTGTGTGCACTTGTGTGTGCAGGGAAGAGAGCAGCAGTACATGCTATCTTCAAACATTCTGCATGTTATCTTTTGTGATATAATCTTTCTCAATCCAGTTAACCCAAGGCTAGAAAGCTAGAAAGCCAGCCCCAAGTCCCTGTTGTCTCTCTTTTATTAGGGTTCTTGGGGACCTGAAGTCAGATCTTTATGTTTGCACAGTAAACAGTTTACTGAGTTGTCATCTCCTTATGTACCAGTCTTTTAATGTTCTGAAAATTAGAATTTCAGGAAAGAAGAAGAGAATTTAAACAAACTGAAGGAAAGAAAGAGCTTATAAATAAGCCTAAGATCAGGGTGTCCCTGAAGACAAAATTCAGAATGTGCTAAGAGAGAGGAGGAAGAGAAGGGCTGATATGTCCAACCCTGATGGAAAGACTGGCTGACAAGACCAACTGAGGAGAACTGAGCTAACGTTAGCTTTGGTGAGGTGAAATGTTGATGTTGCTGCTCTGAATTGGTTCCATGGATGCTGCTAATGCTTTTAAGAAACACTTCAATTTTTTGTTGCTTCTTTTATTTATTTACATTTCAAATGTTATCGCTCTTCCCGGTTTCTTCTCCACAAACCCTCTATCTCATTCTTCCTCCCCCGTGTTCTAAAAGGGTGCTCCCCTATCCACCCACCCACTGCCACCTCACTGCCCTAGCATTCTCCTATGCTGTGGCACAGAGCCTTCACAGGACCAAGAGCCTCCCCTCCCACTGATGCCAGATAAGGCCATCCTCTGCTACAAATGGGGCTAGAGCCATGGGTCTGTCCAAGTTTACTCTTTAGTTGGTAGTCCGGTCCCTGGAAGCTCTGGGGTGTCTGGTTGGGTGATATTGTTCTTTCTATGGGAGTGCAATCCTCTTCAGCTCTTTCAGTCCTTCCCCTAACTCCTCCACTGGGGTCGCTGTGCTCAGTTGGAAGGTTGGCTTTGAGCATCTGCAGTGGTTTTGTTCAGACTCTGGCCGAGCCTGTTAATAGAGGCAAAAAATGGTTCAGTTGGAATCAATCAGGATTTCCTATTTGCTTCAAATAAATACACTAATACAGGTATATGTTGTTGAAAATAAAAGAAACCTGGGCAAATGGGAAAAAGAACATAATTTTACACACAAATTTGTTTATTAAAAAAGAAAATATTCACAGTGGAGGTGAGCAAGGAAAAAACCATCCTGCTATGATAAGGATGGAGACATTATATATTGGTAGTAACTTAGAGAAAATTATGAATTTGATCATGGAAAAAGAGACTGTAACCTTTCCATTGTTGGACTTCTAAACTTCGGGGGAAGAAAGCAGATTATTTAAATAGAAAATGGGATAAAAAGAACTGGAAGAGCTTGAAGGGGCTCGAGACCCCATATGTACAACAATGCCAAGCAACCAGAGCTTCCAGGGACTAAGCCACTACCTAAAGACTATACATGGACTGACCCTGGACTCTGACCTCATAGGTAGCAATGAATATCCTAGTAAGAACACCAGTGGAAGGGGAAGCCCTGGGTCCTGCTAAGACTGAACCCCCAGCTACTGTCTCTTATACACATCTAGATGTGTATAAGAGACAGGTGGGGAGGGGAACACCCATAAGGAAGGGGGGGAGGGAAGGGGATGTTTGCCCAGAAACCAGGAAAGGGAATAACACTCGAAATGTATATAAGAAATATTCAAGTTAATAAAAAAAAAAAAAAAAAAAATGGGATAAAACTTTGGATCTTCCTAGTGGTAGAGGGAGGAAGGAATCTGGGAGGGAGAGGGGGGAGGGAAAAGGGGGGAACGATCATGGGTGGGAAGAGAAGGGAAGAAGTACAGAGGGTCAGGCAATTAAACAGAGGGTTGTAGCGGTGGGGGAAGGAGAACTAGGGGTGGCCACTAGAAAGTCCTAGATACCAGTAAAGCAAGAGACTCTCAGGACCCAACAGGGGTGACATTAGCTGAAATACCCAACAAAGTGGAGAAAGAATCTTTAGAGACACATATCCAGATTTGAGGGATGGGTTCACCCACCCATCTGAAAACTAACATGGAATTGTTCCTGTCTAAAGGAAATGCAGGGACAAAGATTGGACCAGAGACAGTGAAATGATTATCATGAATAAATATAGAAATGAAGAGATTGAAAATATAGAAAACAAAAAAAATGAAAATAGAATGAGTCACTGAAATTTATGTTTACAGATGCAAATTAAGATAAGCCAGCAATTTTTTTTTATTAACTTGAGTATTTCTTATATACATTTCGAGTGTTATTCCCTTTCCCGGTTTCCAGGCAAACATCTCCCTCCCCTCTCCCTTTCCTTATGGGTGTTCCCCTCCCCATCCCCCCCCCATTGCCGCCCTCCCCCCAACAATCACGTTCACTGGGGTTTCAGTCTTTGCAGGACCCAGGGCTTCCCCTTCCACTGGTGATCTTACTAGAATATTCATTGATAAGCCAGCAATTTTACAAGTTTTCTTCTGGCATATTGTAGTTGTTCCTCTAAATACATATATATCATATATGTGATACATTTATATACATGTGTGTCTCTGTGTGTGGTGTTGCATCACATCATATAAGTGGCTATGAATGTGAGTGGGAACTGGGAAGGTTATACAGGAGGGCTTAAAAAGAGGAAAATGTAGGTATAAATTTTGTAATAAGATTATCATCTCAAAAAGTTTTAAAATCTGTTTAAAGAATCACAAAGTACAGGTTGGCCTTGGATATAAGGAGGTTAGAAACATTGATAAGGATTACTTGTGTCTAGTACATTGAGTATGATGGAAAGGAAATGAAACAGTTCAGTGGACTTTATATCCAAAATTTATATATAGTAATATTTCATGGAACCAAGTCACAAAATCACGGAATGAAAAGGAAGAGAGAAAGGAATTTGTGATTCGTGAGTATCAAGAAGTTCTAATGAAGTTCATTTCCCCATCTGGACAAAGCTCTTTCAGACAGGTCAGTCAACTTGAATGGAGTAGAACAGTGCAAGTTCACATTAAAGCCTAGCACTGAGAAGCCCATTTTGGTACTTGTTTCAAATAGCATTCATTTTCACTGCCAGCTGTTACCAGTGGGAATGGGTCCCTCAGGCAGCTTGAAGTAAATGTCATAGGAAGTGAATAATTCACTGGCCAGAGCAACAGAGGGTTTGAAAGGTCATGTATACAGATGATATACATTCTCACAGTGGGAAGGACTAGGGAAGTAACGGATGAATGTTTATAGACCATGCATTACGGCCATGGCAGCAGACTGGCAGGCAGTTTACACCGAGAAGTAACAGAGAGACCAGAGAGACAGGAAATCTGCCTCTTTATATGGACACCGTTCTGAAAGGGAGGAAAGAAAAGAACGAAGAATCAAAAACACAACTCGAGTTTCTGCATCTGCATGAGAATAAGGCAGAGAGAGAACAAACCACAGGGAAGTGAAAAGCTACTAATCATACCAAAGTCCTAAGAGTCATGATTGGGGCTCAGGGAGTCTCAGAGAGGAAGAACCAATTTCAGCATCATGTTAGTTAATACACAGTATCCAAATAGAAGACATACCATATCATAATGGGTGATTGTGGAACATTTTAGTAATTTATTTAATAAACATTATATATCATTGGATTAGTACTATACTAATAGTTTCTATAGGGAAATTAGATTATCATTACAAACTATAGATTCCCATTTAATGTTAATGTATTAAACTTTTTTAATCTAACTTGTTTTTTAATTGGATACTTTTTATTTTCATTTCAAATGTTATTCCTTTTCCCAGTTTCCCATCCATAAGCCCCCTGTGCCTTCCCTCTCCCCCTTCTTCTACAGGGGTGTTCTCCCTCCCATGCCACCCCTGCTTCCTGCCTACCCTCCCTGACATTTCCCTACACTGGTTGGTCCAGCCTTGGCAGGACTAAGGGCTTCTCCTCCCATTGGTGCCCAACAAGGCCATCCTCTGTTACATATGTATTCTTTCCATGTGTAATCTTTGGGTAGTGGTTTAATTCATGGGAGCTCTGATTGGTTAGTATTGTTGTTATGTGGTTGCAAGCCCCTTCAGCTCCTTCAACCTTTTCTCTAACTCCTCCAATGGGGACAGTGTTCTCAGTTCAATGATTTGCTGCTCTCCTCATAATTGTGATTCTCCTCTGTATTTGTCATGCTCTGGCTGAACCTCTCAGGACACAGCTATTAAACAGTTGTTAAGTAGATAGCACACAGACCAAAGGAGAGGCAGTCTATACAAATAAAGCAATGTTCTATAAATATCTTCATTTCTTGCTCAGGAGTGTCTATATGTACAGTATAGAACAGTGGTAGGGAAGGTTTGAATTTCAAATGTTGTCTTAAAATTCTAGAATGGGATGAAGTATCAGTAGAGAAGAAGATATGAGAAGGACATTCCTACGAATAGTTAAAAACAAATAATGACATTTTCTCCATTTAACACTCTAGAGTTAGTATTAACCTTTATTATATGATTTTGTACACAAACCCATGAATATGTGCCCTAACACAAAGCTCTGTTCTTAGATGAACATGTTCATATTATATATAATATATATTAATATATATTAAAATCCTCAAGGTAAGAGCACACACTTTGCTCAAATAAATGAAATGATTTTAGTTAACAGCTAGTCAACTCTAAGAATATCCCAAAAGGGGAACAAAAATGTGGTCAATAAATAGAGATGGATGCTATTGGCTCAGAGAGTGTCATTAGAAATAAATGTTAATTAGCAGTATTGTTTCCTTTAAATCTGGCAATACTGTCATTTTCAGACATGTACAGTTTCCCATATCTCTACTCATATTTTTCTTGTAATGGCCAGATGTCTCATTCTTTACTAATAGAAAAAAATCACTACCCCAATAAGCTAAAGAGAAAACAATAGACGTGTTCCTATCCAATTGTAACATGTATCATAGTTAAACTGTAGCTTAGGAAGTCTTAAAAATACATTGCAAAGGCAGTTTTTATCTTTCTCATTGTTCTCCAAGTCAAAGTACCTGCAGAGTAAATTTGTATCATGCTTTGATGCTAAAACACCATGTATGACCAAGTCAACTTGTGAATGAAGGGGTTTACTTGAACTTAAGGTGCTTAAGAGTCTGTCATAGGGGGAGGGGTGCATAGCAGGGAGAAAAAGGGCATTGTTTACAAAACAGGAAGCAGAGAGCATACTGTACCTTTAACTGAAAATACTAAGCAGAGAAATCCAACTAGAATTCATGGAGGCTTTGTAATCAAAGTTCACTGTATAATAACAGAGCCAATCCAGAGAGGAATGCTGCACCTCTCTAGACAACACCATCAACTGTAGAGATGCTTCAGATTACGGGAAACATTACTTAAACCACAGCATATACACTTCAGATCGTTTAAATAAATTTCAGGATTTTTCTCCCCTCCTCTAAGA
This sequence comes from Rattus rattus, assembly GCF_011064425.1. Classification (NCBI taxonomy): domain Eukaryota; kingdom Metazoa; phylum Chordata; class Mammalia; order Rodentia; family Muridae; genus Rattus; species Rattus rattus. The sequence continues at coordinate 191,542,049 of NC_046154.1, read as the reverse complement.
TAAAATCTTGTTTTTTACTACCACACACAGAGATAGATACCTATGGAAAAAGAGGCAGGATTTTCAATCATCCTTTTGTTTCTGTCTTGCTTATTCTATATGTTCATCAAAAATATCACTTATGGAGAAATATTCTCCATGTTTGATAGGATTCTTGTGTATATTATTATCTTTTTTCTTACTCAAATGATTTTAGTTAAGACACCATTCTGTAAAGTATGCCCCACTCCATAATAGCCCAGGCTATCCACATGATTCTCTCCACTGTTACTTCTTTCCAAGTGAGAGCCTTATCTACAAATATCAGTACTGGAGAATAGTAAGCATATTATACGTGGCAGAGGAGGTAATGTTGATTGTTTTCCTTCTGCAATCTATGTACTCTGACTCTGGTAGAAGATGTTAAAAACATAGTATGAATAATTATCAAAATTGACCTTCCTGAATGGTTATTGTGCATGTTCTAACATGAATATTCAATAAATGTGTTTTAAGGTATGAATTAATCTGTTTTATCTTGAATGTCAATTTACTTCTTTATTAAATTATCTGATTTTCTTAGTTTTCATTTCTTTACTTCTCAGTTTCATAGAAATTCTTAACTAAATTTGGTATCTTGGCCTTTTTAGTTGAAATATTATGCTAAAATTAATTAATTTGGTACCACATGGAGATAATTTAAAATAAAATACAAAAGTTGTGATTATATGAGTCTATTGCATTTTATCTAACTTTATTATTTATTTCCCAAACACTTGGCAAAATTATTGCTTCTGATATTGAATAAATAATTTGATGAGCATAAAAGAATAAAACCAATTTTGTACAAATGCGAAAAGTTTTGCTCTGTCCTATAATTAATTGCTATATAAAGTGGAAAATAAATAAATTATAGACATTTATAAAAGAACAACATTGTTAATAGTATTCAAGTATGTTAAGCTTTCCACACAAAACATGCTGAGCACAATTATTCTGAAAGGCATGCAGGGAATATAATTCTACACCATTGTTAATTTGGAGACAAACATCTGAGAGAGATTCAGAACTACTCCATCATGCTTGAGTTTTCTGTTAGCCTCAATCAATACCTATGTCTGGGCCTATCAGTTCATTCATCATTACATAGTGTTTTATAAACTTAAAATTGGCCTGGGCATTATTTAATCTAGCAGCATCAGGCACCCTTCTCCATCATTCCTTATTCTCCCCCCCATGCTATTAGAAACATCCATTCTGTTATCAAAACGTTCCACAACAGTCGTGTTTCTAAATATTTGCAGTGACTTCATGTATCCATTCCTGTCATTTCCCAACACACCCAGTGTCTCTTCTGTAGCAGTGTTCTGTGTAGTGAAACTCATTGAACTGATCCACATGCTCAAACCAAAATTATGAGCCATGTCAATTTTTGTGTTTTCTTTAATTTTTTTTCCATTGGTGATTATTTTCTCCTCTACCTCCAAACCATATTCAAAACCCTTCACAGCTCCCTATTGGGTTACCATGATCCTGTTCAGAGCGTCATTATTTCTCAGCACATTTTGCCACTAGCCCTCCCTCTGGTTCTAATGTGTTTTTCAACTCTTCAAGCAACAGTCAAGCAGAATATCCAAATAAACCATCATTTAGTAATGAACAATACTTAGTAGCTTATTTTAGTAACAACCAAAAATCTTGTAGTTATTTGGTGTCTGCTTTCTCTCAAAAACTCACTTATTTTGCCACTGGGACATGGTGACCTAGACACTCTGGCTCTTTTAGATAGCTCTCAGAAAGTGTCATCTCTCCTTATCAGCAGAAATCACCTATTTCATGTCTGTGAACAGTTTAGATCCTCTATGATCATGCTCATGCCTCATCTACAGCTGTCCCCCATTAAAGATTCCCCTCAGGACAATAATTTGAAAGTACTTCCCATTGCTTTTCATTTAGTGTTTTATTTTTACTATAGAAAGTGTCACAGTCTTAACCAACATTGATTAGATGTATTTTCTTTATAGTTATTATTGTTGTTGTTGTGCACATAAGTACATTTTTGTGTTTATTCAGTATCGATAACAATATTTTGAGTATTCTTTATGATTGTATTTATAACCACTCCTTGGATTTGCAGCTTTTTGTTCCATTATGCTTTTAAAATATAGTAGAACTCTAATATTCAAGGGGCATGTTATTAGATACATGTCACTATAATGAGAAAAAGTCTTCATTCTATATGAATCTTAAACTTTCTTACTTTTTTTAGAAAATAGATTATTTCCTCATATAATATATCCTGATTATAGTTTACCCTCCTCCTATTCTTCCCAGTTCCTACCCACCTCCCTTTTTACTCAGATCCCCACCTTTCATTCTGTTATTAGATGAAGCTTCTAAACATTAACAACAAAACATAACATAATAAAATATGATAGTATAAAACAAAAACAAATATCACTTGATTAAGGCAAGTCAACAGAATGATAAAAGTCAAAAAGAAGACACAAGTTTCAGAGACTCACATTTTTATACCCTCAGGAGTCCCATAAAAATACTAAGCTGAAATCTATAAATACATGCAGAAGACATGGTGCAGACCTGGGTTAACCCTATACCTGCTGCTTCGGCTTCTGCGGGTTCTTACAAGCCTTGCTCAGCTGATTCAGAGGGCCTTGTTCTGCTGATGTCCTCCACCCCTCTGACCCTTACGCCCCTTCCTGCCTCCTCTTCTTCAGGGTTCTGTGACCCCTGAGTGATGGATTTAAATTCTCCAGTTCTCACCTTCTCTCTCATAGACTGCTTACTACATGGAATTGGAGATGTAGTCTGAGGAATTCCTATCACTCTTCATGTAAGCTATCGAAAGTTTAAGAATGGCATAATTAAGTAAGAAAAAACAGTGTATATATTTAAATGAAATCATGATAGGGAAATGGGGAGACACACAAGGGGAGACTTTAGAATCCTAATAATAAGAATAAATTTGAATTTGTGACTGATGTGTAAAATGTCGGACACACTTTGCCTTGAGCATGCTTCATTTCTGTTTAAAAGTTTGATATAAAAAGATCTCTCAATAAAAGAAGTATCTCTCTAGATTAGCTTCACCCTATCTCTTTTCCTGTTTGCTTGAAAATCTCCTTTTGGTCAGAAGAAACCACAAACAAGTTTCCAAGCTTCCAGAAATAAGGGTGTTGTGGGTGTTTTTCTTCTCTGGCCTGTTAGTTTCTCTCATTTTTTCCCCCGTTCCAAGCATATATACATAAAATATTAATTATTGCATTCATAAATGTAGTCTGCCCTACACTGAGAATATGGCATAGTAGATAACTAATGATATATTATTGGACATGTGCAAAAACAAGACTAAATAAGTATTGTTGAAAATAAATTTCAACTATAAGATAAGTTAGCTTTCTACACATCTTAGTACTCTAATTTTAGTATTTATCTACAAAATAAAACAAGTTATTCCAAACCATTCTGAGCATCTTTTTTACCATTCTTGCCAATGGTAAAAAAAATAGTGACTATCAGAATGGTAAACAAGCATCTTTAGTAGAAAAGGAAATGAGTAAATGAATGAGTCAGAAGTTCATTTCCAACTGCTGTAATTACAAAGTTGCTAGCAGACATTGAAAATGTAAGAAGGTTAAAAGAAAAATAGATCCAGTTTTAGAAATCATTTGTTTTTCAATTTTAAGGAGGTGGGGAAGGAGTAAGTTTACTGACAAAGCAGAAAATAAAGCAATTTCATTAACCACATGCATTGAGATCTCTATAAAATACCAAACGATATTTTATTACTTTTCCAATTACAATTAATCTATTTCTGAAGTTCTAATTAAATGCATGAATGAAAAAAAGTTCTTTCTTCTTAGGATGAATTTCTGGTTGCTTCACTAACAAAATGGTGGTCAGGAATTGAAGTCATTCTTGGATTCACTTCTAGAAATTCAGGTGTTCAGAGATAATGTACTAAGTAATTTGTAAGCATAATGGTATGCCAAAATACGGTGCTTAAAATGATTGAAATATACATTTCAGGTAAAGAATCCATGTTTAAATTGGGAGCATGACAAAGGGTGATTATTAGCAATTGTTCATAGTCTTAATTATTACTACAAAGCACCACTTTGTTTCATCCAGAGTATCACTGTGGCAATCATGATTTGCCTGGCCATTTCTATGCCTTCTAGAATTCATTTGTTCCATGGAAGGCTACTTGTTTTCCTTCTAATGCCTTCGTTAGAGATGAATTTGTAGACAGAGATTGCTTAAATTGTGTTTTATAATGAAATGTCTTATTTCCACTATTGTGATTGGAAGGTTTGCTGGGTATAGTATTATGGGCTGAAATCTGGGGTCTTAGAGGTTTTAGGATATCTGTCCAGAACCTTCTGACTTTTAGACTCTCCACTAAAAAGTTAGGTGTTACTAAATAGGTATGCCTCTATGTGTTCCTTCGTCGTCCTCCTCCTCCTCCTCCTCCTCCTCCTCCTCCTCCTCCTCCTCCTCCTCTTTCTTCATATCCTTTAATGTTTTTTTTTCTTTGTCCTGGATATTTAGTTTTCTGGTTATTATGTGCTGAGAAAGAATTCTTTTTGGGTTCAGTTTATTTGGTGTTCTGTAGGCTTCTTTTCCTTTGATAGGCATCTTTTTGTGCAGAAGGCTTTCTTCTGTGATTTTTAAAAAGCATATTTTCTGCACGTTCAAGCTGGGTTTTCCCTTTATGCTACTGCCATTCTTATTTGATTCGATCTTTTCATAGTTTCTCAGATTCTTGGATTATCTTTTGTGTCAGGATCATTTTAGATGTAACATTTGATTTTACTAAGGAATCCTCTACTTCTGTCTGTATCTTCAATGCCTGTGATTCTCTCTTCTGTATTTTGCAATCTGTGGGTGAGGATTTCCTCTGAGTTTCCTGTTTCTGGGTGGACGTTGTGTAGGTAGCTTACCTGCATTCCTGACTGGAGTGGCCTGAGGTTCAAACGGAGTGCTTGCTGGAGTTAGGAATGAAGACAAAGCAATAGATTAGGGGAGGGAAGTTTGGATTAGAAAATCTGTGTGATTGATTGTAGACCCAGGTGAGTGGTCTGGAGATCTAGGTTCTTCCAGCTTAAACAGATTAAACAATACTCCAATACTCGGCAACATATTTCACATAAAATTTGTATATACAATTTCATGCTTGATAGTCGTTCTAGTAAGGATCGGAGGCTGCGATGAGCCCTTCTTCCCATGCTACAATATTAATTAGCTTTACCTTGTACAAACCTGTGCAGGGAACCAGTTGCTGTGAGTTTTTGAATAAAGTAGCAATTCCATGTCCAGAAAGCTCTGTTAACCTTTGGTCCTCACCTATCCCTGGCTCTGACAATTTTATGCTCCCTTTGCAAATTTGATGTTTGTGAGTCCTGAGGAGGAGCAAATTCAGGGGGTGAGATGGTCAATATTCTTTAACAGTATGGCTCTGGTGAGCTGACCACTCTCTAGTGAACGGCTACAATTTAACTTGTTAACTTTCTGAAGGCAGTTATGGAAATTAGTTTTACATATCCCATATAATGGATACAGTTGTGAATTTTATGCTTGTCCTCCTAATTAATTATAAAGTGCATCTTTCCTAGAACTACACGCAAATATTTGTGGAGTGTAAATGGTTGTAACAGAGACGGGAGAATTTTTTGGAGTTCTCAAAAGGGAAGAAATCCCAATATTTTGATACATAATGTATTGTTTCACTATTGAAAGTTATTACATCACATAAACACCCACATAGAATCTCCTATACATTGACAGTTTTGCTTTTTAAATTGGCCTTTCTTCTCTGAAAACATCTAAAAGTAAGGCCTAAGGCAGGAGATTATTAACTCAATAATACAGAAGCATTTTTTCATTGTCATCTGACTCCATCATCGTTTATGGGTTTGAACCAATTATCTAGTGTGGATTGCTTTCTGGATAACCCTTTGCTTATTTTTAAGAGTCAAAGTGGCAACTCCTTACCTCATGTAGCTTAGTCCATATCACCAACTTGGTTGTCTGAAATGGATTTGATACCCTCACCATATGGCGGCTAATCAGTTTTCTCCTTCCCAAATGATCCTACTCAAATATGCCTCCTATCTCCTTTCTACCAGAAACGGAAGACAAAATGAGGCAAGGTTTCCATTAAAACAAATAATTTGTTTAAAGTGGATGGGAATGCTAATTGTGACATAGGACCTAACATTTAATAAACTGTGACAGTGCCGCTCTTTTAATAAACGAGCTATTTAGTTGGAAAGGCATATTAATGGGCACTTTAAAATATAACCTAGGGTACATAAGGATCCTCTTATTATTTCTCTGCCCATTGAAGTCCTAAACTAATATTCAGCTCATTACCCAGATACTTCTATGCCTCATTTCTCATTTTTCATTAGGAAGGAAAATCAAAATAGGATCAGTTAAATAGAATTAGAATCATTTAATTTTGCAAGAAACAGGACGCACATAGAAACATAATAAAGTCCCAGAAATGAAGGAAAATAATGCGGAGAATTTCGAGGACCACGTTTTATTGTCTAGGATATAAAAAGTGTGTAAGCTTTCAAGAGGAGAGTTGCTAGTCCCTAAAATAGTTTCTCGTGTGATTGCAAAGCAAGGCAGTTTTCCATCTGTATCTCAAATTAATAACATCTGGAAAAAGAAATTGAATACAAAATGGTTTTGCTGCTCAGCATTGTGGACATAGATGTATTAGCTACCCCGGGCTACCACCCAGAAGCAAAGTGCATTGCATGAAACACTGGTGAGTGAGAAAACTTTTGTGATCCACACAAGCAAGATGGAAAGTTGTATATATAGGAAACTGAGCACCCTAGCAAATACTGGCAAGTTCTGCCGGCAACAAATTGAAGAATTCACTAGCTTGTCACCCTCCTACTGACCTTAATAATTCCTTTACAATATCCTGGTTTTTAGATTTGATGATATTTGCAAGAGAGAATGAATTTAGTGTAGGATGAAGAGATCCAGAAAATGTCAAGAAAAATGAAAACCTTTGTGGAAACCCTGACAATAGCGTGAGTGGTAGAAATAAAAAGAAAATGAAAAAGCCAAACAAAATAAACAACAATCAGAGGAAAAGAAATAATCCTGCCATCCTTAACAGTAGGGCTAAAGCGACATAAATAGTTTTTGTGTGACATAAACTCTTAAGTTCTAGAGAAATGCTGAATATACTGTATTTAATTGAAAAAAGTATCAGGTTAAACTATATATTTTCACATGTTCAATAAAACATTATTTAATATTTACTAATATATTTTTTAGCAGCAGGAAACATTTCATCAGAATTTTAGACTGAGACGACAAAGCGTGGCTTAATGGCTCTGTTTACATATGTGTTTCACCAGAAACTATCCTGTTTTCAGAAGAAGAAACCCTTGCACATTATTTTAATAACTTGAAAATTATTCAAAGAAGCATATTTCCTTATCGTACCAATTCACAACAGCCAAGATCTGTATATGAAATTCCAAAGCCCCCTTGCCTTTTTTCTTTTTTTTGAATTTTTTTTATTTATATTTCAAATGTTATTCCCTTTCCCAGTTTCCTGGACATAAGTTCCCATCCCATCCCTCTCCCTTTCTTCTATGAGGGCGTTCCCCTCCCTAACCAACCCTCTTCCCCCCAGCATTTCCTATTATAACGAATTTTCAACCTAAATAAAAATGACTTCTAAGGAATTATTTTGTAAGACCTGAACATAATAATACAAATTGCTTTATTCATCATTTTTATTCTTACCAAGAAATTTTGTAGGAAAATCTGCAGTTCAATGATACATGTAACTCAACACCAATATGATTTTATGTTAAATCTCTGCACACATCCTACAAAAAGAAATGTGGTTTGATAAGTGATATTTTAAGGAGTTGCAAATGCCTACTTAATATTCAAGAGAAAATAATTTTCAGAAACTTACTTGTTTTAAATCTTATATAATCTTTAGCTTAATCTATATACTAGGCTCTGTGAAGAATGTCAATATTTTTATTTCTTTCTTATGATTATAAATCGGTTATGCAGCATTAAGAAAAATTAATGCACCTATGAGAACTGAATAATCCCTTAATGCTTCATAGCTGCTCAGTAAGTAAGACGTGTTGTTATTGAATGTTGCCTCAATCACAATGCAATTATATGTAAAGCTTCTTTGATAATCTATCCCTGAATACAAAATTCTACTATTTATCACTTACTTAGAAGACCAAGTTATATAAGCTTTTATCATTTTACTTAAAATTAGAGACTAATACAGTTTATCAGTTTAGATAGGAAGATTTTAATAGGCCATCTCTGGATTTAACTGAATGCTGGCTAAATTCAATAAAATTCTCAGCAATACTTCATAAAATACAAAGGCAAAACTCAATGTGTTCTGCTGTTATGTCCTATGTGTGCTCTTATAGAAAGCTTCCCTCGCTTAAAAAATGCAAGCTTTGGGGTTGGGGATTTGGCTCAGTGGTAGAGCGCTTACCTAGGAAGCGCAAGGTCCTGGGTTCGGTCCCCAGCCCCGAAAAAAAAAAATGCAAGCTTTTTGAACAATATTCAGTACTCTCAAAACTGTTCCACATATTGATTTTTTTCTATAGATATCAAGATCTTGAAGGTCCCTGAACATATACTCTGTTCACATCACTGAACTATCTTAATCATTTCCTTTTGCCTATACTATTAGTATTTCTAATTTCCCTACCTTCTTCAACAAACATCTGTACATATATCTTAGACCTTTGCTTAACCCTACTGACAACTTCATCCTGCTCTGTATAGGTGTTTGTAATGATCAGATTGGCTAGAGCATTGTAATAAAGGAAAATGAGTGCTCATATTTACTGATAATTCATGACATGATTGTGTAGAACTAACTACTTGTTGTACTTGGCCCCAACACTGAAATAAAGCACTTGAAAACTATTATCTTATACATTTTTATTTATATACACTGATCATTACCTAACATTATAAAGTATCTGCTATCTACAATCTATCGTTCTAACTTCTTGACATATTTTTAAATTATATAACTTTTTAAACATTAAGTGATTTAGTATCTTTTTCTTGTAGATAAAACAAGCATAAACTGCTAAGGACCCTCACTGGTACCATATTTTGAACATGTGTCTGTAACAGGTTAATCAGAGGTCTCGGGTTCAAGACTCTGCTCTTTGAAGATGTCTAAAATTATTTAAATACCTCTTTGTATTCGAAGAAAATATATGTACTAAATGTCATTCACTTACATTCCTACTTTTGAACTTTTTTTCATTAATTCTTTGTGATTATCACACCATGAACTCCAATCCCATTCATCGTCCCATCCATCTATTTCTGTTCTTCACCCATACAACCTCCTTTATAAAACAAAACAACAAACAAACAAATAATGAAAATCTCACCTTGGGAGCTTTGGTGTGTCACAGTGTGGCCCACAGTATACCACTTGTCCATTCATCTTCAGTTGCTTGCAAATGTTCACTGCCCTGAGTCATTGGTCTGAGTTGAGGTCTCTGGCTTCTGCTACACCAATAATACTCTTTCCTCACTTGGGCTCCTCTCAGATACTCAGATGCCTTCTGTTGCCGTGTGTCATGGAGATGCTGAAGCTTTTGTTCTACAAGTCTGACCCCTTCACATGCTCCAATGGTTCATTGATGGAATAGATGTTGGAGTAGGCTAAGTCAAAGTTCTGGATCTGGGCCTGGGTGATAGTTGGTCACCTGCACCCATGAAACCAGAGGCAGCTCTCCTATACTGGCAAGGAGAGGGGCAAGGCCAGTTTTCTCAAGCCCTAAAGAATGGATCTGCATTTATCAAATTACCACATGTTTTGCAGGCATGCTAATGAAGTTTTCTTTTAAAATTAGTATTGCTATCATTATTATATTGACCACTTGTATTTGTACATGTTTGTACTTTTTGAAAACAATAGTTATTTTTGTTTATGTTAAATTCATTTGTTAATAAATCATACATGGAGGCAATTGAATTAAACAGTCCCTAATTGTATTTTTATTAATAACCTTTTCCTTAGACAGGTGATGAATACTTATTCCTGTCACACAGTCTTTTAGTCACAGACACACACACATACACACATGGGGTTTTGTTTGTTTCTCCCCTTTCTAAAAAAAAAGAGAGAGAGAGAGAGATTTTCTCATGCAATATATCCTAATTACAGTTTCTCATTCTTCTCCCTCTCATATTTCTCCTTTATATCCCACCCCTTCCAAATCCACTCCCTTTGAGCCTCTCATTAGAAAAAAGACAGGCTTTTAAAATATAAAAACAAAATACAACCATATATAAGATAAGATAAAAGCAAAACCACCACATCGAAGTTGGACAGAGAAAATAAAAAACAACAACAACAATAAGAATACTCAGAGCAGTCACACAAAAATCAGAGACCCACTCTTTTACATACTCAGATGTCCCACAAAGAACACTACACTGGAAGCCACAATGTATAGAGAGTACCTAGTGCAGACCTTGCTATGTTCTGTGTTTGCTGCTTCAGTCTCTGTGAGTTCATATGACCTTTGCTCAGTTGATATAAGAGGGCCTCTTCATCCAGGTGTCCTCTGTCACTCCTAGCTCTTACCTTCTTTCCTTCTTCTATTTTATGGGTTCCCTGAGAGCTGTGGCTTGGGATGCAGACATAACACTTAGAGCTGTGTGAAGTGGAAACTTCTGGTTCTTTGGAAAGTTAGTTATATATTCACACAGGTGAATGATGTCTTGCTAAAGCGAACAAGTGAAAGACTGTTTGCTTGAAGCAGACTCAGGTGAAAGGATGTTTTGATATAGCAGACACGTGAAAGCAAGCTTGATGAGGGAGTATAAATATATCCCCCCACCCCCACCCAGACCGTGGGAGACGAGCACTGAGGGATGGTTTGATTTTCTCCACCTCTTTATTCTCTCTAGTGACAGGCATGTATTTGTTCACCATACATAGTGTTGTTGAGCTCAACTTGTGGTAATGCTACCATTTAGAGAAACTTGCCCAAGAACTGCTTGTGAGTTTCCTGAGGCAGCTTGCAGATTCCTGGGCCTCACCTCAGGCCAGTTGGCAAGCCTGGAGGTTTCTTCAGGATTAAACTATAGATGCCTGGTGTCTGCTTGCTGAAAGGATGGGACTGTAGCTGCTGGTTTCTGTCTGGTGTCTGCCTGCCTAAAGGACTGGTCTTCAGCTGCTGAGTCATATTTGTTGTTTGCTATGGTACTGATCTGCTGCCCAGGAAGGTCAAGCTTGCCTCCAAACAACTATTGGTGAACAGGTCCACTTCCCTCATCCTAATAACTTTTCTCTCTCACTACCTCTGCTGGGCTGTGGGCTAGAGGAGAGGTTGAACCCTTATTAAAAGTAGGTGGCATAAATTTTATGCCTACAGCTATGTGTTTCACAGTCCTTCTCTTTGGGTCTCTAAATTTCCTTCCCATCTGCTGCAGGAGAAAAGTTCTCTGATGATGGCCAAGTAAAGCACCTATCTATGAGTACAGAGAACTGTCATTGGGAGTTATTTCTAAATTGATACATTTAGTTTTAAATTAAAAATATTTAGTTTTATCAGAAGTGTTTGCGCTATTCCGTCTTTGGTTCCAAGAGGGGTATAGTTAGATCTTGGTGTAGATTGAAGCCCATCTTTCTGAGGAACTTCTATGCTGATTTCCATGGCAAATGTACCTATTTGGAGTCCCACTCACATCTTCAGTTCCCATCAGGGATTCAGACCCTAAAAGGCTGCCCATGCTTCAGAGGGGGCTCCACACCTATGAATGTACCAACAACAGTAAGAATGGGTTGGTAATGAAAAGCAGTAGGTATAATAAGGAAGTAGTTGGAAGGGAGACTGGAGACGTAAAATACATTATAGGCATATATAGAATGATGAATAAAACCATAACATTTAAAATAAATTAGCTAGCACGAGGTTCACCCAGCACTAACATTTGTAAAAGAAGACATGAATTTGAAAGAGAATACAGAGTAGCATGAGAGAGAATTTGAGGGTGGAAAGAGAAGGGAAAAATTGTAATTATATTATAATCTCAAAAATAAATAAAATAACCTGTCACTGCCAAACTTACCATGGGCTTGTATAAAATAAAAATTTTTAATTGGATCTTAAACAGTTTTATTTATTTTTTTAAAAGGTTCCTTTATCATCTGGAAGATTGAAAACAAGTTTTTATAATTCTCTTCCCACTATGTTGTATTTCTATAATCGAAACATTTATTTACTTTTCCATTTACCTCTTCGTTTTGTTTGTTGTTTGAAACCTGCTTCACCTGTGTATCGCAGACTGTCCAGACACTCACTTTGCAGGCCAGGCTGGCCTCCACCTCAGAGATTCCCCTGCCACTGCCTCCCACGTGATTGGGATTAAAGGCATGTGCCAACATGTCCGGATAAAGGTGTAGTCTCACCAGTCAAATCACATTGAACAGACTTGTGTATTGGGAAAAGGTTGATGTTGTGGATCAAGAAATATGACATGACAAAGTGGAATGTAAGACCGCTGAAGGCTTGAAGACCCAAGACTGTCAGGAAGTGTGGTCAGTGAAGACAGTTCATTAGTTATATACGCAACACTGTATGTATTCCATGCGTTCAGCTTTTCCTTCATATTTAATTTGTGTTATTCAATTCTAAGTAATAAAAGTCTTGACAACTGTACACATATATTTTAAATACATATTGGGCTTAAAGTAGTAATAAAATATAATTAATGGTATTTATCATGTTCAAATTTCATAGGTGTTTTTATTAATGGCTTTAAACTCTGATTATTATAATAAATGATTAGGTTATATTTTCTATTTTTATCAGAGCCTATTTACTTCATACACATAAATACACATCAGATTTTGAAAAAAATCTTAGGCAATTGGAAGTATACAAAAGTATCTGAAGTTTTGATCATCACTAATCTCAAACAAGGTGTCAAAATCATAGAGGGCTAACATTAACCACTCATATTTTCAAATAAAAAAATATCCAGTTCATGAGCAGAGAGAACAGAAAATTCCTTTCATCTAAGAAGTCATATTTCACTGTCTTCAGGTCAGAAAGAAGAAATCATGAGGCATGTCTTGGAGTCTGAACTTTTCCTTTAATCTATTCCAGTCACTCTTATGAGGGAAAAATGTGTGACTCAAGAGTTAGACATCATGGTGCTTAATAGAAACCATCTCTTAGAGTTATCTAATAAAGATCAAAGAAAACTGTAATTGTGAACTACACAAAGACTACATTTTCTATAAGAGCAGGTCTTGTCAGGTTTATTTTCTGAATTTAGAATTCACAACAACCATTGCTCAAGTGTTTTAGGAGGTGAAGAAAAGCAAATACAGTTAGTCTAAGTAACTTAGCAAGAACGTTAGGAAGCCAAAACTACATTTTGTTGCAAGGTACTCTTCTCACTTCCTATTGTCTGACATGTTTACATTTACCCATTACAAGACAATATAGAATTTTGGGTTTTTTCCTTTCTATGACTTATGCTTATTATAAGGATGTAGAAATCAACATTATCGAATGTAAACTATCTACATGTTTTCCATATTTGTAGGTAGTAAGCATTTCATTAATATTCATATTTCCAAATTTATTTCTATTTTTATATTTCCTCTTTTATATTGACATAATAAATTCCTTGCCAAAATTCATTAGACATGAACAGAGTATTGAGGTAGGGAATGTACATTTATTTGCTAATTTTGAAAGTATTTACATTTTGTAAGTTCTCACATTACCCTGTGTAATGTACATTGTTTTAATAAGTTTTCATATGTTCTTTGAGCTCACATCGATTTTTTTCTTTTATTTCAGACCCAAATGTGTGTTTTTTTTATTGAATATCATTATTTACATTTCAAATGTTATCCCCTTTCCCAGTTTACTGTCCAAAATCCCCCTATCCCATTCTCCCTCCACTCCCCCTCTCCAATCACCCACCACTTCCCTCCTCCCCACACTGACATTGCCCTACATTGGTGGATTGAGCCTTGGAAGGACCAATGGATTCTCCTCCTATTGGTGCACAACAAGGCCATTCTCTGCTACACACACCGCTGGAGCCATGGGTCAGTCCATGTGTACTCTTTGGGTAGTGGTTTAGTACCTGGGAGCACTGGTTGTTTGGTATTATTGTTCTTATGGGAATGCAAACCCCTTCAGCTACTTCAATCCTTTCTCTAACTCTTCCAATGGGGACCCCATTCTCCATTCAACGGTTTGCTGCTTCTGTATTTGTCATGATCTAGCAGAGTCTCTCAAGAGAGAGTTATATCAGGATCCTGTCAGCATGTACTTCTTGGCATCAGCAATATTGCCTCTGTTTGGTGTCTGTATGTATATGCACTGGATTCCCAGTTGGGGCAGAATCTGAATGGCCATTCCTTCAGTCTCTCTTCCAAATTTTGTCTCCATATCTCCTCCTATGAATATGTTTGTTCCCCCTTTTGAGAAGAACTGAAGCATCCACACTTTGGCTAACTTTCTTCTTGAGGTCTATGGATTGTATATTGGGTAATTCGAACTTTTTGGCTAATATCCACTTATCAGTGAGTGCATATCAAGTGTGGGTGTTTTTTGCTTTTTGGATTTATGTTTTTTTGTTTTGTTTTGTTTTGTTTTTGTGATTGGGTTACCTTACCCAGGACGATATTTTCTAGTTCCATCCATTTGTCTATGTGTATCATGAAGTTGCTTTTTTTGATATCAGAGTAGTACTCCATTGTGTAGATGTACCACATGTTCTGTATCCATTCCCGTTGTAGGGCATCTGGGTTCTTTCCAGCTTCTGGCTATTATAAATAAGACTGCTATGAACATAGTGGAGGGTGTGTCCTTGTTATATGTTGGAGTGTTATTTGGGTATATGCCCAGGAGTGGTCTAGCTGTGTCCTCAGGTAGTATGATGTCCAATTTTCTGAGGAACCTCCAGACTGATTGCCAGACTGGTTGTACCAGCTTGCAATCCCACCAACAATCGAGGAGTGTTCCTCTTTCTCCACATCACTTTTCATTTTCACCCTTTTTGTTTCTGATTTTCTTAACTTGGATACTCTCTCTGTGCCCTCTGGTTAGTTTGTCTAAGGATTTATCTATTTTATTGATTTTCACAAAGAACCAGCTCCTTATTTTGTAGATTCTTTGTATAGTTCTTTTTGTTTCTACTTGGTTGATTTCAGCCCCAAATTTGATTATTTCCTGCCTGCTACTCCTCGTGTGTGTATTCCTTCTATTTGCTTTATAGATTTTAGGTGTGCTGTCAAGCTGTGAGTCTATGCTCTCTCAGGAGGCACTCAGAGCTGTGAGTTTTCTTCTTAGCACTGCTTTCATTGTGTTATATAAGTTTGGGTATGTTGTGCCTTCATTTTCATTAAATTCTAAAACTTTTTAATTTCTTTCTTTATTTCTTCTTTGACCAAGTTATCATTGAGTAGAATGTTGTTCAACGTCCATGTGTATGTTGGCTTTCTGTCGTTTTTCTTGTTATTGAAGACCAACCTTAGTCTGTGGTGATCTGATATGATGCATGGGATTATTTCAATTTTCTTGTATCAGTTCAGGCCTGTTTTGTAACCGATTTTATGGTCAATTTTGGAGACGTACCATGAGGTGATGAGAAGAGGTTATATTCTTTTGTTTTAGGATGAAATGTTCTATAAATATCTGTTAAGTCCATTTGGTTCATAACTTATGTTAGTCTGTTTATGTCTCTGTTTAATTTCTGTTTCCATGATCTGTCTATTGATGAGAGTGGGGTGTTGAAATCTCCAACTATGATTGTGTGAGGTGCAATGTGTGCTTTGAGCTTTAGTAAGGTTTTTTTTATGTATGCAACTTCCCTTGCATTTGGGGAGTAGATATTCTGGGTTGAGAGTTCATCTGGGTGGAATTTTCCTTTGATGAATATGAAGTGTCCTTCCATATCTTTTTTAATAAATTTTGTTTGAAAGTAGGTTTTATTCGATATTAGGATGGTTTCTTGTGATCATTTACTTGGAAAATTGTTTTCCAGCCTTTTCCTCCCAGGTAGTGTCTTTCTTTGTCACTGATATGTGTTTTCTGTATCCAACAAAATGCTGGGTCCTCTTTATGTATCCATTCTGTTAGTCTATGTCTTTTTATTGGAAAATTGAGTCCCCACTGATATTAAGAGATATTAAGGAATAGTGATTGTTGTTATTTTTGTTGTTAGAGGTGGAATTATGTTTGTGTAGCTATCTGCTTCTTGTTTTGTTGCAAGATTATTTTCTTGCTTTTTTTTAGGGTTTAGTTTCCCTCCTTGTGTTGTAGTTTTCCATCTCTTATCCTTTATAGGACTGAATTTGTAGATATTGTGCAAACTTTGTTTTGTCATGGAATATCTTGGTTTATCCATCTATGTTAATTGAGAGTTTTGGTGGATATAGTACCCTGGGATTGAATTTTTGATCTCTTAGTGTCTGCATGACATCTGCCCAGGATCTTCTGGCTTTCATAGTCTCTGTGGAAAAGTCTGGTGTAATTAGGATATATCTGCCTTTATATGTTTCTAGACCTTTTCCCCTTACTGCTTATAATATTCTTTCTTTGTTTTGTATTTTCTGTGTCTTGACTATTATGTGACAGGAAGAACTTCTTTTCTGTTCCAATCTATTTCAAGTTCTGTAGGCTTCTTGTATGTTTATGGGCATCTCTTTCTTTAGGTTAGGGAAGTTTTCTTCTATAATTTTGTTGAAGATATTTACTGGCCCTTAAATTTGGAAGTCTTCACTCTCTTCTATACCTATTATTCTTAGGTTTAATCTTCTCAATGTGTCCTAGATTTCCTGTGTATTTTGGGTTAGGCGCTGATGGTTGTGTCTGTGGTACCTTCTGAGCCTGAGATTCTCTCTTCTATCTCTTGTATATGTTGGTGAGGCTCATATCTGTGACTCCTGATCTTTTTCCTAGGATTTCTGTCTCCAGGGTTGTCTCCCTTTGTGATTTCTTTATTGTTTCTATCTCCATTTTTAAGTCCTGGATGGTTTTGTTTAATTCCATCACCTTTTTGGCTGTCTTTTCCTGATATTCTTTAAGGGATTTTTGTGTTTCCTCTTTAAGAGCTTCCACTTGTTTACCTGTGTTGGTCTGTATTACTTTAAGGGAGTTATTTATGTCCTTCTTACAGTCCTTTATCATCATCATGAGATGTGATTTTAAATACAAATCTTGCTTTTCCAGTGTGTTAGGATATCCAGTATTTGCTTTGGTGGGAGAACTGGGCTCTGATGATGCCAAGTAGTTTTGGTTTCTGTTGCTTAGGTTCTTCTGCTTGCCTCTCACCATCAGGTTTTCTCTGATGTTAGCTGGTCTTGCTGTCTCTGACAGTGGCTTGACCTTCCTGTAATCCTGCGTGTCAGCAATCCTGGAGACTGACTTTCTCCCAGCAGGATCTGGGGAAAGAGAGCTATAGGACCAAGTCTGGATGCAGACAGAAACTGGAAGGGTCCTGTCCCAGACTGAGAGTTGGTATTACCTCTGCTCTCAAATATATCATTTGCTCCTGGGTGCCAAAAGTTTACTGTCTCTGACTGTTCCTATGTTCCTGTGTACAGAGGGCACTAGGTGGGTTCCTCTTGGGCCAGGAATGTGAGCAGAAGTGGTAGTATCCTCTGAGCTCTCAGGATTGTTTGCACTTCTGAGAGTCCAGCTCTCTTTCCAATGGAATTTGGATACAGAGAACTGTGGGCCCACCTCAGCTCTGGGCACAAGCAAAAACCAGGAGTGTCCTGACCCAGACATCTCCCCGGTTTGTGTGTCCTGAGGGCTCCAGGAGAGTCACTTGGAGCAGAAGTCAAGTATCTACATTTAATAGACATTGAGAGTTCATATTGCAAGAAAAATCTATTGATTCTGGAGTACAGTAAATAGAATATAGAATATATTGACAAATATATTTGTGGAAAATATTTTAAAAATCTTAAAATTACGCATAACTAAATTAAAATGGGTTCTAGTGTTAACTGAAGTGCACCAGAATAATGACACATACATACAATGAGAACATTAAACAGTGGAGACAAAAAGAGTTTAAGGTCATTCACAAGGATAAGAAGCTAAAGATTTCCCTGGACAATGAAACCTCATCTAAAAAAATAGTATTTGTATTTATTAATTTATCTTCATGAGGCTTTGAACTATCCAAAGGAGCAAACTATTACTTCATATTTGCTATACATTCTTAAACTTAACATATACTAGAAAAGGAATTTGATATTTTATAGCTACGACAGCTAAATCTCCATTGCATATCATCTATCATCATCATCATCATCATCATCAGTATTATTTTATAGCTTAAACATATATGTTTCTACATTAATTATAATCATTTACTTGTTTACATTTCAAATGCTATCCCTCATCCTGGTCTCCCCTCCCCAAACCCCCATACACTATCTCCCTTCCCTTTGCCTCTAAGAGGGTGCACCCTATCTACCCACTAACTCCTGCCTCACTCCTCTAGCATCCCCCTACGCTGGGGCAACTAGCCTCCACAGGACCAAGTGCCTCCCCTCCCCTGCCAGATAAGGCAGTCCTCTGCTACACATAAAGCTGAAGCCATGGACCGGCCCACTTTAGTTGGTGGATTAGCTCCCTCTGGGAGCTCTAGTGAGTCTGATTAGTTGATATTGTTGTTCTTCCTATGGGGTTGCAATATCCATTAGCTCCTTCAGCCCTTCCCATAATTCTTCTATTGGGGTCCCTGGCATTAGTCCAATAGCTAGCTGTGAGTATCTGCATCTGTCATAGTCAGGAACTGGCAAAGCCTCTCAGAGGACAGCTAAGCAAGCTGTCTTGGCACCAGTCTATCTATCTATCTCTCTACCCACCTATCTATATACATGTCTCTTGCCTGTATGTCTGCTTGTCTGTCTGTCATTTAGCAATCTATTCATCTAATTAGTCAGTCTATGTGGCTGGGATTCTCTTACATCATCCAGATGGAAATCCTGAACAGGCATATTATCACTCAGCATTGGCAGTCCTGTGGGAAGAATGTTGCAGGTACATGTTAGATATGGTAGTTACAGCTCTAGGTAATGAATAGTAGAGCCTTCTGAGGCTTATAACTTGATGAATTAGAAGGCAAGGGGGGAAAGCTATGAGAGATTAGAGAGGAGAGAAAGAGAAGGAAGAAATGTCAAAACAAAGGAAATTAAAGATTTACATGTGAGGCTCTCATGTGAGAGTAATTCAGCTACTGAGTTGTGGGTAATGAGATCATCCATTGCTGGAATTTGGTGACTCCCTGGTATCCTTATAGTAACTGGGATGAATAAGCTCTGGTTACATTTTTACTATACCAACTACATGGGTAGGATGGCACAGCATCCGTGTCCATATGAGGGTGCATCCTGTTGTCCTTAAAAGGCCTTGTTATCTTGGTGTTCTCCATCCACTCTAGATCTTGAAAAATCTACCTTTCCATCTCCTTCTGGTTTGCTGAGCCTCAAAGTGGGGGATTTTATTGAGACATCCCATTTAGGACCAAGTGTTTCTCACTCTGTGTTTGTCCCCATCTACAGCAGAATGGGGCTTAGCTGAGGATAGTTGAACAAAGCACTGATCTATGAAGAGAACAGAGCATCATTAGTAGTCACTTTATTGCTACCATCAGGTCACTTCATAATCCAATTGAGAAGTACACTCAGTTGCTGCTGCTACATGGTGTTACAATATAAAGCCAATTAAGAAAATTCAGAGTGAACTTTCGTCTACGTATGGCTTTTCTTATGGACAGAACGTCACAGGTGACTATGAAGTCTTCAGAGCATTTTCAGTAGTAGCTCAAGTGTTATTAAGCTGATTAGCCTTGGAGACTAAGAAAAGCAGCAGCTAAAGAAATAATAGATGGCTAGGGAAGTGGAGAGGTGAGTGTATACATGGAGGCGAACATGTAGATAGAGAGCCATTATAGCAGAAAGCAGGAATCTATAAAGACTTGAGAGTAAAAACATATCCATCCCAGTCACTGGAATAATGCTATGGAGTTACCAAATTCTGCAGACTGAGGATCTCATTACCCAGCACTTGATAGCTGAAGCACCAATCCCAACTGGATGTCTCTCAGTACCACCACTTGCCATCCCTGGAAAGTGTGGTAACTGCATATTATTTGCCCAGTAAAATTACCAAAATTAAAAAAGATATCCATTTACACACACACACACACACACACACACACACACACACACATCTTTCCATTGTAAATCTGAATATCTCTGACAATCCAAATTAAATATAGTTCTGTCTTTTTCTTTGAATTAAAAATCTGTGTGAACACATATAAACAACATTATAGAAACACTTCATATATGGATATATAGTGCATGCCTGTCTATTTGTCTATTTCTACGACAAGGTCAAATGAAGTAACAATACCCAACTTTTAATACAACCATGCTTCAGAAAAGGCACCCAGCTTTATGGGTCTTTCCTACAAACACATTTTTCTTAGCTACAGTTCAGCAAGTCTCTTCCTGCACCAAGCTGAACTTTGCTAACCTTGGATGGGTTTGGCTCTGTTGGGCCTGCAGGTAGGCTGTAGGTCACACAGCACCTCTGATTCACAACTCTTCATTGAAAGACTCAATTTGAAAGAATATACTGTTTGAAATCTTGTCAGGGAAAAGGCCAAGTGGTTAGGATCAAACAGAAACTTACAGAATCTTTAAAATTCTCAGCCACGAAATGGCCTGTCATCATGTCTTTTTAGATTTTCTTTTTGGTCAATATATAACATAAAAATTTCGAAGTCAGTGAAGGCTGGAATGCCTGCTATTTCTGAGCTGTGGTGAATCACGGGGACAGTGCATGATGATTGGAAGCATGGTAATTTCTGTTCTAAGAAAGAAACACAGACACTAGGCAATAATTAACTGAAGAGGTTTTAAAATATTTTCTTTATCACAAAGACAGCCTAAAGATGTGCTTTATATTATGTATTGTCTTCACTCATCAATGAAGTCCCAATGGAGTATAAGTAGAATATTCATAATTGATTTCAGTGCTTATAACTACCTCTTGAGGTACTAAACCTTGATATCCAGATGTTGAAGTAGTTATCTGGTAAGATGACAAATTATTTCAGCAATCTTCCAACTCACAATTTAATCTCTCAGTATCAGTTTTTAACTTTTCTTAGTTTTATTTTTGAGAGGCTTCCCCAACTCAGTGTCAACACTTGTCTTATACACAATTTTTACATCCGCAATTGTCTTTATAGCAAAGAATAACTTGATCACATCCAGTATTAAAAAAAACCAATAAAAATAAGTTAAGCTGTATATATCTCACAATTCTATAACACTGTTTCTGTTCCAAACTGATCTTCTATTTCCTATTTATTGTAGGGTTTCTACTGCTGTGATAAACATCATGGACGATGTAACTTGGAAAGGAAGGGATTTATTTGCCTTAACTTCAACGTCACTGTTCATTAAAGGAAGTCGCACAGGGACTCGAGCAATACTGATGCAAAGACCATGGAGGGGTTCTGCTCACTGGCATGCTCAACATGGCTTGTTCAGGCTTTCTTATAGAACCTAGGACCACAAGCCCAGGAATGGGACTACCCACAATGGGCTGGAGACTCATTCATTAATCCAATCATCAATTAAGAAAATACACTGCAAATGGGTTTTGTGTGAATATGCTACAATTCCTTGAGGAGGAATTTCTTCAACTGAGGTTCACGCCATTCAGATGAAGCTAGCTTCTGTAACATTGACATAAAACTAGCTTGAACACGCTTGTTTTTTCAAAACCTAGCCAGAACTTTATTGTTCCATTTTGTTGCCAAAATACCCAAAGAGAGAAAGAGAGGGGGGAGAATTTATATATTTTTTAAAAATATGTTGAGTATCTTGATATCAATCCATACATTCCACTGTTGCCTGTGCAACTTGACCTTTGCACACCAGTCAAATATGACTAAAGTATCCGAAAAGATTATTGAAGTTAAATTTTCAAACTTTATATTTCCTATTCATCTCTCAGTATTACACTAAAGATGATCATTTTCCATTCATGTTACACAGAATTTCCTATTTTCTTTGATATCTCCCTGTTTGCTTGATTTCCACAGCAACAATGAGGCTTTATTTTTTTCTAAAACATCATATCACTTAAAAAAACACAAGTTTTTGGTTGTTATGATTGTTTTTATATTTATGAACTATAAGCTTGGTCAATTAGAATATGTAGCATATTTCTGAAATTCTGCATTAACATTTCTTTTGTTATCCAAAAATATATTTGATTCCTTATTACTTGTTTGTTTCCAATTCTTTAATATTATATTGTATTTTAGTCATATTCCTTTGATCCATTTCTCTTCTTAGTCCTCAAATATCATGAAATCCATTATCCAATTTAAGAATATTTTGTTTCTGAATTCTACCTCATTTATTTTCTCATTATGATATAATTTGTCTATTTGCTTCCCATGTTTTCCACACAACTGCACTTTCTCATTTGCTTTAAATCAAATCAATTATAAGCATAAAAGAAAAGAAAATGTGGGAAAAAAATCAAGAAAATTGTGTTGTCCCTTTGTATCTCTCCAAGTTCAGTGTTCTCAAAGACTGTCTACTCTTATTAATCAGCACTTGCTATAAATTCCCTCCCTCTGCATCCACACTCATTGAAACCCTTTCCATTTAGAGAATGTTTACTAAAGACATTGTTTTCAAGTCACCCAAAAATTTACTGTTAAGCATTCACTCTCTGACATAATATCTTTTACATGTTATTTTAAACATTTTATAGTTTAATCATACGATCTGCAGAAGACAAGTTTAAATGAAATAAAGAGCACTTTAAGCAAAAGACAAAGACCTAAATACTATTTTAAATAAAGTCTCTATTTTACAAACACCAATAATCTGACAACTATCTTGATATTTTTCTGAACTCAGGCTGGGATTAAAATTGACATGTTATTGAATGGAGGAGCTCATAGTTATTTTCCAATGAAAATACACATGACATAATATTCTTTGAAACAGGGAACATTGTGATATTGGGGTCAGTTTTGTTATTCAACACTGAGAAACATCTTAGTATTTTCTTTCTCTTTTTTTATAAGCCAGGTCTTTTACTTTCTTATATCTTCTTGGCATTTAATAATTTTTCATGACAAACTCTCATAGAATATATTTAAACTTTTTAATAAGTTATTAAATATTAGTTACAGCAAAAAGTATTTCTTATATAAATCTAATGCTAAGTTAATTATGACATTGTTACTCAAGATAGAGTCCAATCACAGTATTATTTTGTATTTATAAAAATAATTCAATATATATTGGTGTCAGTTAAAAAATTTCAGAAAGTGATGTTTTCTCTTTTATTTGTCCATTGCTATCTTTTAAGAATATTTAAATGATTATTTTCCCACTGCACAGTATTCTTCAAGGACATTGTCTTATTTATTGTTCTATTTATGTCATTAGCCTCATGAAAGCAACATCTAACAGAAATATTTTTGGATGTTTTATAGTATAAAGTGTTTGCGTCCATGACCATCATAAGGTATCAAAAAGGCAGGCATGATTCTGATGCAGTAGCAGAGAGATTATAGCTTGTGAAGCAACAAAGAGACACACACACACAGAGAGAGAGAGAGAGAGAGAGAGAGAGAGACAGAGACAGAGAGAGAGAGAGAGAGAGACAGAGACAGAGAGAGAGATAAAGAGAGACAAAGACAGAGAGTCTGGCAATGGCGCAAGTCTTTTGAAACCTCAAAGCAAACTCACAGTGACATTCTCCAAGGCCACACCTTCTCATTTTCCCCAAAGAATAATACAACTCAAGACCCATTAACCTTATGAGGTTATTCAAACACATTAACCTTTTGAGAACCATTCTTACTTAAACCACCAAAATCACTGAGACTTATAAGGGTGTTTATTTTCTATATTTAAAAAAAAAAATCATTCCAGTGTTAATGTCTGGAAGAATCACAAAGAAAAGTATGTAAATCATTTTGGTATTGTAAGAAAATTATACTACTTAGAAGGCATTTTTTTCATATTCATGCTATTTATGAGGAAATTAACATGTGAGTTGTATCCATTATGACATATAAATGATCATTTCATTGAGTTTAAAAAAATTAAGGTACTATGGATACCCCGCTATTTTCTTTTCTATTTAATTTAGAGATTAATTTTCATTTTGAATAATGACTTTTAGTACTTTCTATAAAAGATTTTATTTAATAAATATGAACTGGAGTAGAAAAAGATTTATTTTTTAAAGTATTAAATATAGAATAAAGATTTTAAACAATTTCCAGAATAGTCTCTAATCCTCAAACAAATGTAGTATAAATCAAATTAACTGTGTCTGTGCAATTGGCCCTATGTCAACTAGTGTTGAATACAAAAATAATAGAGATACTTTGAATGTTCACTCAAAATTTTAGTAATTTTTTAGTATTGGAGAATGACAGAATTTGTATTCATTGAACTTCAAGGCTAAATTCTTCTGGAGAAGTAATTGTATTTTCAACCAAGGGTGGGGGATAGTCTAATTATCTTTTTTTGTCATATCTTATTTATCTATAAACCTCTTGAATGGTGATAATTTATGGCTCAATATTTCCTGTGACAAAACTACTCTGAAAGAAATCTTAAGAGAGAAAGGATTTTAGCTCACAACTCAGTTCACAATATATTCTGTCAGAGTGCAGACATCAAGGATGTTGGAGCCTGGAGCAACTGGTACTCAACATCTACCTTTAGGAAGAAAGGGGAGAATAAATAAGTGTTGCTGTCTCATTCCCTCTGTGTGTGTGTGTGTGTGTGTGTGTGTGTGTGTGTGTGTGTGTGTGTGTATTTCAAGATCTGCTGCTGTGACATTTCATATATATATATATATATATATATATATGCAGATGGTGAATGATATTACTCATAATGCATGGGGCCCTCTATCTTTATTAATATAATTAAGAAAACCCTACAGGCTGAGGCTAAATGGCCCCATTTTCCAGGTGTTTCTAGATTCTGTAGCATCAATGACAGATAAGACCATCAACAAAAATGCTTTGATGCTCACTCAGCAAACATTCTTTCAAGGTGTATTCAATTAATTTAATGTTTAAAAGCAGTAATTATTTATTCAACTCTGACTGTACTGCCCTTATGTCCCATAGATCTCTTGCAGCAGGAACACTAATGCAAGTCTAACCACTTCAATTGATGGAATTTCCCAATATCCCTTAGCAAAGGGTCATTAGCTGACAGCATTTTGGTAAAGACTGTCATAAACACAAGTACAGGACACTGAGTACCCATACTGCTACTAACTACACGAGTTCTATTTAAAATTGTAGCTAGAGCCAAGACTGTATCCATGTAGTGAGAAGTAGACATGTTCTTCAAATTTCAATTTATTCTTCTCCAAAATCAAGCTAAATCTTTATTAATTTGCTCTTCTACCAAACTTGTCTTATAGAATGCATCTGCACAAAAATAA